>NW_020799097.1:45738892-45881654 GCF_003259725.1 Athene cunicularia | reverse complement strand
TTTTTCTTTTTCTTTTTCTTTTTCTTTTTCTTTTTCTTTTTCTTTTTCTTTTTCTTTTTCTTTTTCTTTTTCTTTTTCTTTTTCTTTTTTCTTTTTTCTTTTTTCTTTTCCTTTTTTTCTTTTTCTTTTTTTCTCTTTTGTTAAGCTTTCTAAATCACTTTGAAACTTCTGAAATAGGACTTCTCTGTCCAAATTTAGACATCAGCATCCAAAACAGTTGTCTCAACTCCTTTGTAGTCATTTGCAAAGAGTAAGCTTTCTCACAGTGAGATGGATCTGACCCATTTACTTAAATACTGTAGGATGAGGCAACTGAAAATAGGTCTTCAAGTAAAGACTAACTGCAACAAACATTTCTGCTTTTTCCAAAATGTCTAAGGAAAACATACTGGACTTCTAGAACATTCCCAAACTCCAAATTACCTATGGTGCTATGTTCAAGGAAAAGGAGTGAACACCCATGTCAGGGATGCTTGGAGCATATGTAGTGATCCTCAGACATGCACAGGTTGTGAATTCCAGCATTCTTAATTGTGATAATAGTATATAATGTATCAGTGAAAAGGTTTTACTGGAGAAGAAAAAAATCCTAAACTATGTGAACATTCATGTTGACTACACAGCAAAACAGGGCTAGCTAGCCCAAGGTGGAACTCAAGGCTGAATTCACTGCCTATTTGCTGGCAAGAGCACTCACTTAATGCCTTGACATGAACATTCTAGGTGTCTGAATATGGTGTTTCATTAAATTCGGTATAAAACCTCCTCATTCTGATTGACTGACTTAGAAGATAATTCAGATCTGAAAGAGGGGATAGTTTGGTGCAGATAGTTTGGACTTCACATAGATCATACTCTATCTTGGTTTTGTGCTGCAAATGTCACTCTGTTACCTAGATTGAAATTGTGGAACATAATAAATTTGGAAATAACCACAATGTGAAGAAAGTTCTCTTACAGCCTGAAGTTATTCTCAGTAAAAATTTGCACAAATTAAAGTTATGGTCAAGAAGACCTAGAAAAGACTCACAGAAGTTTAGGTCTGATTTGAAGTCAACAAACTACTACACACTCTACCACAAACCTTGCAAAATGACAAATTATTGCTGAATTTAGAGTGCTTTAGAAGGAAAATAATTCTCTTTTCCCAAGGTTGGGACTTTAAGAGGTAAACTCAGCTCAATTAAAACAATTGTATATTAAATGCAAATTGCAACTTTACTTCTTGAAAGAGTTGACTTTTATTTTTCTGTGAGATTTGAACCTATAGTTCTTCCATCAGTAAAAAGACTATTGAAATTCTCTCATACCTGCATGTAAATGCATTCATTTGTTCAGGTAAGGCCAATTTTTTTAACCTTCACTTTATTTTATTAAAGTCTTGGGACCAAATATTTATCTCATGCAGTTGCATAGATCTTGCTGACAGAGTTACAATGCACTAACATCTATTATAGAATTAACCTTGAGACTTTTAAAGGAATAATGGAATTAATGTTTCTCTAGTACTATCACAACACATTTTTAGGTTGCTGCACCATATTTGTAAGAAACAAGAGATATCAAAATACAAATTGCAAGCCAAGAACTTTCTGTTTCAAATGCATACATTCATATGTGGTCCATTCAATTAATACTCATAATATAATGAGCAAAATGGGTAGCCAACCCAGGTCACAACTAAAATGTTAAAAGTACTATTTAAACCAAAGAGTCATTCTGCTTGCAGAACTATTCTACTCTTTGATCATCACACTGTGCATAATATATTATACTACATAAAAAGTATGTACTATCCTGAGGAATCTCAGCAATGCAACTGCTTTTTCTTAAGATTACAGTGGCAATTTAACCAAAAAGTATATTCATAGGTCACAGGGATGGAGGAAAATTATTGTCATCCAGCTTTCTACTAGTATAGGACTACTTATTTTATGTTTGCTAACATGCAGTTACAAGAGAACAGCATCACATCATCCCAGCTCATTGACAAACCCTTTAGTCCATTAAAACGAGCCCTGTGGGAAGAATGTGGGCATCGCTCTTAATTCTACAGTGAGTTCCAGGTTCCGTTTCCTTTAGAACATATTTTGTTGCTTGCAAGGGTGCCTGAGTTTTTTTAATGACATCTGATTGATTGATTACAGAAATAACAGCTACAATAGCTTTATAAATGTAAAGAACTATATAGACTTTGTCTGAAATTTCTGTCACTTTTTTTTTTTTTTTTTTTTTTAATAATCTTAAAACCAGTAAAGACTAAGGACTATATTGCAAAGGACTGTGCTGAAGTCAGTTAAAATTATTTTTTTTACAGACGTTTTTCCTTCCAACAAGCAATAACACCTAGATGAATCTTCTAGATCTATCTTCTGGCAGAGGAGAAATCAGTGTCAGGGAATCTTATTTTCTATTGTTTTACTATATTCACTAAACCTTGAACAGAAATGGTCACATGTAACTCAAAGTTTGACTGTATCTACAGAAGCTGTCTATATATGATACAAAGGGAATCTGCTTCACTGAATAGTCTTGCTGGAGCTCTTCAAGTGTTTTAAAGCCGTTACAGTGAAGGGTCTCATCAGTTCTTTGTGTTTACACTATTGAGCAGGGTTGCTTTGATGGTGCTTTAGAACTGACAAAGACTTTTTGAAGATGGATTCTCATGTTTAAAGAATGTGACAAGATCATGATCAGGTTGAAAAAATTCCTTCTCTATTTCATAGTACTCTTTTTTTTTTCTTTTCTTTTAAATGAACCCTAGAACTTTGGAGATACCAGGGTATCTCCACTCATAATCCAGAATCATTATTGGACTGAATTACTACAGTCTCCATCCTGCTGTACTATATCAACACTTGATGATATTTTATTTTTTTTTTTTTTTATCATTTTCAAAAATATTTTGTTGTGAGGATTTCCCAAGCAACCCAGAATCTATGCTGGATAGTCAGGTAAATGATCCATGAAACTGTAATGGTTTAGGAGGAGATTGGACAGGATACTGATGAATTCTGCTCTAAGAAAATTTTAATGGATGATATAAACAGCTGAACCTCAGAATGCCTGTGCTCACAGCTACTCTGTGGTTTTTTTCTTATGTTTTTTAACTAAAACCAAGTTCTTGAATAACAACTGCAAACATGTTATGAACCAGTCTTTACACATACAGAAATGTTTCATTGCTGTGGTATGTAAGGCTGTCTAAAGAATTGTTGCAATTTTACTATAATAACGGTAAATAAAATTTGGAAAAGCTGGGGAATCCCTAATAAACATATACATAAAAGCTTTTTCAGTGAGCCTCAGGTGGACTTCAAGACTAAAACTGAAAGCTGAATAGTTTGTAAATTAAAGCCTCAGGAACTGTACTTCTAAGCATTGACATAAAGTAATTTAGAGATTAAAATATGATGTTGAACCACAAGAGACATCAGTATAAAACCAGGTGTTGATCTACATTCATATTCTATCCTCAAATCATTTAAGTCAACATAGATGAGGTGAGAATACAGCAAAGATCAACAAAGTCTTCAATAATGCCAAGGAAGCATGAAAAATATCTAAATACTATATGAATACGAGACAAGAAATAGACAACTGAAACAAAGGCAGGATTAAAAAAAAACAAACAAAAAAAAAAGCTGAAATTGCTTTTCAGAGTAGAAAATCTGAATCTGAATTAGATCTGAATTAAGTTTATCAAATTACAATACAGCTGTAAAAAATTAAAATGAAAAGAAAAATAAGAGGAAGGCAAAGGAAAAATAAGAAGGAAAAGTATGATCAACAATCCAAATGCAGTTATACAAATTGAAGTTTCACTTGAAAATGCTCTTATATAGGAAGACTCACAAATCCTCTTGATAACACCCCAGGAAATGTCAAAACCTTGACTAAGGCTCTCAGGTTTAATGCAGCTCCCAAGCCAAGGACAGGAGTCCTGGGAAGTGGATTCTCACAGCTTTGTTGTGGTTTGAGCTCAGAGGACAACAGCACCACGCAACCACTTTTTCACTCCTTCCTCCTCAGGAATGTGAAAGAATAATACAACAAAATGCTCAGGGATTGAGACAAGGACAGGGAGGGATGATTCACCCATTATGGTCACAGGCAAAAGACAGAACCATTAGGGGAAGAAAAAGAACATCAATTCAATTTAAACACCAGCAACAGCACTTAACAGAGTAAGATGGTGAGATATATGATCACATCTTTAAAACACCTTCCTCCAACCCTCTCTTCTTCCAGGCTCAGCTTTGCTCCCAATTTCTTTACCTCCTCCCTGCAGGAGTGCAGGGGGGCAGGGAATGGGGGTTGAGGTCCATCCCTCACACGTTGTTTTTGCTGCTCCTCCTCTACCTCACACTCTTATCCTGCTCCAGTGCAGGGTCCCTCCCATGGAAAACAGTCCTCCACAAACTTTCTCCAATGTCAGTCCTCCCCATAAGCTGCAGCTCTTCATGAACTGCTCCAACATGAGTCCCTTCTACAGGGTGCAGTCCTTCCAGAGATGAACTACAACAACGCAGGCTTCCCTCAGAGTCCTGGCCTTCTTTGTGTACAGCCAACTGCTCTGACGTGGATTATTCCACAGCCTGCAGCTGTAATCTGCTCCAGCATGGACCTCCATGGGCTTCAGGGGGGCAGCCTGCCCTCTACCACAGCCTGAAGGGAGGATCTCTGCTTTGGTGTACCTCTCCTCCTTCCTCTTCCTTTCTTCCACTGACCTTGGTGTTTGCATAGGTGTCTCCATCAGAGCTCTTCCTCACAACTCCCACTCCTCCTCTCAGGTTCTCCTTCTTAAATATGTTATCACAGAGGCATGGCCACCATCACTAACTGTCTCGGCCGTAGCCAGAGAGGGCCAGCCGAGGAAGCTTTGAGAATCTTCTCACAGGGGCCACTGCTGTTGCCCCTCCCCCACTACCAAAACCCCTTCACACACGCACCCCCAACACAGTCTGAGACCACACATCTCTGTCACATCAGAGCTGACCTTAAATACAGGCAATTAAACTCCTAAGAAGATGGAGGAAGGTGTTGCAGAGATTCTCTGCCTCACTCAAGACACTGAATGTCAGATACTAAGCTTGACACACAAAGGCAAATTTAAAATGAACAAAGAAAATTTCAGATCTTGATTCTTTTTTGATTAACTTCCCAGGAAAGATGAAATGTTTGTACAGGTAAGAAAAGCAGGCATCTAAGACTATGCAAGCCATGCAGAAATCTTTAGTGTGGGAAGAACATGGAGGTAAGAAGACTTGTTAAGAAAATATTTTTGTATCATTAAAGCTGGAGATGTGTAAGTTTCCTCACTAAACCAAACCTTGGGGAAAAAGTCAAATTATGAAACCCTCTGTAATGTTTTGAGTGAAATGTCATTAAAGACATTGAAGGTATTTTCTGATCCTTGCTACGTGTTCTAATTTCTGACTTTTTTTTTTCAAACATAACTGATAATGAACATTGACTCAATATTTACAGTTTACTTTGTATCCAGAAATATAGAACAAAAACTAGTAAATTAAAAGGAAATATGGAAGGCAGGACGTCCTAAGAGGAATATATCATGAGCTGTGAGAAGGACAGCAGGGTACAAATAGCTAGTCAAAGAGAAGACTGAAAGCTTGTGCTTCTCCTTGACTTAAGAGCATGTATACAGGGCTACAATAAGAGAAATTTGCAGGTATGCATAGCTGTCTTTCTACTCTTCCATTGCTACTGGGAAACAGAATTGAGAGGACAAGATAGCATACACTAAAAACGAGGTAAAAACCTTTGACTTAAAACAACTTTGAAGCAAACACTAAGTACAATGAATGTCTACTACCATTCTGAATGTGGGTGGCTGGCCTAAGATGTGTTCTTTGCCCTCCAATCCTCTGAGAAGAAATTAGTACATGGCCCACATTCTGGACAAGTCTGACAGCTCCTGAATTTATCTTTGAAACATTTATCAAAATTCTAATATTACTCCAGTTTTTAACTTCTGCATGCATAGTCCACCTGTAGGCAAGAATCAGTTCTTGTAAAAATAAATTGCGTAAAGTCTTTAGTATAGTTAAACAGCTGATAAAACTTTCCAAGTTAAGGAAAAAAAAAAAAAAAAAAGGCAAATCTGGAACAGAAGCTGTATGTTCATTTGGTGCAATTATGAACTATTCTCTTTTCATAATGGGCTCCAGCTGTGATTTTACATAAACTAGGAAGACAGGCAGCTAGTTTAACAGCACTGTATGCATAGGTCAATATGGATTTGTTATTCCATGTTCAATGCTAATAAGCATACAGAAGCCACAGTGGAAAACCTGACTAACTGGACAGTATTCAAGATATTACATTGTGAATGGATAGGCATAGTAATTATGTAAGTTCAATTGATAAAGAATTAAAATTAATAGAAAAGAACAAGTAGTAGGTCCCTCTGGACTTTCCATGTAAAAGAAAAGCTTTTGAGAAGTACATTGGGTTCATTAGACCAAAGAAAGAAACAGTGTGAGAGTCATATACACAGTGACAAGATATTAATTCTGAAATTATAATTACATTCAAAGTCAGTAGATCAAAGAGGAACTGTGTAAACAACTCTGGTATGGTGTCCCTCTTTATAATAGCTCTGTTGAGATTAGTTATTGGCAAAATTCAAGAGTCTAAAAGTTCAGCAGTGATATGCATTCTACATTTTAGAGGCTTACTTGAATCTTTGTTTAAAGATTTAATGCAAATATAAGGTGAATATTCTAGCAAGTCATTACCCTTTATTTCCTGGTCTTACACACAAGAGAAGAGCCAAAGTTACAATAATATTTTACATCCAGCACATGCCAAGTGGTCACTCTTGAAAGAAGCCTGTTCTCCTTCTCTTTACTTAATGTTCATATGGCTCTTACCCAACTTCCTCTGGCCATTGTTCCCACCAACAAAAAACATTCATTCCATTAATTTTGTCTACCTTCTTGTCTTTCAGAAGGCTAATATTTCATAATCTTGATGAAATGCTGTTGGACATAAACTTAAGCCTCAGCTCTCTGATCCGCAGAATATTTTGGTAGTCAAGGAAATAAGTTTTTCCATTTCCAGAAGAAGGACTCCTTTGCAACTAATCAGAAAAATAGTGAAGTCGGGTTTTGTTCTAAAAAAAGTCATATACTGAACAAGTTCCCAAACTAAATTCATATTGATACACTGACATTAGTGAAACTGTTACTCAGTTCCACAACTTAACACCAACTGATATTCCAGTGTGTCACTATTGGATCCATACCTAATTACTATTTTCAATAATTAATTGTGAAAACAGGATGTCTTGAATTTCTGGATCACGAGGTTTATATCAACATTTTATGACCAAGGATGCAAGACACTTTCCAGAGGCCTGAGGAGAGAGGGTTCTCCAGGAGTAGTTCATAGACACTCTGGCCACTCTACTAGAAAACAGAAGAGGGTAACAAAGCATGGTGTCTGGATTACCTTGCAATGTCATTCTCAGCTGGAGCTTGTCCTTTCAAAAAGTCACATTAGGATTACTCAGATCGCTGATATCAGAACCTGTCCAGAGCAGGACACAAGACACAGTTATGCCCTGCCTTCCTATACTTCAAGAGAGAGTGTGTCCTGGTGGCCACAAACTAACTGTCCTCAGACTGACTGTGGTGGGGAAAGAGATGTTGACATGTAGCACTGTGTACCAATTTCTAGCAAATCTTGAGGTTTTAGTGAGAATTTAAACAGTAGGTGATTTGAATCTTTAAATCCTCTTGTGAAACTTCACGGCAAAATTCCAAACTTTGTCAATTTTGCTTTGCTACCTATAGTCAAAAGTATCTTTTTGTTTAAACCAGTGAGGGAGACTTACAGAGAAAATATAAAATTACAAAATGGATGTTTTAAGGTATGGTTGGCATTGTGCATGAGCAGCAAAATATTTGATGCTTGAGGCCAATTAAAAATATTTAAGTTAAGTCTGCTTGCTGGCAAAAAACTACACTGAAGTAGAAAATGAATGATAGGAACTAGGTATTTCACTTCTAAAAATTAACTCTCTTCCAGGCATACACATATTTTACTTTCACAATGATGCACTGCACCAGTAGCTTCCCGCAGAAAATGACAGAATATATCTCATACAAAGGAACTCTACACTTCAGCTATTTCTTTAAAAGAAGAGCCAGTATAAATATTACGCCATTGTAAATTCAACAGTTATCAAGACAGCACCAGATGTAGATTTATCCTAGAGGATTTTATGTGTTTTGCAGCAGCATATCTCATAAAAACCGCAATAAATATGCTAATTTTTAATGTCTTTATACTTTAGTTTCATATTTTATCAACTTATAAAACAAAGATTAAATGTATATGGATATTATACTCTTGGATATTGCTTTCAAAGCTTTATAATAAGAATAATATCAAGATTAATATTTCAATAAAGGGTGAACAATTATTTTTCACTTGGTATTTGGAATGTCTAAGTCTTTGGCCACTAGATGCTATTATCAAGGGACATTAGTGCAATTAGTTTGATACGATGGTTTCACCTTCACTTTAATCTGTTGGCAGTAGTTGTTCTGGATCTTCTATAGATAAGTGTGCATGATGGCATTTGGCATTCATGTTTAATGCTAAGAAATCCTGATTCAGAGGCAGAGGGCTAAAAAGTGACAGAATATTTAACAGAGGTGGAAGGGTGATGAACAGAGGTATACTATTTATCTTTCTAATTATCAGCTATCTAAGGAGATGAAGAGAACTTTGATCTTTCAGGTGAACTGAAACGCAAAATATTAGAGGGATATAATTAATAGTCTCCAAACAATTTCACAAACAGGTGGCAGGGAATATCTGGCATTATCTTCACAAATGTTACCTGTGAAGGCCCAATTTTGCTTTTGGGATGTCTACGTTTTGAAACAAAAAAAAGACTAAGTCTAATTTACATACCTATTATGTATCACATTAAGAAGAAGCCTGTGCTATGCTGTATGTTTGTATTTCTTGTGCCTTGATAAATTAATAGAAATTGTTGAATGACCTCACCAATAATAAAATCAAGGAACAGGACCTCCATATTTCAGTTTTTATAGAAAGAACATATATGGAAGCAAATCCAGAAATCACAGTATATGGTAGCATAAGGCTTCCAGGCTTGTTTCACTGGTGCTAGCAGAGAAACAATATGTATGTTGTTTCTACCAAGATTAGTGACAGCTACTGTGCCCTCAGGTGAGTCATAGCCAGCTTGAGTGTGTTTGTCTGTCTTGCTTTTCTCTCTGCCAGTTCAATCAGCAAAGAACAGTTTTCAGCTGCAATCAAACATTCTTTATTTCAGATAATAAACCACTGACAAGTAAAGACCAAGGAAATAGCTTCTACAGTTTCATGCAGCCTCCAGATGCTATCCCCAATGATGTATTTAATCAGCACATACCTCTGCCAGTGCTTACTCATTCATAAAACCATTGCAAGCTTTGGAATACTGCTGGACCATATGTGCCAATAAGGGTACTTCATGTTATGCAAATTAAAAAAAAAAAAAAACAAAAAAAAAACACCTTTCTATTGTTTTTTCCAGGACCACAGTTTTCATACCTTTGGAGAACCTGTTCTACCAGCTGTACTTCAGAAGATGTTGCCTTACAATGTAAGTAAATCCACAAAGGTACAAATAGCCCTGCTGCAGAAATAGAGAGAGAAGATTGTTGCATACTTCAGATCTCTCTCTAATAGCTGGCCAGCATATGAGATGCATTTTTAGTGCTGGTTTATGTACCTATGGGTTGCAATATCTCTACCTTCATGAGAGAGAGGAAGCCTACTACGAGGAGTGGTAAACTCCAACTTAAAGCTAATGCTAAACTTTGAGTAAAGATTTCACTTCAGAATAAGCACGTGCCAGTTTATTGACATTATCCTTTCCCTCACTCAAGAAACAAAATTCCTGAGCAACTTTAAGGATTGCTCTGTCCGCCTGCCACAAGCACATGTGGGGCACTGATAATTTAGAAATAAACTAGTTCAATCCCACTTCAATAAAACAAGTGCAGGGGGTTCCTTAATCTGGCAAACTGTATTTGAATAAAGCATGCTTGTGTTATAGATAAGTAATGTCTTTTTAAAAAGCAGTTTGTCTTCAGCTGAATTCAACACGACACAGAAAATCTACCTTTTCCCTTTGTAGCTGGTTCCAGTGACTACCACGTCTTTGTAAAAGAAAATGTACAACTAGTTTCCTATTTTAATTGTTTTCCTTCAGATTCCAGCTTTCATTCTTGGTCTGCCTTTTCTGCTGCATTAGAGAGCTCACTGTTTTCCTTCTGTTAGGCTGGATATGTGTACATAAACATTTCACATAACTGCATTTTCACAAGCAGTTTATGTTGAAATTTTGTTCACTACAAATCCTAAGTGTTCTCAGAGTCACCATTATGCAGTTCCACTGGTAAAGACTGAATTCATTATTTCTAGATGCAAAAGTATGGCAGTTGGCACGGTTAATCATATTTTGTTTTAGTGTATCAGATGTATTCAGCTTTTTTAATTACTATTTCATGTTTACACAGACCTTAGCATTATTTGCTATTACACTAATTTTCCTCATCTGAAATATTGCCACTCGTGATCATTGCAGCTTCATCCCTGTGAGAATTATTACTAGCCCAACATCTTGTGAAAGATCATTGTGCACATGAGCATACAGGAGTTTGAAAGCATTTGCTGGACTTTCAGAGAGAAATACGTATGCTTTTTGGACATATTAGATATTATAACCCATGTGAAAACTATATACAGCTTCCTCATTTCCTAACTTATTTACCACTTCATGATAAAGAGATTGTGAGGTGCTGAGATTCTGAGGTATATGCAGCAACATATTATCAATATATTGTGTTAAAAATCCTGGACTTCCTAACTCTGACTGAAAGATTTAATCGCTGTGATTTTCTCTGTGAAATAATTATAGCAGTATTATTAACATATAATATGTTCCATTACATCAGCGAATGAGCTGAAATGTATTTTGACCAGGGTTTTTGCTACTTTATCCACCAGTAGGATAGAGTATAGGTAAAATTTTGCCTAGATGGATGCATGCATGGGTGTATAAGTAGGTGGATAGATGGAAGAAAAGACTTGCTAAAAATGGTGCCCACTTCTCTGTTGACCCCTCTGACTGCCATGGGGAGTCTCTCACAAATGAATGCATACCTGCATGCAGGGAGAATATCTGCAGCAAGTGTGTGAGAAGCCACAGGTCTCTCAGGAAGCCTATGTCAGGGGCCACATAGGCTCCTGATTATTCTACAGATCTAAGCTTAGTTCAGCTCTTCACACACAACTTTTGGAAAACACTATATTGCCTCTTCCATACCTCTTGCAGAACTACACTTTGAATCATTTAATGATTCACTCAACACAGAGATATTATGAATAACTCCACCAATAATGTCAGAGAATCTGCAAAGCTAGTATGGTTTTTGGCAGGTTTATGTTGACTGACTTTTTTTTTATGGGTGGACTCAGTACAGAATCTAATCTATAGGTGTAAGATACAGGTACTGCCCACAGAAGCAGTTCCAGAAACACAAGCATGGCAATGACCATGACTTGCAGCACACTGTCTGTCTGTTGAAGCGTTAATAATGAAAGGTCAGCTGCACTGAGCTAAATATGTGTTTTAAAGCACACCTGAGTACATTTTAGCAGCTAGCTCTTCTGAACTTTCAGCCACAAAAAGATAGAAATGAAGGAATAAATCTTTCTTAAGATATCATGGCTACAGTCAGGAAAAATGTGCAAGATAGGGCTGAAGCAAGAGGTGACCAGCTCATACTGTCAGTGGTGCAGCAAACATTTTTACCATGCACAGGACTGCACATCCTTATATAACCACACAATTTGACTCACAACTAGACAGGCAGATGTTTAAGCAACTCACAGTGAGGACAGTGATCAAAAAACCTTCCACTGACTGCACTAAATCTCCATGGAAAAAGGTTGGGGAGAATGTTTACATAATTATATGTATACATACAGTTCACTTGCCAGATAATGCAGACTTTCAGAGAGAGCTGTATGAGGTATGTGTTAACATTTACTAGAGAGGAGGCAATTTAAATTCCTGGTCCTTTACTAATCATTCAACTCCACTTGAAAAATAAAAAGTAACAGCTACACTTGAACAGTAATGTTACATGCTGGGAAGTGCTTTATTGTAGCTTGTAAAATTACTTTTGAGAGAGCAGAGTCTAAATGCAGACAACAACAGTCATGGATCTAAAGCATACCTTTATTTTGGAAAGTAGCTCTAAAAATGGCGTCTTGCAGAAGTTCTCTGATCATTATCCCAGCAACTCCAACCTAGCTTTGCTTGTGTGTCAAGTTAAAACGACGTTCTCCTCACAGTTCCAAGCTCTGTAAACTCACCCTTATGGCTGCCTTGACAGCAAGTCAACCTGTTTTAATTCCTGCTAAAATATCTGTGCCAGTTCCACTGACCCAGTGGGAAAGCTGAATTATATGTAAGTGTAAATAGGCAGAGAAATTTATGAAACAACTTTTGTTTTTAACTCTGTCACTGGCCTGTGTCCAAAATCAATCTGGAGCCTAGATAAGAGAAGAAGGGAAATGACAGAGAAAGGATGTCATCAGTAGTCATTACAAAGTCATGAGAAGTATTTCGTGAAAGATGCCAAAGTGAAGAGGGGCTGTAGAGAAACCAGGGATGAGGTAGACCCACATCTGAGCATGAAAATGTCAGGCTGAAGCTGCAGTCACAAGCTTATTGCTGGATGGGGAAAGACCTGTTGAAGAAGACACAGCAAAATCACAAAGGAAACAATAGATGATGAGGGGCAAGAATATCTTGGCAACTGGTAACAAACTGCCCTCAACAGCTGAATTAGATATGATATTGTTTGTCTCTCAGAGCCAGGTACATAGGGAAGAGGTATCAGAAGACAGGGTGATAGATGTGGATATTAATCCACAGTGTAAAAGAGGTGTTTGTGTGATACCAAGTAACTAGAGTACTGATAGATTACAATCAGTCATTTGGATATCACCATAGCATGTTTCATTTATGCTCACCATGACATGGTCTCTAGGACTACAATGAATGCAAAAGAAAAGAAAATCAATCTCATGGCCAGTTCCAGGAGCATCCCAGGGACAGTTTGGGACTGACTAGAGATTGTTAGTCATTTAAGTTATCTAAATTTGGACAGGTCATTTGAGCTATTTAAACATACCTCCCTTTGACTAAAAGCAAGTCTAGCATGATTACTCCAAATGCATACATCTATATTGCAGAAGCATACGTAACATCTCACTTACTCTGCATTATGCCAAGGTTGAAAATTCCATTTCAAAGCCCTGAGTCAGCTTCCATTTAGACTCCTGGGCTAGCCTTACATGAATAATATACACAGCCTCTGGGCCCACTAGCTGACCTGAGGACGACTGGCACAGAACAGCCCATATCCACACAATTAAACTCTCTCAGCTTCAAAACAGGATTGTCCATCCAAGTAGTTACTGGCATATGCTCATTTCCAGATCAGGCCTAGGAACTGTTTGGAAGAACACTAATTGGCCTAGGCCAAGTTCAAGTAAAGGACCATGCTTAAAAAATCAACACTATGGACAATAACATTCTAGTGTCCATTCTTGTTCCCTGTCCCTGTTCACTTTATTAGTATAGACATACTCTTGCAGTCTGAAACCCAGGCCATGGTTTTTTTGAAACCCTGGTTTCTGAGATCCTGTGTCACTTTCACCTCTCAGTTCTACCCTCCCTCCCGTTTTCCCCTAGTCCCCCTGAGACAAAAACATGGCAGTGCACTTGGAGCAGGATTGTACTTGGCTCCTCATACTATGAGAATGGGCCACCCTGAGGCTCATTTACTTTAAGTACAGCATGTCACGACCAGCTGTTTTAGTTACAAATTTACTTGATTTCCCTGCTGAGTGCATTTACCCTTGGACAACACCTAGTCTTCAGTCTTGCCAGTACTCACCTGCCACTTCATAAGTTGTCAAATGACCACTCAAGCACTAAAAATCAAAGTCTCTCCAGGCTTTTAATTGAAATGTTAGCAGGTAGTTTAAAATTAACAATAAACAATGCTTACCTGTGGCTAGGCAAAAGACAAGGAAAACCACTTTTCTGACCAGCAGGAAAGGCTCCCTAATAAGTTTCCTAGTTCCATTTCACAGACTTTCTAAACTTAATGGGGAATTTGTTAGCACTCCTAAGAGAGTGAAGAAGACTACAAAGCAAGGCTGGAAGGACACTAGCAGCATTTACCAAGGTCTTGTGGAGTTTATGATGTCTGAAAATAAGGTTTTCTTCTGACCAAGTTATTTAAGAAGTCTTCTGTATCACCTTCCAGTCTTCATCTTTCACTACAGTTCACCACTGTCAGATGTAAAAACAAAAAAAACAAGCAAGTAAACAAATAAAGAATGGGTGCAATTATAAACACCCCCCCAACCCCCCCCCCCCCCCCCAAACTACAAGAAAACAAGCAAACAAAAAACCCACAGAAAAGCAAAACAAACAAACAAAAATCCAAAATCAAATCTACCCATTCTCAACTCTCCAGACAATGGATACATAGGAGACTCTTATGTACTATTTTTCAAGTCATATTGTTTGAAAATGTATTGGGTTTATATTAATTTCTCTTATTAGCTCATTAAACCACCATTGACATTATAAGAAAATATTTCTGTATTCTGGATTTGTATGGGATTTACTTAATAATCAAATTAACAGTTAGGACAATTTTCAAGGCAAGTGGCAAAAAAGCAAGTGAAAATAGGTGTTCTGTTGTTTTCCTTTTTTTCTCTTTAAATCAAGTGATAACTGAGTCCTGATAAACTGAACAACATCACTTAGCAGTATGCACAATGAGAAGCTAAAAGCTTTTAATTAGACTCTTACTCAGTAGGGGTGAAAATATAATTTAAAAGACTGAGTTGTTAGTTTTCTATTTTAGCACAACAAAGCTACAATTAGACTAAATTAGTTAACAGCTTATTCATTAGCTTTCAATAGAAATTTGGATGCACAGTGACTCCATGTTATTGTTTGCAGCAAAGTATGTATCTAGTTCAAAACAGTCATGTATAACAGTTTAAACAGTAGATGTAGATGTTACTTGTAGAGCTGGCTGTGTTACAAAGTCAAGGATTCATGTGTTCAAGCCATGATGCACTCACCAGGTCAGAAAATAAATTAATTTCTGTATTCTTAAAGACATCACAACAACAATGCTACATTCCTTAGACTAGTAATAGAGAACCACTCACTTTCTGTCAAAGGAATGCCAGACGTAGTAAACTTAAGCATGCGGTATTTCCAGTTTTTCAGTGTTCATTTTATTTTGTAATTTCTACCTAAAATGGAGCCTTGCTGGATAAGAAAAATATCAGCAAGAAAGAATAAAAGTAACACCTATGAGAGGGAATACCAAGTGTGATCCACCACCACTGCAGTACATAACAAAATTATCACTCTTGGCAAATATAAGATAAAGGTAACACACTATCATAGCTATTCACACCCTAGAGAAGAAATTCTTGGCTTCACTAAAGTCAGAGGCAAAGATCCCTTTGATTTTACTGGGGCCAGAACTATAACCTCAGTGAAAAATAAATGTTATTTCATGGGATATATCCCTCACATGTTCCACTTCCTTTTCAGACTTCCTCAGGCATAAAAAGAAACATATGATACTACTGTACTGCACATTAGACTTCAAAACTATGGAAAATCACTGATCAGGCATCACTGTGCCCTTCCAGTACTGCTAGGAAAGGGTAGCTCTCATTCCTACTGCAACTAGTAAGTGCTCGGTATGTGTAAGGAATATCGTTTTAGACTAGTGGTGTTTCCTGCCATAAAAACAACTAATAGGGTGTGTTAGGTTTGTGTGTGGTCGTTTTTTGGTAGCAGATGAGGGACTACAAAGGTGGCTCCTATGAGAAGCTTCTAGAATCTCCCCCAGCTCCAAGTCAGACGTGCCAGCTAATAATGGTGGCTGCACATCTGAGATAGCATATTTAAGAAGGGGAACCTGGGAGAAGGAGGAGTTGTGAGGGAAATACCTATGCAAAAGCCAAGATCAGTTCAAGAAAGTAGTAGTAGGAGGTGCGTAGGAGCAGAGTTTCCCCTGCAGCCTGTGTTGAGAGGGCAGGCTGTCCCCCTGCAGCCCATGGAGGTAAAGGGTGGAGCAGATGCCCACCTGCAGCCTGTGGAGGACCCCAAGATGGAGCAGGTGGCTGCACCCAAAGAAGACCGGGACTCTGAGGAAAGCCCACGCTGGAACAGTCTGTTGCTGGGAGGACTGCACTCCATGGAAGGGACCCACACTGGAGCAGTTCATGAAGAGTTGCAACCTGTGGGAAGTACTCATGCGGCAGAAGTTCATGGAGGACTGTTCCCCATGAAAGGGACCTCACGCTGGAGCAGGAGAAGAGTGTGAGGAGTCCTCCCCCTGAGGAGGAGGGAGCAGGAGAAACAATGTGTGATGAACTGACCACAACCCCCATTCCCCATCCCCCTGCACTGCTGACAGGGAGGAAGCAGAGAAATCGTGAGCAAAGCTGAGCTTGGAAAGAAGGGAGGGGTGGGGGGGAAGGTGGTTTTAAGATGTGGTTTTATTTCTCATTATATTAATCTGTTTGATTGGTAAATTAAGTGGTGGTGGTGTTCAAATTATAGTGATGTTCCTTTTTTTCTTCGCCAGTGGTATCTGTCTTTTGCCTGTGACCATAATGGGTGTAACATCCCTCCTTATCCTTGTCTTGATTCCCAACCCTTTTATTTTATTTTCTCCTTCACATCCCTGAGAGGGAAGGAGTGAGCGAGAGGCTGCATGGTGCTCAGTTGACCTCTGAGCTTAAACCACAACATAGGGAAAAAACTATAGTCCCAGGACATTTGGGGGAAAGAGAGAGATGCAAAACCAAGCCACTGAGTTTGGCTATTTATACCGGTAATATACTGTCTAGGAGGAAATTGAGAAGCTCTTTTCTTAAATCTTACTAGAGAAAAAAATCCTGAGGTGTGTGGGAAGGACTGCAAGATCTGGTCTTTTGATAGTGCTAGGTTTTAACCTTTCTTTCTTTTTATGTGATCTCTTGCTTTAATTTGAATTATATAAGCTGCTTCTTTTTTTTTTTTTTTTTGGTAAGCATAAAGCTAAAAGAGCTATAAGTATTTCAGAAATAACACTGCATTATAAAAGCACACAAATGGATTTAAGCAATGAATCCTGAGGATCGTGAGTCATGCCATGCTACCTTGTTATTTACACTGAAGTGCTAACTTGTAGAAAATAACATATATTTTGCTTAAAAATATGACAAGTTGAATTCTCTTTCACTCATTCTAGAAGCATCTCAAATTGCTGCAGAGGGGCAATCTTTGTCGGAAAAGCACACCATGTAACATGGAATATATCAAATAAGGAATTAACAGCTCTTATTAGTTCCCTTGCCAGCAGAACAAATTAAGATAATTGAGCTCAAAGTATGCATGCAGTCCAAAAACTATCGTTCTCCTGTGGCCAGGCAACAAACTCCAGTAGTTTCATGCCAGTATAGATATAAGTTTTGAGTCTGATCCAATAAGCCCCATGAGAGTCAATGAAGAAAGCGGACAATGTACCATCCTTCAACACAGTCAGTAATACCTAGAAAATGACAATAACTATCAAAGAGTAATGAGTTGCCCAAATATTCAAGTGGTGTTCCCTCTTAGTAAACTCTAAGGGTATCTTTAAAATTTTCTTCTAACCGGTTTACTAAGTAACCTCTATCTCCCTTATCTTCTCCAAGCTGCAGCAAGCCTGATATGTTTATTTCCACAAACATTGATTCAGATTAAAAAATGTACTCCTTTCTGCTACACTTGCATCATGTTTATGATCATTTTCTGCACACATTCAAGCAATTGAATTTCACTTGCATAAGTGCCAGCAGGATCTAATCAATTCCCATTAAAGTCAGTGATAGTCTTTCAGCTGCCAGTCCCACATCAATATAAATTGAAATATACATGCTCAAGTATTTGCACTAAAAGTGTTATAGTTATGTGGAAAAGGAGAACTGTTGAGTTAACAAAGGAGACAAGATTCATCAAAAACTTTTAAGACCTATGTTGAGGAAATCAAAATTCCACACAGGTATATAAAATTTTTTTTTTTTTTTTGAGCTATGTCTATATTTCAGTGTGTTGAAGACATAAAACTACTTACATCAAAGATAAATTGTCAGTTTCTACATCAGATGTACCAGTTTATCATGGTTCTGAGAAAATGTTGCCAAAAAACATGTGAGAGGCAAGAATCAAGCTGGACAGTTCACAAGGACAGAAAACCAGTTGATTTAAATGGAAACTCTGTGAAATGGCAACACCATGTCCATACAAAACCTAACACTGTAGATACTGACCAGCAGAGTCAAGAGACGTATCTTAAAACATTTGCCCAAAGCAAATGGTAGATAACTTCTTCCCTATGCCAGGTGAGGATATTCACTAACAAGGAAGGTACCTGAAACTGAGAAGCTGCAACTGTACTGTTTTCCAAGAACATTTACATTGGGAGAGTATTTTACCAGTATTCCTTTGGTCTCTGCAGAGTAATTGCCTCTACTGTCATGATTCTAGGTTTGGGAAAGAAAATCTGAAATCTCCTAAATTATATCATCTTGTTATTACATATTGACAACTGGGAGTGTCACTGGCATGTGGATTCATTTAACACTATATAGTGACATAAATGAAGTTCTGTAGGATCTTGTACTACAAAATAGAGAAAAACTGAAATGTTACAGATATTGTGTTTTGTTTGGGGTTGGTTGTTTTTGGGTTTTTTTTTGTTTTTTTGTTTGTTTTTTTTTCCATTGAGAGACTATTATTAAGTTTGCACTGTTTATCTGTCAACAGATATTAAGATGACAGGTTGTCTTTTTTTTTTTCCCCGAAATCAATCCCTTAATGGACAGAATCAAAGGAAAAGAAAGGGACCAGATGTGGTAGAGGAGGCTAACTGGCAGAATAGTAAGGCAGGTAGAACCCTAACCTCTATCGAAGATTATCAGGGGGTTTTTTGAGGGACACTGTCCTCCACATCACACTGGAGAGTGGTACTCATGTCTGAATTGACCATACTTGAATTTAGCACAGTGAAACCTGTACTGTGCCTGTGGTTATTTTTTTCCTTATTATATTTTGTAAGGTCCTAATCCTTTCAAATCACCATTGCTCATGTTCCAGAATGTCTTCAGGTTCTTGTAACACCTTCAATAGATCAGGTATACACAATATTATTTTTAAAAATGATTGCATTTTTTCACAAAGAAATGCAACTGACATGCAATTTGACATAATATGGAATTATTGTGTTCTGCAAGTCTTACCAAAGGAAGTTCTGAAGAATGATAAAGGGAACTAAAATTAAAATAAAATAAATATACATGTTATCCCTTGCTAACTTCCTTAAAAGGATAGCTAAAATAACAACACAAGTAAAAAGCCAGCAGCTGGGTTCTCTTCTCACTTACACTATATTTATTGTACTATATATATACTGACTTAAATGAGATTACTCAGTTTATAGAGAAGTGAATGAACCAGAATCCAGTCAAAGTTCCAAGAATATTGTGAGGCTTTACAAAAGACAAAGAATAGGGCCAAATGCCAGTTTATGCTTATGTTCTGTAGTGATGGTAGTGTTGAGTCAATGTAAAGTTTGCTTTATCCTAAGCATGAACTGGAATAAGGAATAGAGGACCTCACAAATTAATGTCAATATATGCTCACCTCAGCCATGAACATGGGAACATTGCAGTATCTTGATGAAGGAGAGCTAAATCTCAGGTCTAAATGGTCATTTTGAGATCTCAAGTGTATCAAATCACTATCCTAGGGACAAGCCCAAAACTGTGATGAAATTAGAGAAACTGTGAAGGTGCTCTCAGTTATATTATGATCTAAACAGTTCCAGTCATAATTAAGGGATCACAAAGCAGGTATAAAGCTGAGTGAAACTTGATGATGAGAGAAACCATGGTCTGCATTTAAACTAACTACAATTTATCAACTTTTTTTTTTTTTAAACAGGCAATTTCTCTATTAATAAAAAATGGCCAGGTTGTGGGGGGTCCTGGTTCAGCTAGGATAGGGTTGTTTCCCCAGAAGTGGGGAGAGGGCTCTAGCTGGGTTATTCATACCATGCTGACGTCAGGTCCATGCACCAAGCACGGGAAGCTTTCCTGTGGGCTTTTGTCCAGAGAAGCACGTGCGGTGGGCTGGATGTGTCCATTGCAGAATTTCTCTGTATATCTTTTGTCTTGTTTACTGCTATTACTGTTTATTGTTGTTGTTACTGCTATTGTTGTTGTTCAGATTGTTATCTGTTACACTGTTGTATTAAATTTTTCCTTATTTCAACTTTGTGCCTCACTTCCAACCCTGCTCAGTCCGAGGGTGAGGGAGGGACAACAGCAACATGGTCTCTGGTCCCGGCAGGGCCTAAAGCACCACATGGGGACTGTCAGAAGAAAACAAAAAGTATCCAATTTAACTACTAAAAATGATGAAAAATTGCATTGACAGTGTTTCCACAGTGTTGCAAATAAAAACAAACAAAAAAACACCAAAAAAATTTCAGAGCACTTGCTCCTGCCGAATTTTTATCACTACTTTGTCTCCTTAAAATAAGTGTGGGCTCAAAACTTTTCTGTTTTTATTTAACATATTTATAAGGTTAAATATAGTTTTGCTATATCCTGCAAAATTAAAATATATGAAAGTGTAATTGTAACATTAATGCTAGTCCACTAAAAGGAAACACCATGCACTTGCAGAACAGCGATTGGTAGAATAATTAGTAGCTAATATCTGGACATTAACTCCTCAGAGCCCAACAGCTCAGTGATCCTATTTTTGGAGGGAAAGGGGAAATATAGTGTGTAGAAAGATAGCTGCCTATAGAATTTATTTTTCAGTAGTGACAAAGGAGAGAGAGAGATGAGAATAAAGAAGAGCAGTGAGAGATGGAAACAGAGTTGTTTTTCCATAATTTTTTTATGTAATCATACCATCATTTGATATAAAGTAGCATATGGCATGAAAGCATGCGCTACAGATGGAGTCCACAGCTACACAGACATCTGGCACCCAGGTATTTGATTTTGTGTCTGCCAACAGGCAGGGGCTTTTTAGATTTTGTTCACCCACTAATTCTTCACAGCAATGCCAGTACTGTCTACACTTTTCTTCTGCAACTAATACAACATTTATTTTGCACTACTTTATGTAGACTTCTTGTAGTGGGTTAGCCCCAGGTGGCAGCTAAACGCCCACCCAGCTGCTCACTCTGCCCCTACCTCAGTGGGACAGTACAGGAAGAATAGGAATGAGAAAACTCATGGGTCAAAATAAAGCCAAGGACATTGCTTACCAATTACTATTGCAGGCAAAACAGACTGGAGTTTGGGAAAATTAACTTAATTTACCGCCAATTAATGTATAGATAGATAGATAGATATATATATATATATATATAGATATATATATATATATATAATTCCTGTTTCAGGTATTGGGAAAGAAAAAAAACAAAACAGAAGAAGAAACAAACATTTACACACTTTGGAAAACACTTTTCCTTTCCCTTTCTCAACCGCAACTTCACTCCAAACTCCTCTTCTCCCTTTCATTGTTGCTGGTTACACTCAGCCCCCTCAGTGAGGCAAGGGGTGATACGGGGGTGTTGTGATGTTGTGGTTTCTCTCCACGCTCCTTCTTTCTATCTCCCTCGTTTCCTCTTCTCTTCCTCCCTCCTCCTCCAGCCTTGCTGATCCCTTGCTGTTTCTCACTCTTTTTCCCTCCTCTTCCTGTGAGTTTTTTCCTTGCCCTTTCTTAAATAGGCTTTCCCAGAGGTGCCACCATCTTGGCTGACAGGCTTATCTGTGCTCTGTGGTGGGTCCATTGGACCCAGCTGGAACCATCTGGAAGTGGCTGTGTCTGGCACAGGGCAGCCCCGTGTGCTTTCCCACAAAGGCCACCCCTGCAGCCCCTGCTGCTGCCAACACATCAACACCTGCACCCAATGCACTTCTATATTCCACAAACTGGGAGATGTGTTGTGAAGTTTGGTTTGATCTGTTTGAATGGCTGGGTTGCTTTTTTTCTCAAGGACAGTTATGTTGAAGAAATAGGCTAGTAAGAAAACATTTTGCCATGGTTTATATTAAAGAAAAAATCAAGATTAAACATATTTTTAACTGAAGTTGGAAATACCTATGATTTTTGTGCCCTAATTTCAGTCTTGGATCATGCCATTGGGAAAATTCTGCCAGTCTCAAGTATTATCTCTATAGCTGCTGTATTATTTGTATTATATTTTACTACTATGGCTGAGGAGCAAAATCCCCTGCCATGGTCTTCACTAAAGAGCTCCCAGAAATATTTATATATTTCAAATGTGGCATCTCAAGTATCAGATTGCTCACCATCTTCATGAAAAGAGAAGATGCAGAGTCCTAAATTGGTTTCAATGTTGTTGACATGTGAGGCATATTTTACTATGTATCTGTGGCTTCTCATAAAGCTGTTATGAAACACTGAAGTCAGGTCTAACTTTTTCCCCATCTACAAAAATGTACAGAACTGTACAGAGTTGTATAGATCCTCCCGGGTGACCTAAGATGACAGAAAGCATTACCCAATGTACTGGTTTTAGCTTGACTAGAATTAAAATTCTTCACAGTAGCTCCTATGGTGCTATGTTTTGGATTTTAATGAAAACAGTGTTGTTAACCCAGGGATGTCTTAGTTACTGCTGAGCAGTGTTTATGCAGCATCAAGGCCTTTTCTTCTTCTCATACTGCCACACCAGTAAGTAGGCTGCGTGTGCATAAGAAGTTGGGAGGAGACACAGGTGGGACAGCTGACCCCAACTGACCAAAGGGATAGCCCAGACTATATGATATCATGCTCAGCAATAAAAGCTGGGGGAAGAAGGAGGAAGGGGGATATTCAGAGTTATGGCATTTGTCTTCCCAAGCAACTGTTGCACATGATGGAGCCCAGCTTTCCTGGGGATGGCTGATCATCTGCCTGCCAATGGGAAGTAGTGAATGAATTCCTTGTTTTGCTCTGCCTGTGCATGAATATTTTGCTTTACCTATTAATCTGTCTTCATCTCAGCCCACAAGTTTTTTTCATTTTTACTCTTCCAATTTTTCCCCCCTTCCACTGTGGAGGAGTGAGCGAGTGGTTGTGTGGGGCTGAGCTGCTGGCCGTGGTTAAACCATGACACCCAGTGAAAAAATTAAGAAGAATTATGGACTAAATGGAATAACAGCAATGTTTTCTTTTGGACAAAATATCTACAGAGAAACTATAATATCTGAAAAGACGTTTGACTTTGCCCAGAGCACACTCTCTGCCTTGTCTAGATTTGCCTTTTGCCAAAATATTCGTCATCCATAAAATGATTACATTTCTCCTTGGGCTTGGCTGTAAGATTGTGGCTCTATCATGTGAAGGTGTCATCTGCTTTTCACTGGCACTGGAGTCAGTGGTCTGGCACCCTCACATAGATGGTACATTCAGAAAATAGAGCGGAGTGTTCAGTCCTGGAGTGCAAGGCTTGGGACAGACAGACATCTGTCAGGCAGAGCCAGAGCAGGCAGGTATGTGTCCTGCCTCCAGGAGACCAGTTTGCCTGTTGGCTCACATAGTAGTTGGGGTTCCTCTTCTGGAGCACTGTCTGATTCAGTAATATTTCAGCAGCATTTCTTTTTCACAACTATCTCTCATGAGACAGAAAAGGCACTTTTTTTTGTGGATGATGTCCTTGATGTACAAGGCGAGATATCAACTCTAATGTGAGGACAGTTTTATCAGGAAGATCAAAGACAACCTGTCAGACATGTGAAAAAATAGTTTAAGACATATTTTTCCTTAGACTATATTTTTTACTACTTCTTTAATTATATTCAATATTGTATTGACATTTCCCAGGATGATAAGCCAAAAATATTTAAACTTTAAGTTTTTTATATTTTTTTTGGTCTTTAGGGTTGCAAGTCATTGTCTACAGTAGTTTAGTTACTGGAGGATTTTCTCAGATGAACTCGTTTGAATTAATTTGTCTTATCTGATGCAGTTCCTTTGAATATTATATTTGGTAACAATACAAATGTGGATTTGATACCCTTTCTTGCAGAAAGAAAGTTGTATTTGTTGCATCAAGATGATTACTGCTAATTCAGATGTTCCCATTTACAATTTATTTTGATCTTGCTCCCTAACATATGCAGCACAAACACACACAATAGAAAACAAATAACTGAAGGTTGCATAAGTGACATTTATTTTCACCACAAATCTCTAAGTATTCATACGGCCGTCTAACCTTTATCTAATTCTAGAGATTGCTTAGTGCTTTTTTCTCATAACATCTTGCATCCATTTGGCTACAGCTTTACTAGGTGTGAGGATGACATTTTCCATATCATAGATATATGTGATTATGTCGGGGTTTATAAAAAAAATTTCAGGAAAAATAGTTCATCCATTTCAATCAGAATGAAGGCATTGTTTTGCCCATACAAAAACATAATTCTCATACTAAGCACTGAATAAGAACAGGCTTTTATGAAAGAATATATAACAGGCAACAATGTAATCAAACATTATGTCTTAATTTCCTTTCATCAGTTGTGAAAAATTGACCATTAGAAATTTGGCACTTGCTAAATTTGAGGCATATGACAGTACAGCTTTAAAACTCCTTTAAGGTTTCTTTCTGTATTAATGCCTGTGTTTCTTTAAAATTACAGATTATTTTTATCTCTGACCTTGCAAATTTAAAGCACCTCTAGATTTTGGCATTTTTAATGTACATATGTCTTGTTGCTATATTTAGTTTACTATTTGATTCTGCAGGTGTTAGTCTCTTGACTGCTCAAGTAGCAGCAAGTTAAGTGAGCAACACAATGTGCAGATAGGAATAAAAGGAGTGTCTTCCATAGCCAGACTGCCTTGAGCTGTTTAGAGAACTTCCCCTGTGGCTGGTTCAGATGAATGAGCATAATTAACATGAATCTCCAGTGGCAATGCAGATGACAAATGGATGATTATGCAGTGAAAAACTCTGCCTTTGTGTTACCAAGATCTGCTGTTGTGATTGTTAATTTTTATCTCTCTGTCTCTCTCTTGCTTTGGGGTATTTTAAAAAACAACCAAAAAATTCTTGCTCACAAAATAATAGCAAATCAGTAAGTACTATATTAGGCTTATCATTACATTCAGAGCCTCCATGAATAAGGAGTTCTAGCTAATGAAATAGAAAGTGAAAGATCAATACCACTCAAGTAAATACAATATAGGATCCAATCTACCACTACTGAGGCTTTGATGGCAAAAATTCAATTTTTTACAAGGCCTGCAGAATTGGGATGATAGCGAGCAGTCTATATAAATGTTCTGTAAAATAAGGGCATGACAATCTATGTGACTCCATAAGCAACACTGAGATTTTTCTTGTCAAATACCTAATTAAAGCAGTAACTGAGTCCAAGTCAACTAATCAAAATATGTGAAAGCCACATTTTTATCATAATCATTAAATTCTATAACAAGGACATGGCTCTGGATCACATCATGTAAATTAACACTTCCATGGAAGACACTTTGGTGGCAGAAGCGGTGTCTAAGTATTACTTACTAGTGTGCACAGGAAGGATAGAAAACAGAGCTTGAGAAAGGTGCTAGAAGCAACACAGTTTCAGGAATTTAGGAACAGCTGACAAAGACCCATCCTAGCAAAACAGTCCAGATTTGTCTTACATAATGTACAATGCAGAATCCTGATCAACAACTCTTGTGTCAAACTGAATATTTAAATAAAATATTTGCCCATTAAAAATAAAACAATTGAAAATACTCTGATCTCTGCTAAGAAGCTGTGCTTTGGAGATGTGAAAGATGAAAAATATTATTCAATAGGGCAGTATTTTGACTCAGCTTCTTAAGAAGGATTTAAGTCCTCATTTTTCCTGTCCGTACTCTGCACTAGGCTCACATGAGCTTTTAAGGAAAGTTGGATTTTTCATGTGTTCCCACCTATGAAGACCATCCTCCAAAATCCCACGTAATCCTGCATCCCTTGTAATTTTTTTTCTAATGGAAACTCCTAACATGCTTGGGCAACAGTTTCTTTTTTGGAAACATATATGGTTTGGTTTACAGACCTGATGTCTATCCTTTAATTTTATTCCAGAGGTCAATTTTTCTCACAGTGCATTGTGCCTAATTTATTTTCTGAATAATCTAATTTTCACATCTAGTCAATGGATTTTATTGGGCACCTCTTTGTTACAATGGTAGGCCCTCTGGTATCAGCTTTTTCTCTCATGATAGAAAAAGAGACAACCAGACTGTGGTTTTATATTGCTCAGTGCTGCAAACCCTGCTTCCCACTGTTGATTCTGTAGGTTAAGCATTCAGGCTTCCTGTTTGTGTCTTCTCTACTTAAAATCTTGCTAATTAGGGCACAGTCATTGGAAATGTGAATTTGAATCTGACAGGAAAGGAAGTCTGAACTTGGGCTTCCTACCTTCCTCAGAAAATATTCTGTCAAGATATTTTAGAAAACACACCCACAGCCTCCTCTTTTCTCTGTGCTTTTTAGGAAAGTAGCATCTGAAATTCCACTGCCTCTGTCACTTTGTCTGAGAATATCAATCAGACTGAAGTTTCCCAAGGGACTGAAGTAGAACACTGAAATTCAACACCCTGGCTGGACCCAGTCATGAGATAGCAAACAAGCCACTTGAAATCAAGACAATTTGAAAGATTCGTAAAGATGAAGTTCTGGTTAATATGAGGAGCATAAAGACAATAAACACTTCCTATAAAGTATGGGCTGTCTTTACATGGTAGCTGAGTGAAATTTTTCAGAATGACAGCTTTACCTTGGTGGATGTTATCACTTCAGAACATATAATCCTTTTAGATCTGGCTTTTACAATATAACAGAAAGCATCATGGCTTTCTACAGAGTAAATGAATGACCAAATAGACTAAAGCACTTTACAAATACATAATGATAAGCTGATGAAAGAGTTTTGTCCATTAAATGAGCAATACTCTATTTATCCAGAAAAAAAAATATTTAAATATTGCAACATCTATAAGCTACCATTGTCATAACAAATTAAAGCAAATAGTTTCCTGCTTTGAATAAAGAGGACTGAGCAGCTACATGGCTGCAGCCACATCACTTAACATAGGAGCAGCAATCAGCATTATGAGAGGGCTCTTCCTCTTTGTAACTTTATGTCCTCCCCACCTTTATTTAGTAAATCTCTGACTAGCAGAGTTGCAGAATATTGGCAAAAAAAAAAAAAAAAATCTGTGAGATTTGTATCAATCTAATTCCCTGTGACCACTGCAGTTCCAATTAGGATGTCCCACTGTAAATTTTTGACACTGCAACTCCTAGTCACACCCTAAGGCCTAATTATGTACAGATTTAACAAGGACTTTAATCTGTACACATGAATGCATTTATGCATTAAGTTAACCTAGAGCTAAATCTTTACAGTCATATCATTAGCATAGTCACAATCTTGCAGCTGCAGTTACACTGGCTAAAATATTACTGTCCCCAGCCCCAGAGTCAACTGTAGTCTCTCTGACCTGCCATGCGAGTACTTCCCAGGCATTTTTATTCACAATAAACCAGGATTGCTTAAAAAAAAAAAATAAAATATATATATATATATATATATATATATATATATATATATATCTCCATGCTGCTCTGGTTTATATGGACTAAAGTGATCCCACAAGCACCTGAATTGGGGTACCTGAGAAGACAGTAGCATCTGACACCAATGCTCTGGAGGTGTGCAATCTTAGTTAGCAGGGTAGCAACAGGAAGAAAAAATGTGATGACACTTTGTCCTTTTTTTGCTCTGTGGGTCTAAGGAAGAATTTTACTCTTCTGAGAAACTCATTCAATCTTATTTACTTACCAATTTATTGATAAATCCAGTAAGAATTCTGATTTACGTTATCTGAAATTTCATTATGCCCAGCTGAGGTAAATGACCTGTGACACCCACCACAAATTAACAAAGATTAGTTTTGAGAGACGACAATATGAATAATCTTCTGTGTAGAAATGCCACAAGATGATTATGCATACACAGTCATTTACGGTTGCTACACTATTGAAACTATTAATAATTTCTAAAATTATGTCCTTACCTCCTTACCTTATCTGCATGATAAACCAAGGAAACATTTAAGAAACCCCCAAAAATGTAGAACCAAGCCATGTTAAATGATACGGTTGTGCAATTGTGGCAGATTGTAAGGCTCAATATGCATTTCTGTGTATACATATAATACTCTATCCATTATCTCATCAAAGATTCAGGCTAATTAAGAGGAATACATTTTGGCAGTGAGCCAAATTAGTTTTAGATAGGACATATAGTGAAGGTGTCTCTTCTCTAAGCAAAGAAATGCCCAGATAGAACCATTCAAAGAAGTTATGTTGTACTACTTCCTTTGAGTCAGAAAAACATTAGGAAGATAACAAATTTTAATAGTAGATTAAAAATGAGGTGTTATTTTAAGGGTGAAGTAGAAATAGCCAGTTGTGTTTAGTTGGCATATATACACCAAGAGAGAGAGCGGAAAGCTATTAGCTCTATTGACAGCAAAGAGCTATTTTGCAGCAAAGGGAAGGCTCAAGAAACAGACAGAAAGGAAGAACATCAGGCAGAAAAGGAATTAATGGAATAGAAAAATGAAGACTTTTCAGTTTAGAATTCCATTTTTTAAAATTGGTTTCTTAATTTGATTTCTCTATTGAGACAGGTTATAATCCTGAATATTTTGTATGTAAATAATATTGTTCTAAAAACTTGTAATAAAATAAACATTTAAAATTAAACTGCTAGCAAAATATTAATAAAAGGACTTTTTTATATAACTATACTGCTGAACCCTTATACTGCATTTTTCATTTTCAAAGTGCTCCATTAACATTAACTAATTAAAGAAGTTTAATAAAGTCTATTACATAAAGCTATTAAGGAAGCTTGGTGATTACTTGATGAAAAACAAAGTATACTTATGGCATATATATTTGATACAAGGCAGAAATACAAAAATTAACAATAAATGGTTCACGCACATACAGTGTAAGTAGTTATAGTAGCATGAAAAGAGGAGTAATTATACCAGCCCTGCTTTAGGAAAGCTTAAGCATAACAACAGTTTGATAGGAGGCAGCCTTATATTAGTATGGTCTCCTGCAGTGAAAAAAATCCAGTAATTTAATACAGAGTACTTCACAAATATATTTATATCACCTGAGGGACACACTTGCACTTCAAGCTATCAAATAAATAAATACTAAAGAAGAATCCAACAAGCATGTTGTTTTAGAGAGATCCATATGTCTTGGGGATACTCGTTTTGTATACAAGTAAGGAAAATTTGTGATGCAACATGATGTGATTTATTTATTTGATAGTCTGAAATGAAAGATTTTTATTTTGTTGTATATGTATTAACATCCCTAATGTACTGCAGTAAACCACATAATTTTTATTATGGAACTAATATATTTCTCTTTTTTTTATAGGTATGCACCATTTGCCACCCTGCACACAGGTTGTAGAACTCCCTCCAGAAAAACTTAAGACAGGCCAGGTCAGGCACAGCTAAATTCAGCCCCTACATCAGTCAGAAGTTGTATGCTCCAAGAGTGGTTACTTTAAAGACACAGCACCTGACATGTCAAGTGTCCTACCCTCCTCCCAGCCATCAACCCTATGACAAACCTTCAGCTTCAAAACCCCAAACAGAAGTATCTGCATTCTCTTACCTGCTCCCTATTGTCTGGTGCTCTTTTCTCTAAAAAATTATTCCCACTTTTATGCTACTTGCCTGTAATTCTATGAGCAAGAACATCAGTAATAACTAGTAAATCTCTTGTTCATTCATCCTGAATTACTCAGACTGGATACTATGAGTAAAGAAAGCCAGGAATAATTTAGCACCTATTTATCATGGAAATAAGAGTCCTTTATAATCAGACCTTCAAAGATCAGAAGGATAATGATGTCAAAATAAGGCTTCAAAACATATCATTACCATGCATCTAGCTTCAGACATATCCATCATTAAAATATGTATTGCAATATCTGTGCTAAAATTCTCATAGCATTGATCCAAGAGACTTATCAATCATCATGATCACAAAGGGCTACTCAAGGATAGCTGTAGAAGAACAAATGTTGCCACCAAGGTGATAAACTCGTCAGTGAATCAGAATCTGAAGTGACACAGATGAAGTTTCAGGTATATTTGAACAGAAGCAAGCATGAAGATTGAGAATAGAGTTGCTTTTTCTGAGACTGAACTAGAAAAATAGTACAGATGGGCTTGCCTGTTCTTGAAGACTTAATTGATATAAACAGAGAATGTGCATGTAGCAGATGTCTTGTATAAGTTCAGACTTGGAATAGTGCTCATGTTAGCTGGTCTTAAAATAAGGACTCATAACTGGGCAGAGGGGTTGTGATGGGGTTTTTTTCACAACAAGGTTGTAAACAGCAAAACATCTGAGTTGTATAATACAAGTCATTAAATATAAAGGTTTCCTTTTACTGATTTCAGGACAGGCCAATAAAATTGAAGAGAGTGGAAATCTGTAGAAAGGTAAAAGCAAATTGCAAGGTTGCACTGAGGTAAGTATTTTCATATTTAGTGGTCTGCAGAATAACAAAGCAAAGACTAGGCTTGTGGCCAAATTAAGCTTCAGAAATAACAGTACAATCAGGAAGATGCCAATATCTTGTTAATATGGTGCACATTAATTCAGCTTTTACTGTTTCTTTGGGAAGAAAATAATTTGATTTTTCAAGACAATGACAGCCATAAATGTTGGAGGCTTAGTTTCCCGTAGTCTCTACAGTTATGTCTCTTTGCTGTTTTTCTCTGTTGTATCCTGCCATAAAAGGTTTGGTCATCCCATCTGATAGCGTAAAGTCACAGATCATGGGAAAATACAACTGAAGAGATATCAGAAGTTCATCTAGTTGTGTTCATGCACAAAAGAACCTTCCTTTAAGATCTTCAGTGATGGAGAGTCCTCAGGCCTTCCAGACAGTCAGTTTCAGCATTCAGTTTCACTGGCAAACTTCTAGAAACTTCTGCCAAATATTTTTTCTTGCTGCAGTTTGAGCCCATTTTTTTCTAGTCCTGGGCATAGTGAATAGATTATTACATTTCTCTTTGAACCAGCCTTCTATAGCTTTGAAAACTATTACTTCTTGTCTTAATCTTCTATTCTCTAGCTTTAAATAAATCAAATGTCTTCAATCTTTTCCCATGCTCTAGAAGCTTCTAATCTTGTAACTAGCTAAAAAAACAATGCTAGAACTGCAGTAGAAATATAAAGGTCAAGGAAGACTTTACTCTCTCAGCCTAAATAATGAAAGACAAACCACGAATCATTACTGGCCCACTGTGTGTGTTGCTATAAATAGTTTAAACTAGATTGAGCAATAGTACATCATCTCCCAACATACTGGGATTAGCTACCCAACGTTTTGGTGTTGTCATGTGTAGTCTTTTTTGGATTTCTACATATCACTGTCATCCTTACCTCTACTTCACTGAAATGAGAGATGAGGGCTGGACAGATTTCACAAACCTGTCTTCATCTTTAGGTATTACAGATCTGATGGAATTTGGACTGGTCTTTAAATTCTTTTTACATCTCAAAATCTTGGGAGTTGCCAACTATCTATCTGGTGATAGCCTACTGAGAAAGCACTATCAAGTCTTTTTCAGTTTCAGAGATGCCTCTGTCACTCCTTGTGCTATACCAACAGGCAAGGACTGTCAGGTAACAAGTCATTCAGATCACCTTGAATCTTGGAAAGAGGGGTTCTCATCTGCCAGCAGCTATGCTGGTTAGGAACACAATTCCTGGAATTCCCCAAAGCTGCATTTAGTTAGCAGTAATGAATCAAATAAAAAGTCAACAGGCCACCGAAAAGACTGTAATGGCATGAGGTAACTAAAAATCACAATGACTTTAGAAACTTTAGGATTAAGAGATTACTTCTTTCAACTGTTGTGAACAAAGAAACTTCTCACAGGTACACGTAAAGTAGTGAAGTCTGTAATTTCTTCCAGGATGTTGGAAACAGGTTACAAATAAATTTCCAGTTCCTCTAGACTGATTCTCCTGCTTCTAGGTTGCAATTGGTTAGGCCTCTGAAATAAGTCACTGTGGGTTTTTCAGCTTTGCCATTGATTCTGTTCTGGCTTGTTAAGCAGTGGCCTATAGGACCTATTTACTATGCTTGACTCCAACTCTTGTTCATTTATATTTAATTCACAGTTATATTAAAATACACTTGTATAATAAATAAGGTGTCAAAGGTAGCTTATTTTTCATGAGGGTTTATCTGTCTAGTGTCTTCTGTTATAAATTGGTGTTTCTGACATTTATGAAAGAATAGGTTTATTGTACTTTCTTCCATGATGTGTATTTTAATATACTGGTGCAAATTTACCTCACTTGGCCATTACGATCATCTCACCATTGTCACCTACACTTCTGTATTACATGGCATTACTGTAGTCTATAAACTGCATGGTCATGCTGTTATTTAGAAAGTCTGTGTTCCTTCTTGGTACTCCTACTTTAAACATGGATTTTAATTTTTTTTTTTTTTCCTTGTGATGCATTATCATGTTAGGGTTTTTATTGGGATGGAGTTGTCCACTTATATATAAAGGGAGCCTGTAGCCATTTTTTCGAAGAATACTTGCCAGTATGCAAAGAGTTAAGCAACAGCACCAGTTCTGAGCCAGGGAAACAGTACCGTGGAAACCAGGTTAAAGTCTTGTTTGGAGGCTAAAGATATAACCACTGAACAGAAACAGGAATGACAGTTCAATAAAGAATAAGGGGTAGATAATTATTGAGGACAGAAGACCTTGGTGAACATTCAGGGAACTGGGAGGAAGTGGGGAAGCCACTGGCTGGATCAAGAGGCTACATTAGAATATTACATAAACAAGGTTTCTGATTGCCTGTCAAAAAAAAAGATTTAGCAGCAAGGAGGGAAGCTATCCTTCTCTCATCCCATTACCAGGATCTAGTACTCCTGTAGTTCATGTCCCACAATCCTAATTCAGCTTTTCTTGTCTTCTTCCTGTTTCAGTATCACTGCAGTATTCAAGTCTTATATTGAAGAATGCAGATGTTTATAGATCTGGTGATGTATTCACCATTTTTCTCTAAATTCTTTGCACTTCTTGGAAATAAATCAACTACAAACCTGAAGCAAACTGTCAAAGACATTGAACCCATGTGTGCCCTTTTTATGACTAGAGAATTACAATGCAGCTAAGATAGTCCAGTGAATTTGTGCCTTTGATTTTCAGCTCCTTTGACACCTAGCACACTTCAGGTTTATTTTTCTTTTTTTTTTCTTTTTCTTTTTTTTTTTCTTTCTTCAGCTGGTGTAAAGGAACTTGGTCTATGTGAAAACATGGTAACTTAAGTCTCATGGCACTGAAAGTCACTCTTGTCCCTTCATTCTCTCCTCTACTGGACATTAAGTAACAGGCAATGAGTTAAAGTTATCATTTACAGAGTTGGTAAAATGTCTTTTCTTTTATAATAATTCAGTAAAGTTGTGGGTCTTTTAAACCAAGAAACTCCTTCTTACCCATTGCTATATCTCTAGACTCACAATCTTGGTACAAAACAAAATGACTTTCTGATCCCTGAGAGTATCCGAACTTTTCCAAATAGCCAGACTTAGGCATCCTGTGGGTGTACGTGTGCTGTGTACATGTATGTGACACATAAACTGCATACACCTGCCTTGCCAATAAGTAGGGCAAAAGTGTATTATGACAACTGAGAGGGCAGGCTCATACTTTTCATCAAGCAGATTCAGTACACACATGCTCACTATAGGGATCTAGTATGTGGCATCACAAAATATATGGTTAGCTAATACTTGACTGTGGGGAACTAAATGAGTCATTTCCTGATTTTTGTAAGATACTCCAAAAATAGGAGTTCATTAACAACTCAGCTTGGGTTTAACATAGAAGGTCAGGGGCACCACCATACATAACCTTGCACAACAGGTGCTTAGTAATCATTTAGGCATGCGTTTTCATAGCCTACATCACCCTGAAAAAAAAAAATCATTCAATTTCTCTGCAAGATATTTGTGTGAAATACACATATTTCTCATCAAGAGTGCAATGGTTCAACTTAAAAGACAATATTGGAGACAGCAGAAACAATAGGTTAAGTGAAATATCAGTGGTGTGTTTGCAAACTGAAGTAATTTCCATGTTGAAGGAAAAGCCTAGAAGGACTTTAGCTAGAAAAATACAAGTAACTAGTGAAAGAGACTTGAAGAAGTTTGTTTTACTATATAAGTAAGTATGCCCTGTCCTTATTTTATCTTAGTCTTTTGTCACCTTTATTCATTGTTACACCACTTCATATTCACAACTACTCTTATTGGGGCCAAACTTTTTATGCTGTACATTGGTACAGAGGCTGAACAATTTCAATGAAAATAGCAGAAATACTGATCACTGTTAAAGCTACAGGAATAGACTATAACATTTTATACAGTTGCATTTCATTAACCATCTGACCTTTTGCTTCTCTACAAGAACCAGAATATTCACAATATTCACATATGATCTAAAGCAGTAATAACAGTGTTATCATACATTTGATGATATGACCAATACAAGGAAAGAAGTGTAGGTAAATGTAGTATCTTCTATTAGTCTGTTTTTTCTCTTTTTAACATTAAGAATGACTTAGAGAAATAAATACTATAGCCTATCATTTGGTCTAATAAAATATCCTATAAATGTGAAGGGGAGTAGAATGCCTACAGTAGGCACACCAGACTATCTGTAAAAAATAAATAAATTAGAAATACATTAAATTCTAAAATAATTGTCCATAGATGCAATAGCTAACCTCAGTGCACTCATCTTCTGCTTAACCAGACTAAAGACTAAGAACTTAATGTGACATGAATTCTCCCTAAAAGCAATGTATGTTGCTTTTACAGAACATAGCAATCAAATTCAAGTTAAAAATTCCCAAAAATGTCTTTCCTATAATCTCACGATTTAAAGCTCTCAATTATTGCATCTCAGATTACCCTGAACATCAGAATTGTACTTGTGAACTGCCAGAGGTTTGCAATCAATGGTAAAATTCATATTACTTTTGTGAGTACAGAATAAGATGTTACCTCAGTCAGAACCAGAAGTATATAGAGTGAGGGTTCCTACAGGGTGGTCCTTCAAAGCAGAGTTGCAAATATAAATGAAAGAAGTGTCACTAAATGGAAAGTGATATATCCATTAGCTAAAGTTTCTAGGCAGTCATAAATGAGAGGCCCATATACTACATTTACAGTAACCGTGCAAACAGCTATCAGAAAAAAAAAAAAAAAAAAAAAAAAAAAAAAAAATTTAAAAGCTTATAATAGGAAAAGGCAGCTGAACAACCAGTGAGGCCGGGGTGGAATAAGAACACGGTCATCTTGAATTCCATACTTTCTTCTAAAAGCAGAAACATCAAGAACTCCTCTTGATCCCTCTGAAAAGACAGGTATCATTACTAGGTGAGGAAGATGCCATCTCATATGACTGATGAGCAGCCCGAACACTATGCATATATGTAGCAGCCTGGGTCCTCATACTGAGAAAATATTTGACAGTAGTTTAACATTTGCTGAAAGAATTCAGCACCAGGAGTTTAATACAAATGTCCTGGATACAAAGAATTGTCAAGTCACTGCACAACACTGAATTCTGAGCATTCTGTTTATGTGCCTAAATTAGGACACTCTGGCTTTGGCTCGCTTTGAAGGGAACAAGGATTCCACTGTCTGCCTCAGCTATTAAAGGGAACCTGTTGATGAAGTTGGTTAATATGGTATATTCCACCTTTATGCCAGTACCTTAAATGAATCTATATAAACACTGGAATTACTCAAAAGACATTTTAAGTTGAAAGTAGAATGAATTATTCAATCCAGTACAGAAAAGCAAAGCTTTTAAGCATATGCTTGGCGTTAAGCAGATACTCAAACACTTTTATATACCAGGACCTCACAGAAGACTTGTAAAGTTTGGACTTCTTGTTTCTCTGAGATCTGATCACCAGAAAATGTTTTTTAAATCATGTTTACTTTATGAGAACATGCTACCAGTTATGACATTAATTTGTCCTTCAAATGAAACAAATGCTTTAAAATGCTCATTATTATTTTCAAAACAAAGTTGTTGAAGATTTTCGCTTTCTATAGTATTTTCTTATCATGTCAAAAGCTCACTTGACTGAAATTAGCTTTGTTTCTTACATTTCCTGGGCTTCTCTGACTATTCGTAGTTTTAAACCATAATCTACTTTACAACATAGTGTTACTATGCTACAAAGAAATAAAATACTCATCTGACTAAACTGATAACATTTTGTTAGTTTCATACAGCCCAGAATAATTATGATTATTTTTCTTGGTAATTACAAATGATAGTTATATTTGAGGTTACCATAAAAATCTATGACTTATAAATCAACAATAAATAATTCTGTGGTGATCCAAGCTAGCACATCAAAACACTAGTTTCATTGTAGCACCACCAACTGCAAAACCCTTAATAAATTCAATACAGACAACACAGTGTATTTGCCAATGGCACAAATGAGATTATATAGCAGTCTCTTTTTAATGCACAGGACATTTTTTTCCAGTTTGATGTATAAGTAAATTTTATTTTACAGTTTCCAAGTTTTCTATGCACAAGAAGTGCAATGGAACTAAATATTATTAAATTAACTCTAACACTGTTAATGGGAGCAGAATGCAGGAAAAGGCTATTATCTATTTATTAATCTTGATTTATGTAGTCACAAGAAATAGAAATAGAGTTTATGTTTTGAATTAGATAATGGATCAAACGCTAATGTTCTAAAGTATCAAAGAGTGTCTCTTTGGGACATTTGGCTATGAATGGTGGCCAATGTATTAAAAGTTACCCATCTGCAGCATGCATACTGCAAGAGTTTTCATGGTAAGAATAATGCACTTACTCATATTTGTTGGTACAGACCAGCTGAAATAGAAAACTTAAATGTTCTTGAAAAAAATATACACAAGCACAGCACTAGAGAAGTTTTAGTACTTAACAGATGGCTAGTTTTGCAGAGATGCTTTAACAGATGGCTGGCATGAAGGTCCGGAAAAAAACTTCACTAGAGTTTAGATGTTATAATCTTCCCAAACAAGACTTCTCCTCTATTCCCATGAAGCTAATGTATGGCACCATGCTATTGCAAGTAAATAATATGAGCTTTTGTCTATTACTGGCAACCAACTTTACCACTTTGTAAAACCTTGTTCAAGAGACTAAAAAAAAAAATAAAATCATAATTTCCTTACTACCTATTTTTGTTTGTTTGGTTTTTTTTTTTCACTCAGTGAAAGCAAATGTGCCTATGCATAAGCTTGACAGTAACCTCTTTCTCCAAACATTTGGGAATTCTCATGGCTCTGAAGTGTGCATGGTACTCAGACTATAGGTATCAACTCAAAAGAAACGTGACACCCTTCTGGGGTGCTTTCTTGGCATTGTTAAAGTTGTTCCAAAGCAGGGAAGGACAGAATAATCCTTGAGATCCCCAAAGATTTCACGGCTTGAGAGCATTAGATCTTTTGTCAATTCTACCACCCTCATGCAAACAAAAATAATTCTTAAAAGACAAATAAAATTTAAACACAAACCCACAAAATTTAAAATTTTTACATTTTATGGCTGTAAATAATTTTCCATTAATCTAAAAGAAGGAAAAAACATGGGAGATTCACCCAGCAATATTTAATGAGGCAAAATTCCTGTTGAAGCTTGCTACATACTTGCAAAAATCATCAGGTTGTTAACAGAGAGGTGAGCTAGCTTCAGCACAGTTAAATGTGACAGTTCTTGCCAGGAAGAGAAATCTGTAAAGCAAATGGAAGATACTTCAGAAATAAAAAAGTGCCTATCAGGAAGAATGAGCTCTAGTCTATTTATGACAAAGGTAGCATGATTAAACCTTAGTTATATGCTCATTTGAGACATCCAGTTTTTAAACATCAACTCAAAGAGTTATTTGCTGATTTTGTTTCCCAGACATGCCCATGAACAAAGCAATGCTACCTTTCACTACAAGAACAATGTATGTATTATTTTTTATTCCTAACCATCAGCCTCTTTATCCTGCCTCATAAGTATATGTCATAAACTTTAAGTAGTTTTCAGACGCTTTCCCTCATTCTTTAGGGAAATTGAAGCATTATCAGTGCAAGAGGGCTCCGACAATCTGATCTAGTGGAACATGTCTCTTTTCATTGCGGGTGGGTTGGACTAGACGACTGTTAATGGTCCCTTCCAATGCAAGCCATTCTATGATTCTAAGAGATCTGAGTAATTCCGACTGACAACTTAGTCAAAGGAAGGTAAAGAGAAACTATGTGACGGGTGGAGTACTGATAAAACTAATAGTTTTAGTCTTTTCAGTAACTAACAGTTTCAGTCTTTTCAGAACTTAAAATTATATGTTGGTATTAAATGGTACATTTAACCCTTGCGTATTTTGATTATTTAGTGAAAATGAAAGACCTGTCTATTTCACTTTTACTTACCATGCAGTAGCTGCTCTTGTACAGTAATAAATGCCATTCAATTGTGAAAATCTTTCACAAAAGGCTGGGATGGATCTTTCCCAATTTTGTGTGTGCAAACTAGTCACAAGTACTATTTTAAACTAGTCATAAGTACCATTTTAAACCAAATAGTTTAGGTAGAAAGGGCAAATTGGGCTCCAAGGGTACTGTCATTTTCATTTCATTATAGAGGAATCCTAGATTCTCACTTAGATCAGATACGAGCGGAGTGAAAGGGACAGAAACAGATACAAAATATGAACAACGGGATGAAGACACAGTGGTAGAAAACTTTTTACAGAGATGTTTGGAAGAACTGCAGAAGTGAAGAACCTTGCATTTCTACATATATGGACATCTGTATACTGGAAATCAAAACAGAATTCACAGAAGCACTTAAAATAAAACATCCCGTCTGACAAAACTGTGATCTTTATGATCTTTAAGTATCTCCAAGTTCATTACCAACAAGTCCAAAAATGCTAGCAACCAGAGGAATATTAGACTTAAAATTCCCAGACATAATTCCCTGACATTCTTATTCCCAGTGAATGCTGCTCTATTTCACCATTACTTCCAAATAAATTTGCACATAATTACGCTTACATTTCTGAATATCAATACTTCTGATTACTTAATAGTTAAACTTGTGCTAAAGTGTTTTAGACTGATCCATTTAAAAGTCTTTCTTCCAATCAGAAGAGACACTCTTTGATACTTCCTGAGTTGTAAAGTCAAAGAACGTTTACTTGATATACAAATATGCTTGAGACAATGCATCGTTTTCCCTCTGTGCTGATCATTCTTGAATATTGAAGTGTTTCACTCAACTTTTAGCACATATTCTCCTTCAGTATATGAATCCTATATTGGTCTTTTATAATCTGTGGCAATAATAATAGTAATTAATTATAAAGCAACTCTTTGCTGAGGTACTGAATATCATATATAATTATAAAAATAATTACAATATAACAGAAACATAATAAAAAATCAAATTTACTAGTACTTTATTTCAATAGGAAAGGTTATGTAGTAGTAGGCTATAATGTATTTTTTATGAGCAAAACCCACCACTAATACTTCCTAAAATTTTTTCATATGATGATGTCAAAACGCTTCATGAACAATGAATTAAGTTTTACAGCAAGTATCAAATGTGCATTAGGCACAGTACAAGAATTAATCACTCTGTTCTTTTTTGTCAGGTCCATTGGGAGTTGATTTTGGGTTTAACTCATCTTGATATTGTCTACCATTGCAAACAAATGCATAGTTCTTCAGCTTTCCACCTGCCAGATCTAATGAGAAATTTTCCCTAATAAACCATCACATATATTATATGTCACTAGCTGTTCCCTAGAGAAATACTTGTCGAGTTTGGTGTTCTGCTTATAGTTCATTTACTTTTTCTTATGACAGACTGGGATATATTGATGTAGTTGCAGAACACATAACAACTTTGTTCAACTATATAGATGTTAAAAATTTATATTTTTTTTCTGATTGAATTAAAATTACAGTTGGAAATATTTCGATTTGGAAACTGAATTCAATTTGGAAATTGCTTCAGAATTTCAGTAGTCCACAGTTTATTCTCCTCTCACCACCCCAACTTCAACCAATTTATCTTGTTACTAATTAAGATATCTTCCACTGAGAGAGGAAGTATATTAGAGGAATCTAGAACTATGTGCATCACAGAAAATACAGTTCAGGTTGCAACATAGAAACCATTTGTCTAAAGTTCCACTTATTGAATTTCCTCATAAAAATGCTCACTTTCTTTGTTCCAAGCCAAAGAGATATTTTTCTTAAGAATTTCTACAGAATTAGCAAGCTTCATGAAAATTTCTAATCTATTCATATTTTTGTCAAAAGAATTTTCTGTTGAAGAATATATTTGATATATATGTTTCTGCCCAAAAGTATATGTGATGTTTTACAGGCAGAAATACATGGAGATAACTGATTAGAGATCAAGGGATTAAGCTAAAAATTGTGTATCATGGATCTTTGTGTTTGTAGAACTGGCTACACTTCTGGCTGGGTTTGGAAATAGCACTTTATAGTTATATGGCTTATGTTTCAGTGTAATTGAAAACCCACAATTTGTAAATGGATAGGAAAAAAGAAGTTGCTCCTAAAACACTCAAATTTGTATATTCCCTTCTGAAGAGAGAGTGGAATTAAGAAAATTAATGCATCTATTTGATAAGAACTTTGCTTTTACTTCATTCTGCTGAGACTAAAAGGATGCTTGTGTAACATCCCACAGTAAACAGTTTTAATATTTTGAAGCACCACTCATACCAAATTTCAGTTACTCTGCACATGTCTATTACAAGAAGAATGCCAATGTAACATTCTCATAAATGTTATCTTTCAGAACACTGCCATAGATCATAAATGAATCACAAAAATATCAGTATCCTGCTAAATTTTGCATTTGAAAGGTAAATGGTTAATTACTTAAAACAGTATTTGACAACTACTTTCTTCATGTCTTTTCCAAGCAACTTTGACCATTAAGTTTCTGGGGGTGAAAAAAGTCAAGCAAAGAAAAATAACTTTAAAAAATGTTTTTCAAACATAAATGACAAATGTTTTGTTAAAAAAAAAAAAAAAAAAAAAAAGTAAGTATGGTATTCATGATGCTCAGAGAAATCACAAATACTCTGTGACAGAACACACATTCTCCCTTCAGTGAAAACAAGTACTTGCCATCATTGGCAATACCTCAACAGCTTGCAGCTTTGTCTTATGTCAAGGTCAGGGATCGGGCTTAGCTTTGTCTTATGTCAAGGTCAGGGATCGGGCTTGTTACCCTTTCATTCCTTGATGCTTTCCAAAGTAATACTCCAGTAGTTTTACACCTTCACCTTTTTGTCACCAAACTCCTGGAGTAAAACACCAGTCCCCATCCCTTGAAATCTTAGTAAATTCCCTCTCTCTTGCCAACCCCGGTAGTTACCAGCAGATCAGCTGTAACTGCCTGTACAGAGGAGCCCACCCAAGCTTCACTCAGACAGCTACTTGGCTTGGTAACCAACTGTGAAGAACCTGACCCCACATTTCAGAAAAGTTCATGTACTACCACAAGTTCATGTAATACTAGTTCAAACAGCTAATGGTATTTACATCACAGTCTGGGAACTTATTTCCTAAAAAAATAAAAATATGAAATATCTCCCCTTGTTCTTAATCCATCTTAATTTTGTCATAGCAATGGCATAATACTAATGGCTTAAAATATTTTATAGCCTGACAGTCAAATTAGCTCAGATGTAGCAATGGATAACATGGCTATAGGTGCCAAGTTATATGCATGGTCTTCCCATTCCTCAGTCCCCAATTTTGTTTTGCTCAGCTTCAAGCATCTAACCAAAAAACATGAATTATGAGCCTTTTTGGGAAGTATCGCTCTTATCCCACAAAATCAGATGTCTATGGATCTGCAGTAGTAAAAGGCAAAAGGCTTCTCCATGCATTCTTTCTGAAGTTGCAATACTGACAGAGGTTTATTGACTTGCTTAACTAATCTTAAATTTTAAAATACACTGCTTTTCAGTTGGAAGGCACTACTTCCCTTCCAGTCTCTTGTTTGTTTGGTTAGAAAACATTTCACAACTTGCTTAAAGAAAATGAGAGGGAGGTATGTCTATAGCACATGTCTATTGATATGTCCTCATAACCTCATCTTTAAATATTAATTTTAAGGCCTTAAATCCATTTGCTCCAAAGTTTCCTTTGTTGAATACTTTATTCATCATTGAACTGAAGTGGGTAAACTAAATATTTCCCAAAATAAAAATGAATAATTGAATTTACCTTCAACTCCTGTCTGCCAGCCACATGCTTTCTGGCTATGCTACACTTCTATTTAACTTTCACATACATATTTCTTTTCGTTTACAAGGTCTGGCAAAGCATGAACAATACTGGATGAATGCAGTTGTGCAGAGACGTTCAGTCAACACTGAGGGCAAGGGAGCACAAAGTAGAAGGAATAGGTTAGGGCAATGGGAGACATTTTGTCAGTAACCAAATTTAAAATAAAAGCTTTAAAAATGCAAAAGATGAAATCAGGAGTAGCAGAGGCTCTCCTTTTCTCCCCAGAAGTTCCCTGACTCTCACTGCTGAATCATCTTGGGCATAACTCTTGTCCTTTAACCCCTCACACTGAGCCCTAGTATGTCTGAGGTGACTCACTCATCACAATTGCTTCACAGAGCAACTGTAGCACAAAATTAATTTCCCCTCTCCACTCAGAGGTTCAACCTTCAAAGTCTGTTCTAGCTATTAAAAAGCAGTACCTGTTTTTATGCCATCTGACATATAAAAGACTGAAGATTTTCCAAAAGAGTTTTGCTTTCTGTCTTGCTGCGCATACATACCTAATAATCTAATCTGGGTTACAATTTTATCAGTATATATGAACATCCACTAAGTGACTGTTTTTACAACTTTATTTATAGACTCAATGTAATGATTTCTCATAGTTCTGCTAGAGCACATTGAGTATGGTGTGAAATTGAACCTAATGAGCAGAAATTTGACTGTCAATTAAGGACAAATTATCTAAGAATTGTTCATAATGACAATGAAGGACAGGTTTCAATTCCAGTAGAAAGATTATTATCATAGAAGTATAAACATCTATTCAAAGCTGTGCATAAAATAGGATATAATTAATTGTACCAGTATAAGACTAAAAACATGCAAGTGTAATAAGAATTTAACTGCAGTGCTACAATTCTAATAGGGTTTGACACCTGTAAAAAGAGAGAGATTTTCATCCAACACTTTATATAATCTTAATTTTTTGTTTTGGTTTGGTTAGGGCAGGCTATGACATAATAAAATTGAATGTGTGTCTAGTTTTAAATTTAAACAGTGTCTTCCTGCAACAGAGAAAATATTGATCTTAACTTTGACCTATTCTGTTGTCAAAGGATATAAGTATTACTAATCAAATAAATTATTCTGATGAAATGTTCAACTGATAGTGCGCATTGCCCGTGTTTATCACAGTGACACACAGTCCAACAACAATTTATTTTTTTAAAATACATTTTGGTTATAATTTAACTTTAAAATTTTCAATTCTAAAATATTTAGGATACTTATATTCAGCAGAAATTGCCCTTAAAATATTCTTATCACTGAATAATTACTACTAGAGAATCAGAATTTCTATGCATGTGCACAACTGCTAAATAGCCTTAATAAAGTAGTTACAAAAAACCCCCTTGTGTAAATATAGAATAAATCTTTTAAACTGATTGTAACAGAAAAAAAAACAAGCAACCCTAAACACTGACTGGAAGTCAAAGTAAGCTGTCCAAGCAATGCACTCATCTGCAGTATGTAAGTCACTGAGTAGTAGTATAAGATCCCAAGCAAACATTGAGACAATCAGCTCTGAAAAAAGGTCAGTTCAATTTATTTTTTGATTTCACTATTTTTCCTATATCCTTCCACTCAAATCCATATTATATGCATGCATTCACGCATTTTTTTTGCCATATGAAACACTTCAATCATCATCAGTCTCATCAGAAAAATCCATTTTAAGAGATTTCAAGGCCAAACTCTTCATCAGACAGGTTGTAATGTTCCACATTTAGATACTGCTTCTTCTCACTCACCAAAGTGTCTACACAAGTGAAAATGCTTACATTTTATATATATGCACATACTGTATTGACACTGTTAGAGAAACCTAGCATAAACATACAGTGCTGTATAGCAGCACTCCATAGCAGCAACTTGCATAATAGGTTTACATAGTACTGCCACCCACTTAGTGATCTTACCCATCCACATCAGAAAGTGCCATACCAACAGAAGTAGCAGTATCTTCGTAAAAGCTGTACAAGACAAGCCAACAATGTTTGATGCAGAATATCTATATTTTCCACCTACCATATCAGTAAATGGCCACTGATAAAAGCATTAGTTTAAAGCTAAAGTGTAAACAAAAAGGAATGACTGAATAATTACTGTTACAACCACCTGCACCAAGCAGTGATAAAGATAGATCAACACAGGAGAGGAAAAACAGTGTATTCTTTTACTTCAGCGAATACTTTTCTTGATAGTCACTAATTTTTCAGTAACTAAGTCTGTAGAGCATGAATGCAATTGCTGCGCTATGTTAATATTGCTAACACGTTACTGCACTTTTCTATCATCTTCCACATTTCTAATGTGTTTGAGGCCGCATATTCCAATCAAGATGCAGCAGTTTTCTCACCTTCTGTTCTGGAGTGTCGTCTGCTCTCACTTATAATCAAACTCATCCAGGATGACCTGTATCAGGTACACCAGGAACCAGAGACTCCCCAGGTCCCCCAGGGCAGGATCTGGCAGCCAGGGCTTGTCCCACCACTGAAGTCAGGAGCGGGGCAGCCAGGGGGGCACAGGGGCTGCCCCCCATCCCCAGGCATCGGGCATTCCCTGGAAGAGCAGGGCAGAGCTGTGGGGAGCTGGAGACCAGCCCTGGTGTGGGATCACTGGCACAGCGACTGATAGCCCTGTGGAGCTGAAATGGGGCCCTGAGCATGGTGAGGGGAGCCCCAGGAAGGTGAGCAGGGACAGCAAGAATTAGCAGTACCCTCAGGGCCCTGACAACACACACCTCAATGCTGGACACTATTTTCTGGACAAAACTGCAGACAAATTGAAGAATCCAGCTAGTTATAGCAGCTCTCTCTTTTGGCTTTGTAAGTATTTTCAGACAGTACCTACAACAGCTGTACTCATATATAGTTTAAATGGGGAGGGATTCTCCACAGAAAACAAATGCTTGTGATCATATGTCCAGACCTACTCTAGTTCTGTTGCAGTACCAACATATTCCTACTGGTAAGGAATTTTTAAAATGTAAAGTGATTCATTTTTTAAACACTCAAAACAACTTATTGCATGAAAATTTCAGACTCAGGGCTCAATTCCTCAGGGCTCACCCATTCCAGCCAGTTTTCCAAAAGAAGAAAGTGAAAAAGCAGGTAGTAAAACATAATTCTCCGTATCATGAGGAGAAGGAAGAGTTCCTCCATTTTCATTTCACACAATCACATTGTCAACTTTTTTCCCACTCAGATGTAGTGAAAAGTAGGATTATATAAATACAATCACCTTAACCATTTCACTATTTTATATTTAGGCATAAAACTGTAGTATTTAATTTATCTTGTTTATAAATTGAGTTCATTTTCAGCTGAAGTTTTCTGCCTTCTCTTCCCCCAGTGCTTTCTCACTCCAGTTTTCATGCAATTTAAATGAGAAACTCAAGGATTTGATTTCTTGATTAGTTTATGCAAAAACTGTATTCATCATTCTGCTTTGCTCATCGTTACTTTAAGGAGGGAACAAAAACAACTAAATATGTACGTCTCACTAAAGTTAAAAATCAATTATATTTATTTGCAGTTGAGCTGGCTATTCTCATTTACAGAGTCACAGGGGTTCCCTCCCTCAGCCAGTGTATTCAGGTATTTATTTACCATGAATTGCCTGCCTTTCTTGTATACTAGAATGATAAAGTTCTGTGGGCCAGTTTTATGCCACCTAACCAAACGGTTTAGGTTAAAAGATATTGTAATCCTACAACACCTTTGGACATGGTTATTTGAATCATGTGTGGACTTAAGCTCCCCCATATACGGACCATTTATTCCCCGATGACGTCTCAAAAGTTATGGGTAGTTTCACTCATTAATTTGGGTATCTCCATTGGTCCTTTGAGGAAAGATATACTATGCTTTTGTCATTACACTGAGACATCAAGACCACCACAAATATATACTAACTATGTCAAATCACTAAAAGTGATTTTTTTAAACTGTAAATACATTTTCATTTGCTGGTTTCTCTAGTGAGAAGTATTTCTGTATAATGACAAATGATGAAATTTTCCATCACATTTCTAATCTGACTTTTCCAAAACTACCAATAATTTTTCAGTATGAAGTGTTTACTTCTTATGAAGGAAATGCACTAAAAATTCCTGTCCATCCATGCCGTCCTTTGCATTTCTAATGCAGAGTTAAGTGAAAACACAGATCTACTGCCTGAAGTAATCACTTTGAAACACATGTGCTCATAAATCATTCTAAGAATGATTTTTCTTTCACTAAGGCATTACACAAATAGAAAACCTGTATTTTTGTGGCAGCAGTTCCTGAAAAATACTAATTTATGTCAAGCTAGTACAGTCTGAAATGCACAGCACACACTATCCTTCTATTTCAGAAGTGTCAATGACTACAAAAATTCACATTAATTTATGCTATTTTAAAATAGAGTCCTTTGAGACTGTGCAGAACAACCACCCTAGAACTACATTAATTTGACCAAAAGGAGTAAGAAAACACAGCTAGTAATTGAGTAAACTTCCTTCAAAAACCTCCTATGGGAGATCTAGCAGTCTCAAAAGCCCTGACTTACAGACATCACATGTATCCACTATTCACTTTACATCTGATAGCAAAATGAAAATGATTAGGAGAGACAGAGAATCCAACAGCCCCGCATGGTGTTGGTTTCAAATGAAGGAGCAAGGCATGAATATCACAAAAAAGTCTGTGTCAAGTTAGAGTTGCCTGGATTGGTAAGAAAGGATGCTACAAGGCAAGCTCTCCCTCTGTCCTATTCCTCATCCCTTTCCTTCTCCACCACTTTTACTGCAAATTACTTTATGCTTAATTCTACTGACTGTCCAGTCAAAATGCCCATCGCTGAGCTACAGGATGATCTGGCTACAAGAAGGACTGTTAAATATAAATAGGCACATTGAGAACTGAAGAGCAGCTGCAGCCAGTAAGCTTTTGCTGTAGCAAACCCCTCTTCAAACATATTCTAACTACTAGTCTTCCCTTTCAAAATAGGCCAACTTTAGTTTCAAAATGAATCTCAAAAACTTCAGAATCAAGACACAATTGCCTAAAATCCACTTGGGTTTCTGGAGGCAAAAAAACAAAATGTGATAAAGAAAGCAGGTGATGAATAGCAGCTCTGAGAGATTTTGTTTTCTTTCTTGGAAATGTGGACAAAATTAGTTCACTTTCTGAGTAAAAAAAAGATCCCATTGGCCAAAATCTCACCTCCTGAAAACTGTGAATAAAGTAATCTGTTTAAAAGTTTCACTTAAACAACAAAAAACCCCACTATCCAGTAGTTTACATCAGCTAAGGACCTGATCCCAGATTCTCTCTGTCACTCTGCTAACCAGAAAATAAGTCTATTATCTCTATGCAGAAAAAAAAGTCTTATTTCTACAGAAACCCTACATTTCTAAAAACTTCTTAAGACTAAATCATTATTAATAGCAATTTCCAACTGAGAAATGGCTGCATGTAGAATATAACCCAAGACATGCTGAGTGGTAAAAATGCCTTTTTTTTTTCTCAGTTAAGGAAGTGAAGTGATGTCAGTTTACACAAGGAGAAAAAAAAAGAAATTCTGTGAGCTAACAAGATGCTAACAAGTATCCCCTAGAAACAAACCTGAAGTACCCCAAAGATTCATACTGAAATATAACAAAAGACTGAGTTAAATGCTTGTGCAAGCAGAAAGACCTTAAAGAATCTAATGAAGTTTAACAAATCCTGTCAAACTAAAAGTGAAATAAGTTCCTTAAGGGAAGCATGAGCACTGTGTATTTTGTACTTAACTACAGAACTGGAATGGTGTTAGTTTTGATATGAGAGCTGAACCCAAGCGAAGTTTGGAATCAAACAGTGCACATGCCCCATAGTGCCGCATAATTCTCCAGCTCTGTTACAATACTTTTCTAGAAGATCCAGCCTCCATAGAAGTCGCTGCAATTGCTGACATATCCTTACTTCCCAGAGAGCACTAAAGAACTGCCTGCAATGTCAGCTAACATCTCTTATATCTGTCATACAAGAAAACCCAGAAAACACATGAAAATTCTTTATCACTGCCAGAGTTTTGAGCTACATCAACAACAGACTGTGGCATAGCAGTGTCATGGGCACTGTGATAGTACTTCGAAATGGCATAATAGAGACCCTAAGGCATCTATCTTCTTTGACTGAATTGGGTGCATCTTCAGAGGTGGAGCTCTTTCTCCTATTTCTTAGAAGGGATCAATTAGGTAAATCCAGTCCTGTGTCTCTGTTCCATCTGCCTCTCTTATGATTGAGCCCTAAATTACCATTACTTTACAGTGCATAGATCTAAGATCAACTGAATGTTTGACCGAGATTTTCACTACCATGAAAACACAGGCATAGTATACCTTTGCATTTAAAATCTCAGAAAATTTCTACACAGATGCTTCATATATAGATAACAGAAGATAAAGCTGTGCCTGAGATGAAATTTACTTCCAGAATCTCAGCAATGTTAATTCTCCCTACCTTACTCTCCAGGCTCTGATCTAGCACAAATAATACTACTATAGTTTCTACTGAGCTGGCATGTGAGATACACATACAAGGGTACCTCGTGTCACTGTGCATCTGACTGGACTGTCTCATTTGTAGTTTCATATATAGTTTTTCATGTTGCATCACCTCACAGGTTACAGGATCCAAATGATTGACCCAGATTTACAGAATCTTGACATAAGAGATTATAAGAGAGCCTGAATGAATGTAAGAATGAAGCATCCTAATGTAGTGTTTTATGAAAACCTCTACTGAGCAAGTGAGTACATCATATCCCCAGAAGATTTCATTAATTCCCAAATTTGTTAAGTATCTCTTTTATCTTCTGGTCCAGGCTTGATGCCAAATCCCAGCAGCTGTATTTCTACAGTTTCAGTTGTCTTTGGTGTTTTGACAGTCTTGGTGAATCTGTTGTCACAGACAAGTATGTTACTAGCCCCAGTGGGAACTGGCAGCTACCTCAGTCATGGCAGTTTAAGCCAACAGGTATTGTAAGGAGGGTCTTAAACTGCCACCTTCCACAGCCAAGTGTATTAAACTATAGGCAAGGACAACTGAGCTTGATACTCCCAGCTGTGAACTGCTCCAGCTAAAGGCTTGACACATGATCATCCACATTTTTTTTGTTTCAGGGATAATAACCTCAAATGGATGAAGAGTTATCAGATACAGACATAAGTCTAGTCTAATGCAAGATCAGAGTTCATAACTCAAAGCCTTATTTTCATGCCTAAAGAGGGGATGCTCTTGGTTTACAAGATTACAAGCTGTGTTTCTGTAATTCAGTACAGCATGTGTATCTCGGGTTTCTAGAAGTCATGTTATACGCTATATAAACTTGGGAAGATCCACTTGACAAATATATAGTTGTTTGCTTAAGGATCTCAAAGTGATTTTATAACGCAATTGCAGTGTTATCCAGTAATACATTTTAGACTGTGCACTCTTACACATAAAGAATTGCATCAAAGTATTTGGCATGGGAAAAAGAAATAGACATTTAGACTCGGCATTTTTGTCCGGTGTTTGCTTGGGCAAAAAATTGGAAGGTCTGGGATTCTCTTTGCAGTAAACTAAGTAACTCTTGCCTAAACTACTGAGAAAGGAAGGTGTAGGTGTTCCAGTCTTTTCCCAGTGGAACACATCAGTTTTCTCAATCTTTCATTTTGGGCATTACAAGAAACAAAAGCAAGAAATATTCTTCCAAGTCTTGTATCTTTCTCTCATTTTGTTTTAAACCAAAACCACAGCATTTTGGTAAAGTCCTGTGTATATCACATTAGCATGTTTACTCTATGTACATTCTGATCTCTTACTGAGAGGTTTTCATTTAATTAGTTGTCATGGAAGAATTGTAGCTATTTCTGAAATAGCCTGATTAAATGAAAGTAGCTATAGTAGTGACTAAAGCCCTGGATCAGTCCTAGTTTTACTCATTGGTAATGTTTCTTATGCATCTTCACAAAGGTGCAAAAAAAAAAAGGAAAATACACATATGTTAACAAGCAAAATTAACAGAAGCACTAAGCATTAATCAACCTGTATTTTTATCTAAGCACATCAGGCTTAGATTTTAATGCATATTAATTGTTATCAAGACTTTAATAACCCAACTGTATATGCTAATGTAAAGCCCATGAATATTTGTTCTAAGAAACACTTGGACTATCCATGATAGCTTTCCATCATCACTGTTTTTATAAAAATTGCGTGGGAAGGTTTTTTCCTAATGATTGCAGCCTACATCTATGGTTTTTTACAAGAGTCAGAGCTTTGTGTAGCTAGACACAGTGGTAAGTAGGACAACAGTATAGACAATAGCAAATTGCAAGATGTGAAGAGAAAAGAAATGGTGCTTGTAGGTCTGAGTTGGGTCACCTGAAGATAAAACAGATATGTATATAAGAAGAATTTGGTATTTACAGATATGGATGAGGAGAAAATCAAGGGATTAGGGTTCTGGAATGAGGTGATGAAAAGGAGGGCGCATAAAAGTATGTGAAGGAAGTTCGAGGATGAGAAAAAATGTTACTAAGAGTCCACTGACTAAATCCTCCTTTGGAGTTAGAGCCATGACATTTTCTGCTTTGTTATATTTCACCATGAATATGGAAACATTCATAGATGTTTATTCTTTTCCTAGTGATGCACCACAATCATGGCACAGTTACAACCTCACAGAGGATCATAGCAAATAGTAAAATATGTTCTCTAGAGTACTTGAATATTGTCACTATCTGCCATCATGGTAGTAACTAAAGTGGGTTGAATCACTGCCTAGTCCAAAACTCTGCATTAAGCTAGACTCAAGTTATTCATCACAAGGACTAAGAATTCAAGTTATGAGCTTAAGCTGTGGGTGAACAGAACATGTTTGTAACATTTTGTATTCAGAGGGAAACTAGTTTTTATTGGTTAAAGCATCTGTCTTGAAGAGAAATGCTTCTTTTCCTACTTTCCTTTTTTTCCTTTATTGTTCTAAAACTGAAACACTCCTACACACAGTTTTTTGTATTTGAAGATAATAAAACTTAAATTTCTGGATCAACACTTATTTTAGCTTTATGACCACAGAGTTTCAATCTTTTTTTCCAAAATCCTGTATCTGAGATAAAGGGTCACTCAATAACATTGGAACTGTAGAAGGATATTTCTGTGAGAGAGCTAATATCATACATTCAGATAAGACTTCTTCTGAGGAATTAAAATCAGCCTTCTGATAATAAAACATCACTTTTTGTCTGGTAGAGTCACATTTACGGAGTAATATAGGGCATTAAATCTGTTTAACAGACAAAAAGTTTAACAGACAAAACATAATAGATATGACTGATTTTGACTGACTGATTGGGGTCATGTAATTCAATGGCCAGGTGAGCACAGGACTCAATATGAGTTATCCAAGGTCAAGAACAATCCAATGACATAATGGGAAACTGAACAGAGAGCTGAGACATTGCTTGGCAATTAACTGCACATTAATTGTTAAATAAACTGTGTATTGCAGCTGAAGACCCACATCCTTTTAAGCAATTCACCTAAGTCTAAAATACTATTCAAGGATCACAATTTTTTATTCTCCTTCTAATATTACAGCTTTGAAATAAATTTCTGTTTTCTTTCTTTATATATCCTTCAAGATCCCTTTGATTTCCTCACGGAATTATTTAATAGAGAAGTACATGCTCTTACTCTGGAATTAAATTAACATCTTCCAGATGTAACATTGGCTAATTCACAGGTATCTCATTTTTAGGACTGTCATAGGCCTCAGCAATCATTCGAAGGAAAAAGAGGACGAAACAAAAGATACTGTTACTGAAGTTGTGTACAACCTACAAAACCTCCTTCTTATCAGCTTTATATATTGCATCTTATTCTACAGAAGAGTGAATTTCAGACACATATGCAGTTAACCATTAACTACAACTGCAGAACAGGATAAAAAAAAAAAACACCAAAAAAAAACAAAAAAAAAAAAAACAAACCCACACCAAAAAAACAAACAAAAAAAAAAACCAAAAAAAAAACCCCAAAAAACAACAAAAAAAACCCAAGTCACCAAACATGGTCTTTGTCCACATTTGCACTACAATCATTGCAGCAGCATGTAGACTGCAGCTGTGGTTAACAGTCACTGTCAGCAACAGATAATTTCACTGCATTAGAAAGATGTGAAAGGGCCACAATGGAAAGAGAAACTTAATAAAGCAGAAACTTAAAACATAAACCCTAGCACAATGATTTGCAATGAACATCGTTATTTGAAGAGAAGCAGAACTCTACTCTGTTGTAAATATAATAAAATGCTTCCAGCTCATGTGAATCACTTGTTAATGGGACTATTGTGTCACTGTAAATTACTGTAAAGTAACATTATCACATGCATCATCCAAGCCATTTTCTAACCGTTCATCAACATTAACTGTCATTGTGGAAAGACACAGTTTCCTGTGTTTAGAAGCTACAGTCATAGATACATTAAAAAAGCAGGAATTTCAGTCACAGATCGATTCAGTTCAGATGTTTATTTTGTATCCCCTTGTCTTCAAACCATTGTTGGAACTGAAATTACGTCCTAAAAGATGAACCAGAAATAAAACAATAGAGCAGACTAAACCAACAATGTGTAATAACTATGACATAGCTCATTGTCTAAAACATTTGTGATACTTCCAAGGCAAATTCTACTCAAATATTCGTAAGGAGGTAGAAATATGTGTGGGTAGATGGAAGACAAGGGAATTTGCATAAAAGGTAATATTTTTCTTGGTTTTCATTCTGAATTAGAAAAATAAATTAATGAATGTTCAAAGACAGACATACAAGCATTAGAAATACCCTAACAGTGTCAGATGGGTAGCTCAGTGACCATAGGAGACTCATGAAAGGCACATAAACCTGGCCACCCTCTGATGTCCTCAAAGTGGACACTTCACTTGGATCACCAACAACTGGATTATGGGTCTTGGGAAGTACATCACATTCTAACCCTTCTTTATTTATTTATAGTCCCTGAATTAGTCTAATCCCTTTTTTATCTGTTGGTATTGTCTGTGTCTCCAATTTTCTGTGGCAACAAATTACAACATTTCCCTGCTTGCTACTTAAAAATGATACCTTTAAAAAAATTGTTTCAAACTGATCTCCTACTAGTTTGAGTACAATAATGTTTTGTGAGTAATGATTCTGCATTTACCTCATCCATACATGGTTTTGTAACACTTCCTTTACAAAAGATCATCTTTTCAAAAGATATGCTCTTGCCTATGTTAAGATTAAGCTTGGATCAGCATTAGCTACTATGTTTAACCATTCTGGACAATACTTGTTAGTAGTGAGCTTATTTAAGTTTCCTTCAGGAAATTAATTCAACTTCTTAGGGCTTAAAGAATTTCTCTATTTTACCATCCTCAATAAAATACTGTAGCATCTGACATAATATATTGGATTTATGTGATGAAGTTTTGGTAGCAGCAGGGCTGCAGGAGAGGCTTCTGTGAGAAGACATCAAAAGTTGCCCCTGTGTTGGACAGAGACAGTTTCAGCCAGCTCCAAGGACCCACTGTTGGCCAAAACTGAGCCCATCAGTGATGGTGGTAGCACCTCTGTGATAATGTATTTAAGAAGAGGTAAAAAATTATGCACAACAGCAGGTGGGAGAGAGGAGTGAGAAAACGTGAGAGAAACAACTCTGCAGACACGAAGGTCAGTGAAGAAGGAGGGGCAGGAGGTGCTCTGGGTGCTGGAGCAGAGATTCCCCTGCAGCCGATGGTGCATCCCATGGTGAGGTGGCCGTGCCCTGCAGCCCATGGAGGTGCAATGTGGAACAGAGATCCACCTGCAGCCCATGGAGGACCCCACACTGGAGCAGGTGAAAGTACCATAAAGGAAACTGTGACCCTGTAGAGAACCCACACTGGAACAGGCTCCTGACAGGACCTGTAGCCCACAGAGAGGAGCCCATGCAGGAACAGATTTTCTGGTAGGACTTTGTGACCTCATGGGGGCCCAGGATGTTAGCAGTCTGTTCCTGAAGGACTGCATCCTGTGGAAACATCCCATCTTGGAAAAGCTTATGAAGGACTGTCTCCTGTGAGTTGGACCCCAAGCTGGAGCAGGGGAAGAGCATGAGGAGGAAGGAGTAGCAGAGAACAGGCATTATGAACTGACCATAACCCCCATTCCCACACCGCTATGTCACTAAGGGGTAGAAGATAGAAAAATGTGAAGTTGAGCATGGGAAGAAGGGAATGGTGGGAAGAAGGTCATTTTTAGACTTTTTCTTATTTCTCATTATCCTGCTGTTTGGCAATAAACTAATTTACCCAGTTGAGCCTGTTTTGCTCATGATTGTAATTGGTGAGTGATATCCCTGTCCTTATCTCTGTCCATGAACTTTCATTGTATCTTCTCCCCCTGTCTTTTTGAGGAGAGGGAGTGACAGAGTAGCTTGAAGGGCACCTGTCAGCTGGCTAAGGTCAACTCACCACATACATGCTCATATGTCTGGAAATAAACTGAATTCCCTCTGGATATGAGCTACAATTGCCTATCCAAATATTTTCCCATGGGAAATATATATATCTTTGACCATTACATTTCCCAGACATAAATATTTACTTCTAAAGACAAATCAGGAATGGCATTCAGTGTTGTTTCCTGTGAACTATTGTCTACCAAAAATAAGAGACCTTAAAAATAGACAGCTATTTTTCACATGGATTTCTCCAATGTATTTTCACAGAAGTATCAACAACCTAGGAAAACTGGCATGTTCACAGCTTTAAAAGGATTCCCTTTTCCTATTTTTTCTCCTATGGAATTAAATGGATGGAAAAGCTTTCTTATGTTTGTCCCATGGAATTGATTTTTCTGCATCACCTCTCATCCTCTGCACCGGAAAAAAAAAAAAAAGATTGGAGAAAAACAACAACAAAAAGAGAGACTAGCATTAAATAACCTTATAAAATAAACTTTGTATTTTTAAATTCTTGACAAAACATCATTTTTAGTAAAGGCTATTTTTGAACCTGGGAATTAATAAATAAATACATTCCTCTTCCTATCATACCCCCAAATGCTGAAGTCGTATGTTCTAGCACTGTAAATCTGAGGGTACGTATTCTGAGCCTAAAGGAAAAATTCTACACAGCTATAAATATACATTTTAAACATAAAATAGATTTCAATATTAGAGTAGTTATATGTTGTTTTTATATAAAATGAATTCATTTTCTAAATTTGCAATGTTACCAGTTCTGGTTAGTGGAGTTATCATACTGCTGAGAAGGAATTGCTACAGGTCTTTACCAAATGAAACTAAAGAATGCATGAGGTCAACGCTACATTATATACCCTCATGTTTCATCCAGATTAATTTCTAAAGATGCAGACCCAGTTTAGGCTATGAAAGCATCATTTTAAATTTTAGTTGTTAAAGAATTTCATAGTGTGTGTTATAAAAGAGAATACATAGCGAAACCAGTATTTTCAGTCAATTACTGTTGCATGTTGACATTTCATTTTAAAGGAAGTTACTTTGTAGGCAAATGTGTAACAATTTTCCCAGAAAATTGGGATGACTATTAAGACTCAGAGTAAGAAGAGGGCAAGTGAAATTTACCTTAGATAATGAATGAATTTTAAAGGAAAATAATACAATAATTCATTTATGTGGATAGCCTCAGAAAAGAGCAACAAAAGGACTTGTGCAATTTTTTTCATGTTTAACTGTATGTATTCTGAGCAGTTTAGACAAAATTTTGTAGCATAAATTTGAAGAGTGACTTCATCAAACCAGTTGCTATGTTTCATTTTTAGCAACCTTTTCAGGCTTTTAAAACCATCAATATAGGTTTTGGTTTTCATATTATATAGAATGCAACACATTTTAGTCAGGCTTTTGTTTGAAATTGCAAGGCAAACTGCAAATATACTTTGAAAATGACATCTCCTTAAAGATGCCTTCATGAAACCACTGTGTGTGCTGTCCAGATTCATAATGAAAGACAATTTAGGCTACAGAGAGCAGCCTTACAGAAAAGGACTTAGGGTTATTAGTAGATGAAAAACTGAATATGAGCCATCAATGTGCACTCACAGCCCAGAAAGCCAACTATATCCTGGGCTGCATCAAGGGAAGTGTGACCAGCAGGTTCCGGGAAGTGATTCTCCCCCTCTACTCTGTTCTCGTGAGACCCCACCTGGAGTGCTGTGTCCAGCTCTGGAGCCCCCAACATAAGGACATGGACTGGTTGGTGCAAGTCCAGAGAAGGGTCATGAAGATGATCAGGGAGATGGAGCACCTCCCCTATGAGGACAGGCTGAGAGAGTTGTTCAGCCTGGAGAAGGCTCCAGGGAGACCTTATAGCGGCCTTACAGTACCTAAAGGGGGCCTACAGGAAAGCTGGGGAGGGACTCGTTATCAGGGAATGTAGTGATAGGATGAGGGTAAAGGTTTTAAATTGAAAGAGGGTAGATTTGGATTAGATATAAGGAAGAAATTCTTTACTGTTGAGTGTGGTGAGACACTGGAACAGAGAAGTTGTGCAGAGAAGTTGTGGATGCCCCTTCCCTGTCAGTGTTCAAGGCCAGGTTGGATGGAGCTTTGAGCAACCTGGTCTAGTGGAAGGTGTCCCTGCCTATGGCACATGGGTTGGAACTAGATGATCTTTAAAGGTCCCTTCCAATTCAAATCATTCCATGCTTCTGTGATACCAGTGCTATTAAAATAAACTGGCACGGAATATTTCCAGGTACTGCAACAAAATAATCTAATCTGTAAAACTGTTAGATTGGTCACTAATACATTAATAAGTTTTAACCTAGACCAAGTATCAGGCTCTCAGACAATTTCTGAACATCGTCTTGAATTTAACAAAGGACAAGCAGTTACTGATAGACAGTTCAGACATGGCCACTACAGTTTGGAAAGTAAGTGAACATATAGCATGCATGTAGGTTCAATACCATTGAATGATCCTGTGTATTTGCCACTATAATTTTCCAGTGTAAATATAGATATCACAGAACACAATTTCAAATGATTTTATAATATTCATCAATTTCAATGAGAATTAGGTATCCAAGTGTTTTTCTGAAAGACCAAGATCTTTCAGTCATTTCAGAAGCATTTAAAAATTTTTTTTTCATAAAAATCAATATGGTATAGCTCAATATACTGTGCAAGACCAGACAAAATATAAAATAGGTAGTTACTCTTTTTTGGAAATAAAGCAGCACACTTCCATGGAGTATTTTGTTCACTATTTTTACATCCTATCTTGCTGTGTGAACAGCTATTCAAAACTCATCCACTGAAAGTTTTCTTGTATCTGTCTCTACAGCATTTTATACTGTACATTTACAGAGATAGAATGCTGGAAAATATGGATTGTCATTTTGATCCAAATCAATACCTATGTTTCTTCTGTACTCTATATATAGTATAACATTCATAGTGGTCCAAAACTGTGATCTCAGTCTTCATTTCTTAACATTCACATTTTAATTTTTTGTGCTGAAGCCTTTTGAAAACTGAAAAATATTTAAAGGAATTAACAATTAGCAAGTATATCTACTATACTTTTTAAAGGTACATACCAACTTGATTTTAACAGCTCCACAAAAGTGAGTGTAGATCACCAAGGCAATTTATGAGATAGAAGTTTCTAAAAGCCACAAAGTAAATTGTTACACAAGAGACTCAAAATAGCTGTTATGATTTATCAGGTCCTGATTCCTTTGGGGCTGTTAGAATTCAGTACATAAAAATCTCTTTTGTAAAATCTCTCCTTTTGTGTTTATCTGGCCAAAATGACACAAACTTTATTATTTTTTCAATAACCTGTGAAGATTGTTATATACTCATTTTATAATTTGGAGCATAAGTCTGTAAACCACACATATTAATAAAGAGTTTTCTAACAAAAAGTAATATATATATTTTTAAATTATACTTTAGGCAAAGAAACACATTTGTAATGCAAACTGGTAGAGAATATGCAATTTAGAGCTATGGCAGAATATCAAGAATGACACTCTCCTTAATGCATCTCATTACATCCAGATGCTGAAGAACACAAAGCTTAATATCATGCAGTATCTCAGGCAATGAAGATTGAAAGCCTGAGCCTGTAATTCTCGAGGCAAAACTTTTATTCTCTGAAAGACTACTAAGTCAAACCATATGTTTCACTGACATTTTCTTCTGTAGTTCTATTCTGTTTTGTTTTGTATATTAGGGTTAAATCAGATCTTTATGTTCTGAATGTATTTTCCTGACTGCTCTCCAACTACAGTTGTCTTTTTATGCCTAGCAGGTACTACATACAGCTGGGATGAGAGAGGGGCAATCTTTGAGAGAGAAACTCTTAATCATTCTTTGGTTCCTTAAAATGAAGAAAGGAAAAAAGTCCAACAAACACATCTGTATGCTAGACTGTATGACAGACAAAGCAAATCTTCTGGCTATCAAAAAGCAAAGTAGAAAGGTCTGGTTTAAGAGAACTGAGCTGATATTTGCTGCCTGCAGGGTGTAAGGCAAATACCATGGCATAGATGACAGCTTCTGTTTTCACTTACTGTTTGCGGAAGATTGATGACAAGTGCTTTATGAAAGAAAGAAAAATTGCACTGATCCTAGATATGTGCACAGTACATCCACACATCCCCTCATAAATGTTTAACCGAGGCTGTAGGTCCACAGATGTTTCTCTCCGCAGCATTACAAGTTTAAGCAGTTATTCTCTCTCTGCCTTATGCTTGTTTCCACATCTGTGCTGTTTGCTTGCTTTTGTAAATAGATCTATAGGGCCACAGAGTGAACTCGATTGGCAAATTGATCCAAGTTAAGATAACCATACTGAAAATACAATGCGGTTGAGGGTTGGATGAGGAATTTTTGTTCATGATCCAGTTCAAAGACAGTAAGGATGCAGAGAAGTGCTACAGGCAGGATAACAAGAAGGACAATACTGTAAAAAAAAAATCACAAATAAAGTGTATGTGTATGATGAGAAGAAGGTAATATAAATACGTTCTGCTGTATTGATCAAATTAGAAACTTAATTTTTTGAGACAATACTGTAAGGGCATTTTTAAGTCATGTAGGCATTTACTGATTTATGAGTTTCATGGAATAAACATTCTCAGCATGATGCAGAACTTGCCTCTATTAAGTGCTAGCTTAAGAAAGGGAGAGGATACTTTCTGAAAGTGAATGTACTGAAGAATCCTCTTTGGAAGTCATCCTATCCTTATTCTTTTTTTTCAGGGAAAATGCTTTCAAAACGATGAGTAAAATGCTTACCAGCTGGAAAGAGGAAGAAGAATCTAACTGTGTGTGCATGTGCTGCAAGGCCGATGAAGCCATGCCTTTAGACAGAGATACTTCTCTGCCACAACTCCTGCTCTGCCCAAACTAGTTAATGGAGGTTGATGTTAAGGAGATAATTCTTCCAAAATAATCCTCAACTTTGAAATATAATTTTCCCTTAAGCATAATTTTATGGTATAAATAATGAACGATACCTTATTTTCAGAAAAAAATCCTGAATTTGTGATGTTTGTCAAAGCTTTAATTGATCCAACATTCACTTTAATTCAAAGGAATTGAAAATAGCTATCAACTGGGTAATTATTATAAAGGATTTCTCTGTACAAAATCTGGACAGATTTTGGATACAGATACTCTTTTAACATAAGGTGTGTGAAGTCTGCCAGCCTACATTCAGAACTAAATGCTATGTAGCAACTTTTACACCCGATTGCTCAAAAACCTTCACTAAGGCTACATCACTACATTATAGTTACAACCGCCAAAGAAAATGGCAGAGAATACACAACACAGTTTATCAAGTATATTTCTCCGTGACAGAATATGCTCCACAGCACCAATATCACACTGCAGGTTGATTCCCGCAGTGCTCAGTCCTGTTTCTCAACCACATGATATTTCTAGGAAGTACTAGAGATGCATGATCTGCCCTTGCTTACATATTGACAAACCTTGTGGACATACTGTGGACAGCTTTGTCAGGTCCTGCCTGTGCTTCAAGCAGACAGCTCTGAGGCAGTCCAAACTTTTTCAGTTGAAGTCAAGGCACATGGTAAGGACCTGAGGCATCCATCTTGAGGTATGAAAAGAGCAAGCCAATAACATGTTCAAGAGGTGGCAAACCTCTGCTACAAGAAATGGCTGTTTTCCTCATGGTAAAAGTTACAGTCATAAACATGAGTTACAGAGAAAATGACAAGAAAAAATAATAGATACTTTTACAGTTTTATTCCTCAAACCTTCAATATTCTTTTGCAATTATTATATTTAAAATATTTTGTTACACTCGATTCAAATGAATGAAGCCATACTCTTACAACCTCATCGAAATAAGGAACTTGTTTTTTTCTTAAAAAGTTATCTACTGTAACTTTGTCACAGACAGTATAGCATCAATTGTCAGGACAATTTGCTGTTAAATAAATTCTTACAGGTCCATCAGAGCGCTGCAAATATAAATCATTCCCAGTAACCAGTTTCCAAAGTCAGAGCAATTATTATATGCCTGCAAATTTTTTTCACTATAAATGTGGTGAAAATGAATCATAAAAAAAAAAAAAAATATTCCTACTATCAAGTCATCAGCTCAGCACTGCTGAAAGCAAATAGCAATTTAGGCATCACTGTTAAGCAAGAGAAATTGCACCCCACTTGTTGATCACCAGGCTTCTCCTCATAGTGGAGGCACTTAGTGTTATCTCAATCAAGAGCAACAATAAAGCATGTCAGATGTAAAAAGAACCATCGACCAGCTGTAGCCAGATTGAGTCACAGCAGCTCAGAACATGAGGCAGCAGGAGGAAAAGGAAATCTTCCATTTCAGACAGATCACTTATGTGGCTTTTTTGTGCAAGGGAAACTCCATCTCTGTGGAGTGGCAGAAAAGGGAATGCTCCAGAGCTATAGGTTTGATGAAAGTTATATGGGTTGTTTGAGAAACAAGCCCACACTGTACTTCCTTTAGCTGCAATTGCTCAAGTGATAGGACTACTGAAGTCTCTGGCAACTGCTTAAGGAGAAAACTCCCAGAGATACCATACAGAACAAAGGAAGGAAGGACAGACAGAAGGGAGGAAAGACAGATGGATGGAAAGAAGGATGAAGTACTTGCCATTTCCATATCTAATGATCTAAGCTTTAGCTAATGCCAGTCTATTATGGAACTGTGACTAACAACCTTGCAGAAAGTCAGCTTAGTTACAAAGAGCAATCTGACATGGTCCTGTGAGAATATCTATAGTGGGATTGTATTGACAACCTCACCCCAACACAGTCAGTAGTGGAGGAATAGTGCATCAATAGGACAGGCAAATCATATGTGTCATGGACATCCCCTTGTACCTCAGGCTGCTCTGGGGAGGGAATGAATCTCTTAGGCCATTTATTTCTGATGTCTTGATGGGTACTGCTGAAGAAGAGGCAAATTTATGGATGATTCTTACATTTGGTTATTAGTATTGTCAGGACAGTATGTGCAGGAATGAGGCCAAAGCTAAAGATCATGGTAACTGGAGTCTTGATTTTTTATAAACATATGTTGAAGAAGAAGAGTTATCCCTCACATAGATGGTAAATACTTTTCAAAAGACAACACTCATGATATCATTTGGTATTAATTTACTCATGGTCCAAACTGAGCAAAAATGAATATAAATTTGGTCTAAAATTTCTAGGACAATATAACAAGATTCTCTTTGCAATTGGTCAAAGCAGCAATTAATCTTCTTAGTAGACAGCAGAACTACTTTGCAAGTTTCTCTCTAAGTGACAACAACAGCTCACAGTTAACAGATCTGGTTAGACCAGATACAAATCAAACAGTAATCATCTATTCATAGTAATATTTAATATGTGAGCAAAAAACGTTGGCATAGTATATATGCCAGTTAGAAAGAAAACAGCATTAGCTAAAGCCAAGGAAAACTGTAGATCCAAATTTGAAGTAATCACAAATGGCTTAATAGTAAACTGTAGATAGTAGTTCATGAAAAAAATAATCTATACTGTTTCACATAGGCTTTTGCAGTAGGGAGAATACCTGGAGAAGCATAGTCTGATTAAGGATAACTAGCAAGGACTCTGGCAGGGAACTGTCGTGCTTATCTGGCCTGTTGGAGTTCTTTGAAGATATTGCTGCTGTAAGAGATAAGGGGAATTCAGTGGATGTAATATACTCAGATTTTCAAAAGTATGTGACAAGGTTCCAAACTGGAGATTAGTGGTTGGGGTAAAGAATAAGGGTTAAAATGAGCTACTGGATAAAAAGACTGGATCATGTGCAAAGTATAAAGTATTGCTACAGAAGAAAACTTCTTACAAATTGGAAGAGGGGCTGAGGTCAATCAGGTTAATAGGCATGTGCAGAAGTCTGGAAATACATTATTTATGTGAGCATGCCTTGTGAATTGAATTATCAAATATCCACATCATATATGATTGCATGCAAAGTGAATAATGAAAAAACAATATGGAAAGCATCACAAGAAGTGAATCAAAGTTAATTAAAAAATTTTCACAAGCAAGTGAAAAAGGTTAACTAATTTAAATGAGACTGCTGACAACTAGACCAAACACTAACCAGAAAAGAAAGATAAACAGGGGAAAAAAATCATTACAAGAATATACAGCATGAAAAAAAAAAAAAAAAAAAAAAAAAAAAAAAGACAAAGTTACTATTACAACAGATTTTTTTTTTCTTCAAATGAAATAACAGCTCTGCAGAGATTGTTCTATTGCCATACAAGGTTACAGACAATAATCATGGATGCTCACAGTTCTTGCAGTTATTATACATAATCTGCTAAAGCACACAAAGGATAGAAATGTAATATTAAAACAACAGAAATTTTAGTCCATCAAAAAGATAAAGAAACTGTTCTTATCACTGTTGAAGAAACACAGAACCTCAAAACTTATTTCATTCTTTTGTGTAGGTATATACCACCAAGAGATTATAGAGTAAGGAAAAAAATCCATCTGCAGAATTAGGATTCTGAAAGCAGAAAAGAAAGAAAAAAAGCGTAAATCTCCATAAAAACATATTAATATAAATATGAGTTATTTGGAAAATTTACTGTAACAAAAAGGTGTCAAGTTTAAGGAATATCTAGTAGATTATTAATAATTAACATTGCTACATGAATGCAAACCTACACTCAAGAGACATTCTGCCAATGCAAATCATCAACCGGGTTCAAGTGCCTTTAGATAACTGCAAAAGTAGCCAAAAATCCATTCATTCATATTAGATGTCTAACGACCCTTCTCCCTTCCACATTGGTATGCAAAAGAGCAAGGTAGGTCAGTTGATTTGAAACCATTCCCAAGAATATTTCTGTTGTCGAGTTTGTTTACCTTCCATCCTTCTTCCTACATTTGCCAGGAATTTACCTACTAAACTTCCACAGAAGCTTTGCCTGGTCTATCTGCCTAGAGCCTCCAATACTAGGAGGTGTGATTACTTTGCACAAATAAATGCCCTTTCTCCAAATAAAATATGTCTAATTCCAGAGCATTCAGTGTTACAGAGAAACTCAAAGGACTTTGCACTATTAAACAAGAGAAACACCATGAAAACTCTGCAGATTCTCCTTTGTAGCCTCATAATTCACTCTGTAACTGTAAAATCCTAATTCATGTCAGGTGCCATCAGCTGCCTTCTGTAAATACAGCAAATACAATGGTCCAGGAAGACTGCACATATGATCTTATTAATGTTCCATAAGGCAAGGAATTTAAAATATGTAAATACAGTAGAATAAAATAAACAGAACTTCACTAGCTATTCTTTCTTATTATCATCACTAGATGCATATTGCATATGGTGACTTAATAGGCTTTAAATTTATTGTGCTCAATCTTTGCTTCTATAATGAATGCAAATGTTGTCTCACAAACCAAAATATAGAAATAACTTTTATAATATACTACCCAATGCATTCAGCTCTACTTGTACAAAGGTGTTTTATAATCCAATACACACATTTTAAATCAAAGCAAACCATTTTAAAGGCACTCAGAAGAGCAATGACATAAATAACATTGTAGGGGTCCTTATTTCTTTTATATCAATAATTTCTGTATCCAGTTTATTCAGGTTAGGTTTTAAACTGACTAAAAAAGCTCTGATTGGCTATGAAGGTTGAGGAAAAAAATCACATCACAATCTTCCAGATGTTTATATCACATTTGCCATTAATACAGGTGCTGCAATTAGGCTTTAGTCCATTAAATTCTTGTGGGAAGCATGCTAGAAAGCATCACTGACTAACATATGAAGACACTTTTAAAATCCATTTATGATAACATATTGGGTAAAGAATATTTTTCTGATCAGAAGCATTTTTAAATTTAACTACAAATTGTGTGTGATTGTAACATACCTATGACTTGTCCTGAGGCACTGGAACATGGTTCGCTGTGCTGGATTAGGTAATCATCTCATTAGAATTCTAAAATGCTACAAAAAATTGTAATCAATACACAGTATTTCAGAAGTTATAACATTTTAAATGTTTGCAAATAATTCTTTTGTAGCTAAGCTGATATGCAGTTTTTAGCTTTGGCTTTATGCACCAGCTCCTACTCTACCATGATTTGATTTACCATATTTTACCATAATTTGATTAGAAAAGAAAATCCATTCCTCAGAATGTTCCATCAGAACAAAACACAAAATAGAGACCAGTATTTTATGGATAAAGGCTATTCTTCTGAGACACCTCTTATCTTTAAACAGCTGTAAGCTTTACTGGAGAACATGGAAACATTCTTGGATACACAAGAGAATTCCTTGGGCAATGGACTTATTAGCAAGCAGCTAAGGCGTAGAAATTATAATACTAATCTTTTCTTTTAAACGTCTTAAAAGAATATAGCAAATATTTTTTTTATATTTAAATATTGAAGGGGAAGTTTGAAGTCAACCATACCATAACTTTGCTAGTCAACCTCCAAAAAAACTGAGAGTAATCAAAAGATTGGAGAGAATCTTATCTCCAAAAATCTATAGATTTACTGAACTTGTTTTATCTTGCCTAGAAAGACCCAGGTGGCAAGAAAATATCTGTTCAGAGAGAATATTATTGCCTTATTTTTAAGGCGTATGTTTTGTAACTGTGAGCCTTCTAGTCAAACCTTACTGATCCCTGCCTGAGTATTGGAAATGTTGAATCTTCACTTAATAACTATTTTGAAACTTTTAAAGGTGATGTCTTAAATGATAGGATCTGCTTGATTATACCAGAAATAAATGTGCTAGATCTGAAACGTAACAAATGCATGCTTGTAAAGGCTTAATTCATAAGCATCACCACGTCAAAGTAGCTCTTTGTATAAGCAAATTTGTATGACACATATATGATGAGGTACAACCCCTTTGCATTGCAGCATAATACATATAGCATACACTCTATACATTCATTTGTTCTTAGTCCTCAGAAAACAGATATATATGCAAATATAATATATATACAAATCTGAAAATAATAGAATAGCGTATTTATTATTGTTTCAGACTGTAAATGACAATTTCCCTTGCAAGGAAGCATACTAAACTTCAACTGGGTGAAATAATCTCCCAGATTTCTCTAATCTTTTTAAAGTCTTGGTATCTTGAATTTTCTTTTCTTAACTCTTCTCTTAAATGTGGAAACACTGTATTGTGCAACTAGATCCTTCGACAACAGTTTTTGCCTTATTGTTGCAAAATAGAAATAATTCTGGAGAACACAAAGTCAAACAGATGGGGGGAAGCAAAATAATTAATAAAAATACATTGAAGTTATAATAACATCAGAGTTGGAGCTGATTGAGAAACCTCAACAGAATGATTTTTACATCAGTCAGTTTATGTAACTAAAACTTTAGGTTGAAACATTTTCAGTAAGATTTTTATCCAGAAAAAAAAATAAAAAAAATCACTGGATAATCCGGTCCATGATTCATTTTTTTAACAGAATAGAAGAAATGACTTTGCCCCATATCAATAGTCTTAGAAACTTCAGGCTCTCAGGATCTCAGTCAGAAACAGAAGAAAATGAGATTCTCTGTTACAAGTGAATGCCTTGACTAACCTGGTTTGTCTCTCCCAAAATACCTTGACCTCATGCTGGTATAGAATAGAATTTTTAGGCTTCAGAATTTTTCACAAGAGAGATAGAAAATCTTTTACAGACTTCTCTGCTTGAAATTCCCTAGCTAAGATAAATACTTCCACCTTGAATTTTAAAGCATGAAAATCTAAGACCATGGTAAATGTAGGCAACTTTCACATGAAATATGTTACCAAAAAAAAAAAAAAAAATTCCTGTAACAATTTGTTATTGGTCAGTATCTGAACTATATAGTGGCTGCAATATATAAGAAATACGCAATGGACCACATGAAAGCAAAAGTGAATAATTCAGAATGATTTTTTCATAAATTATTTTGGGTAAGTCATTCACTCACTTTCTTTGAAGTTTCTCCAGTTTTCTGTGACATAAGGATGTTGATCTCAAACAGTACTTCCCATGTGATGCATTTTTATTATATAGACACTGAAAAGGATAGGGACCTCAGGGATGAGGCTGGAGAATGCATTAGATTTCATTCAGAACCACCACAGAATGCTGAAGAAAGTCTACTGAGAGCCTAACAATTTTGTTAGGTTTTTCATGCTTAACAAAATAAGAACAATCCTGACCAATTTTATCCCTGGTATTTGTTAAACAGTGAACAAGATCTACTTCCAGAACATAAAAATAAAAGATGAGGAAATGTTACATATTTTTTGTTGTTGCTGACTTTACTCTGAAGAAGTGTTTCTGAGTGAGGAAGAGAGGTTTGCCAGGAGCAAGTGTAGAGATATATTTGAATCAGGAAATGGATTTAGAACAGAAAAATAAGTTTGTAATATTTAAATTATAGCAAAAGGAGCAGAAATGCCATGCAAAATACTTCTGTAGCACTAACTTGTATTTAGATAGGATTCAAGTCGTCAAATGGAGTTTATGTTCATCATAGAAAAAACAAGCAAGTTGTGAATTCAGGATAACTGATGAGGAAAGAAAAGCTTTTAAAGTTGATGAATTAATAAAAGGAGACACTCAAGTCTTTAGCTGACAAGAAGGATCACTGACTTGAAATAACTTCTTATAAAAGCAGATCATCTGGTCACTGGTATAAGATCATTTATGATGAGTACAGTGCTGCTGAAGATATACAGTACATATCTTCAGATGCCTAAAGAGAAGCTATTGTATGTCTGTCACTTTTGAAAGTGAAATAAATTGTCCTGTACTTTTATTATTTTTTTTTTAAATTCTGAACCAGAAAGTTATGTTCTTTTATCTAAAAAGTGCATTACTTCCAACAGTTAAGCCTAAACAAGACAGTACACATCACTTTCAACCATTATTGTTTACATAATATGCAATTGCTAATTCCACTGTATTTAATTTTTTTTTTTCACTTACAATATATACTCAGTAGTTAGACCTCCTTAAAGAGTTAGTTAATTTATATCTTAAGGTTCTCTTGACTTCAAGATAATGTACATAAATAAAGAGACTGGAAATCATTTTATAAGTTCTTGTTACTAATTGTATCACTAAGAATAATGATCTGATACAGAATGAGGTAGTAAGTGAATTTCGTCATTTTTCCCTCAAGCTGCATGAAGAATATGTGGTCACTGCTTAAAAGTATAAGCTTTGGTAAATATTAAAATAAAATGTTTATGGATATGAAGGTGTCTCTCTGGAAAATTCCTTTTTTCTAGGTAAAGCCATTCAGATATTAGTCATAGTAGTTTCCTCAGAGTTCTGTAACAGTAAGTACTTCAGAAGGATGAAAGAAATTAAGAAATTACCTTCTCTGCCTCTATCCTCTCCCATCTTTCTCAATTAAGTAAAACTGCCACTGCTACCTGATGGTTTGGTTACCAGGTGGTACTACAGAAGCAGCAGGAGTCATGAGAGCCTGGAAGATTTTTCCCAGACCTGAAACAACTCTGGACAATCCTTTTCGATGGTATATATGACATGATAGTACTGCATGCATCTGCAGTAAATTATGGCAGTACTGTTCATTTGAGGACTCATCATTACTGGTATGATTAAGCATGACATAATGATCAACCTTTGTAGATATACTGGAATAAGCAAACTCAGTTCTGCCTCAAGTCTCTCCAGCCCTGAATGTCTTCACATGGGATAACTACAGTTTCTCTCATTGGCTGTTCGAGTGCTTTTGCCATTTAAAAATGTATATAAGAAAAACCTGTAATATTGTTTGATAGCTTGTGAACACCTCTCGCATAAAGGGGTACAGTCAATTTTGGCATCAAGACTGACTCATAAAACTGCAACTTACCAAGATTTCTCTTTTTATTGCATCACTAATTCTTTCATATATAAGAAGTGAGCTGAAATACATCTGAAGAATGATTCATATTAATTATAAACTTATTTATAACCTCTAACAAGTTGGGGATTTTTTTCCCCTAGGTACCATTTAAGAAGCAGTAGATGCAGTCTTCTAGGATAAGGATTACAAACTGTGGTATGTAATAAAAAAAAAAAAAAAAAAGTTAATATCGATATGCAAATATTTCCCAGATGGTATGTACAATGCTTAGTAGTCATCCTACTTCTCAGATAAAGCTTTTTAGCCTAGTTACTAGGGTGTTAAACTATTAACAAAAATAAAGACCAAAGCACTTGCTTAGAACTAAATCAAGTTGTGTTTTAAAAAAAAAAAAAAGGTATCCCAAACCAAAAGCCTATGAAGATATTGAGCTAGGGGCTTGAGTAATAAATAAGATAAACCAGAATTGTTTGTTTACATGCCCAAACTTAATAGAATTGGCACTGCAGCGCTGTTGTGAAATTAATTGCATAGCTTGAAGAATAAGATACAACTTATTTTAAAAGGACAAGGAAAGCAAAGCAGGAATTGAAGAGCACTCTATCAAAACAGCGTTAGCTGCTACAAAGTTACTGTACTGGGTTTGGTTGGGATAGAGTTAATTTTCTACATAGCAGGTCATATGGTGCTCTGTTTTAGATCTGTGCTGAAAAAGAGTGTTGATAACACAGGGATGTCTTAGTTACTGCTGATCAGAGCTTACACAGCATCAAGGCCTTTTCTGCTTCTCACACCACCCACCAGCAAAGAGGCTGGGAGTGGGCAAGAGCTTGGGAGGGGACACAGCTGGGACAGCTGACCCCAACTGACCAAAGGGATACTGCAGACCATGACATCATGCTTAGCATATAAATCTGTGGGAAGAAGAAGGAAGCAGGGAACGTTCAGAGTGATGGCATTTGTCTTCCCATGTAACCATTACACATGCTGGAGCTCTGCTTTCCTGGGGATGGCTGAACACCTGCCTGCTGACGGGAAGCAGGGAATGAATTCTTTATTCTACTTTGCTTGTGCATGCTGCTTTTTCTTTACCTATTAATCTGTCTTTATCTCAACCCATGAGTTTTTTTTCATTTTTACTGTTCCGATTTCTCCCCCATTCCATTGTGGGGGGAGTAAGGGAGCAGCTGTGTGGAGCTTAGTTGCCAGCTGGGGTTAAACCACAATAGTTACGCATAACTGACAAGCAACTGATCAGTGAAAAGATTACAGATCATTATTCAAATGCATAATTAGGCTTCAGAGAATATTGATACCAACTCTTAGAGTCACCTACATAAGAAGTAAAAAAAGTGGTATCACAGGAACTTTTATTCTCAGTGAAACATGCCAGACATTTCACTCTCCTGATTCAACTGATTTCATCAGAATTTATAGCATATATGTCAGTCTCCTAACTTAGGAACATTTTCACTCATTTAAGACAAATTCCAAATTCATTTAGTTATGATAACAGAACCAGTATTACTTTGTAGCAAGTGCTCTTGTTTTGAATATATTTACTATACGCAAGTGGAATAAGACAGAAAAAGGATTTATGTCTGTTTGTTGCTTTAAAAAGAGCATTTCCATAAGTCTTGAAGTAAATCATGAGTTAAATCAACTAATTTTATGAACAGAAAAATGTGAATTCCAGCTAAAATAATTACACTACATATTTCAAAAATCTGTAATTAAGAAATAATAATGACTACATTGGCTTAGAGGATTATAAAAAACTGACATTAAAAATAATAAAAAGTAGCATATAGCAAATGAAGACTGGAATTTTATATCAGTGACCACAAACTAACAGAAAGACAAGACATAAAATATCTGACTATTAATTTTGGAAGATGTAAGAAAATATATTCTAATAACAGCAAATAGTAAAACTGTCAACAGCAATGCAAAGTGCATAGAAGTACGTAATAAGCACTGCTCATCAGTATCTGGATATTGTGATAAATGCATTACATAGAATAAGAATTACTTTCCACTTCAACAACAATTTCAGAGGACACTGCATTTCCTTCATTTAGTAGTTTGAAAATTGTGGTTCAGATATCTTTTTACCTGAGAATTTTAACAGATGTTATCAAAGACTTTTCTGGATTATTAATACAGATTTTCAACAAGCCTCAGACCTTTATTACATACTTACTTAGCATGAGACTAAGAATTTACATTTAAAATAAATGTAAAATAACAATATTGTAATCACTAGTTAACCCAGTGTTCAGAGCACTATGAATTTTCCAGCGTTACTTTCAGCCAGATTCAACTACGGTATTATATTCATCAAAAAAGCACTGGAAAATCTTAGAGGCACTCTCTATCTCCATCACTGTGGCTCTTTACCTTATGAAAGGTTTAAAACCATGTGAGAAGACTAAAATCTGATTTAAAGTTCAAAATTTAGAAGTGTAAAATCCAAAGCCTCACATTTAGGATAAAAAAAGGAATATTCAAAAATTATGTGTTGTGTTACATTTCATGGTCTAAGAGCAGAAATCTTACACGAAAAGGAGACTCTAACTTGACATGGTTACAATTCTCTAAGAAGAATTTTCAGTGGAAAAGCATTCATGTAGTATTAAACAATATCTGCAATAATTAATACAGACAGACTGAAATAATATCTTTGGCTATTACTTACAGTAGAAGGCAGGGGTAATCACATAGCAGAATCTGTGACTTGACTTAACTTTGCAATCATGAGCTTGTAGTGAGTGACATGGCTGGCTTTATGTCAAGTTACAATTATTCTTAGTGACTGAGGCAGCTGTTTGTCATCCTTGCCAGCAGCCTAAACTGGCACACACTTGCCTTAACATGAAGCTGTCTTTTTGATAAAAAGTTATTTTCTCCCCACTTTTCTGTCAGACCTTTTAAATTGATTGATTTTAACTCCATTGCACTGTTATCCTCTGTGCTCACTGCTGTGCTACATCCAAATCCACTGAGCACTCTGAAGGTCCAATATCTTCTAACTGCTCAGTCTCCTAGCTTTGCTCAGGTAGCAGTAAGATTTCATGCTTGTTCTACAAGCAGAATGATCTGTGAATACAAGTTATCTACATCTTTTGTAACTACGTCAGAATGACTATCATATTCTGATCTCAAAACTACAGATGTATTTATAGTTGGAGTAGAGAAGGAACAGCTTCCCCACAGAATGGAAGTCTGAAATCTATCGTTTTGCACAAGACTGTAAAAAAACCCTTCTGTTTTAAAAACAGATCCTCACTTATCCCAGGTTCATTAATAACTGAATCATTAGAATATTTCTGAGAGATGTAAGAAATTATGCATTGTCCAGTCCTGTAAGATACAGGGAAGGATTTCAACCTGCATCTAAAAGTGACCATCAACCACAGGATCAGTGACTATTTCATGTCTGGTTTCCCAGTATTTACTTCTGGACCTGTTCTGGCTTGCATTCCTTGGTCTGAGGAAGCTTGACAAAAAGACTGAAATGGATATATACCTAAATAGAAATAGATCCTAGTTGGTTTGCACTAAGATGGACACGGGAATTTGAAAAGCCGAGAGGGAATATTAACAATCTTAACTCCATTTCCATCTCAGATGCTTTTGTGGCCATTAGCTCTAGCAATACGCAAACCCCACTGTGCTGGTACCAGAGTATTTCTGAAGATATTTATTGAAAACACTACCATACTGCAACAATTTTTCTTGCAGAACTATGTTGATCTGTGGTGTTGTAGTTAATCATTTTGGATAATAGCCATCTGAAGTATCTTAGACAGACAACGAAGGGTTGAAGTACTCCATGTTTTTTTGACAATTCCTAATTATTATCCACTCATTCCCCTTCTTGGCTTCCCTGAAGCAAAATGCATATAGCTACAGCTGTAAAATTTCACTCATAACATTTTTGTTGCAGTTAATCTTTCACTTAAACTTGATCCGGAATAATTTCTGAGATGTCAGTCAGAAAGGCTATATAGCAAGAGGATTAACACACATAACAGCCATGAAAACAAGAATGAAGGACTACTTTTTAATTATATCATTAGTTGGCTCTGTAACCTTTCCTTACATTATCCTACTTCCTTCCTGATCACTCATATCCTCAGTATTTAGATATGGACCATTATGATACCTATCCACAATTTTCTTTTCAAATACTCTCATTTCTGTTCCACAAAACAGTCTACATGCACATTTTGAAATGGAGATAGAAGTACATTAAGAAAAACGCATCATAAAACCATACAGTCAAGTGCCGTGGAATATATGGCCACCTTCACTCTTTAAAGTAAGTTCAGTTATCTTAAGACTATGATATATAACAATAGTTCAGGCTCTGTCCCACCCACTGGACTAGATGATCTGCAAGGTCCTTTCCAACCTAGCTGATTCTGTGATTCTGTGACTCATATCATGACAGTAACTGAAATTCCAGTTGAAAATTAAGGAACAGAACTAGCAGCAACTAATCTGCTTTGCGCATTACCATCTCCCAAACTCAGGTCCAGTATGAAATGTGGAAAGGGAGGAAAACCAGAGAAACAAAAGTGTGGAAAACACCTTTAAATGTAATACGTACATTGCACCATGTTTATAGACCTAACACTTTGAGACAACTGGAATTATAAAATAAATTTTAAAAGAAAAATGAAAACCAAAATCAAAACATAGAATAAGCCTGCAAGAAGTAGACAAACACTAGTTATGGCCCAGAGATCCTGTGACTGAAAGATCCCAGGCAAGGTACTTCATGGCTTTAACTCTAGTTCCTTTCTACTGCATATCTCATCCATTTTTGATCTTGACCGGAATGGCCACATATCTCAACTTTGTATAACAAACAGAATAGAGATGCTGCAGTTTAATCCCACTGCTCTCATTAGTCCTTTTGCTACAAAGAAAAAAAAACCACACACACTTGAATTCTGTCCAAACTGTCTGCTACCATGGAAATAGAAAATCATCTTGGTAAGAAAATGCTACGTTGAATCTACTAAGACTTCAGCCAAAGTACAGTCTGTAGCAGTAGAGATTTTGGAAGAACTTCATCCCATGACCTGAGAGCTGTTCAGTACATCCTGTGAGATAATTAATGCGCTCAGTTCCTGCTCACTGAAAATCCAGAAGAAGCTGAAGAAGTTTGCCACTTTACAGGAATCACTCAGTATCTTTGCATTGTTAGGTCTTAAAGCAATAGCTAAGAAACAGGTTTTGTTTCCTTTTTGTAAAAGTAGGTTGCATGTTAAGGACATACAGTTGTTAATATTGATGACAGTAAAACAAAAGCTTGATCCAATTTAAAAAAATAGCTTATTCTTGGTTGTGGTCAAGATGAAGTACCTTTTAAACGTCTGAAACAAGTTGCAGAAGTAATTTCATGAGCCATAAAGTAGTGGGAGTTAAATATCTCGGTATTTTTTAAAAAAGACGCCTTTTCTGATCATTCAGTAGAAAAAGCTTGTGGGTTTTACATTTGTATTTCAGACTAGACAAACTCAGTTTGTCTACAACATCTAGGATGACCTTTTTTTTCTTTCTCCTTTCCACTTAAGAAAATATATTGATTTGTACAATGGCAAAAACAGAACAGACATCTGCTACATATTATTCAAACAATGCAGGACACAGAATTATTGTGTCTGCATACAAAATACTAGAAGCAGATGCAAAAATTAAAGTTTCAGAAGAGTAAAAAGTATGAAGTAATGGTAACATATCAATTGCATAAGGATTGTAAAGTGGAAAATAAATTTTCACACACAATTTAACCTATTGTTTTAAAAGAAAGACAGTTTTACCAAGGCATCACATAGATCATTTAATCTCTTTTTGCCCTTAGTTTCACTGCATAAATAGAGATAAACCTCTACTTCAAATTGTTTATAGGTCCTCGGAGGAGTGACTTACTCTGTCTTCTTGCACAATCTTAGATCAAATAGAAATTCTGGCCTTCCCTTTACTATTATTCCTATTTTAATGAGGCTAAACTGAAAACATTTGCAATCTAACTTTTGAAAGCTGCAGGGTTTGTCAAACTTCCAGTATTTTACGTCTCTCCTGGCTGCCAGTACAGGCAGATGTAAAAATTTCCTCAAGTGTGCCTTGTGTATTCATTTATACCTTGAAACAGGCAGATGTCAGGGGAAAGCATGAGGGTAGAACTCATAATCTTGCAACAGCAGTGTTAATATTGTTCCAAAAATTCAATATGAGCCTAATTCTGCTCCCATTAAAGTCAGTCAGATTTTGGCTCTTGACATGAATGGATGTAGAAAAATAGTTTAGGGGAGGCCATACAAACAGCTCTGGAGAACAGTGACATTTTAGCTTTTGAATACTTGGATGACTACTCATTGTGAAATTAGGTCATTTTCTTTAGGTTCTAGTAGATGCTGATAGCAGTTCATCACACACTGCCTTTCACAGATGAATATGTCCACTTATTTACTGAAACAAAGCTTCCTATTTCCTATTTAGCATAATTATCATATGCCAGCATTTCACAGTAGAGCCAGAACCAGTTGTACCTTCCCCCTAACACTCCTAACACATGACAGCAGTTCTCAGTCCCCATACTTCTTCCCTCCTTCAGTCACCTTGAAGGCTAATAGGTTTCCTCAACAGTGTGTCTGTAATTATGTTCAGAGTTTCTGATACTGTTTCCACCAAGAATTTTTAGCCATGGTGAGCAACATGTGTTCAGATTTTACAATTTGTAAAAAAAAAAAAATAAATCTTACAATATCTGCACAGCACTTCCTTAAGTATATGTTAAGTATAAAATAGTAATAGGAAGAGGGCACTGATTTTCTGAAAACCAGACACAAGGCCCCATATTGCAAAGAAACTATTACATTATTTATTTTCTGACCTTGACAATATTGTAATTTTTTTAAAATACATATTTTTAAAATTTATATTTTTTGCCTTCTATGTATTTACAATCTTTTGCAAACAAATATGCCCTGAAGTTTCTGGCTACCATTTAGCTTGCCTACAGTGAAGCACTAGAAAGGAAGGTTTCAGAGAGACGTGCAATACAGACTGGGAAATGCTTTCTACTCGCTGCTTTGCAAAATTTGCTCTATCAGCAACACGCATTGGAATAATTATCCCAAGGTGTCACCCTGAAGCATGACAAAATCATAATATGGAAATGTACATCCACCACAGCTAGTTTGAGTCACTGATAAGACTGAAACTGGTAGCACTGACAAATTTGTTGCAATGAGTCATAATGTTAAAAACTGAAATGGCACCTGAGTTTTGTTCTGCTAACTTTTTTCAGTTTGCTACTTGCGGATATTCCTTTTACAATTTTTTTTTTTTTTTAGTTTTCAAGGTTTCTGCTGAAAAGTCTGTGCTGATGAACTGCATATGATTCAGAAAAAAAAAAAAAAAAGATACCATTTCATAGGTCATATAATAAATAACATGAAAAGAGATCTCCAGATGGAAAAATGGGAAACAAAGTGGAGTAGGGGAAGTAAAGATATTACTGGCTACATGAGTGTAAAAAAAAAAGATATTCCCATATATAAAGTTCTTTGTATTTTCAGATGGCTATATATAAAATTGCAAGCTGATACTAAACTACAAGAGGAAATTCATCTCACAATAAATACATAAAATTGATCTCATAATAATATACTACCAGCTCATTAAAAGATGAGGCCTTATACAGCACCATAAATGTATAATGCCTCCTTGAGTCAAATATAAGAGTTTCTTAGACAAATAAAAGACATTTCATATTTTTGGCCTAAAAGCCAGATCTGAAGAATGGAATAAATTCCATATGCAAAGAAAGATCTATAGCCTAACCTGTAGACTTGGAGAGAAAGGCCAAAGCCTACTGTAAACAATCACGAAGACGTTCAGGGTGAATGCACTCCTGAGAGGAAATGTTCTCAGTTGTCCTGGTTTCAGCTGAGATAGTGTTAATTTTCTTCCTAGTAGCTGGTTCAGTGCTGTGCTTTGGATTTAGTGTGAGAATAATGTTAAGACACTGATGTTTTAGTTGTTGCTAAGTAGCGCTATCCTAAGGATTTTTTCAGTTTCCCATGTTCTGCCAGTGAGGAAGTGCACAAGAAGCTGGAAGGGAGCATGGCCAGAACAGCTGACATGAACTAGCCAAAGGGATATTCCATACCATAGAACGTCACGCCCAGTATATAAACTGGGGGGAGTTAGCCGGGAGGGGTGAATCGCTGCTCCAGCATCAGTCAGCAGGTGGTGAGAAATTTCATTGTTTATCACTTGTCTTTTCTTGGGTTTTATTTATCTCTCTTTGTAATATTCCTTTTCATTACAAATACCATTATACATTATTATTGTTGTTATTATTATGTTTTATTTTATTTATTAAACTGTTCTTATCTCAACCCACAAGGTTTATTTTTTTTAACAATTCTCCTCCCAATCCCACTGGGAGCAGGGAGGAGTGAATGAGCAGCTGCATGGTGCTTAGTTGCTGGCTGGGGTTAAACCACGACACAGGTCAAACAGACAAATGCGTTTGAAAAACAAGACCGAACAGGGTCTTGGATTGTGACCTACGTGAATCAAAGTGAATAAAGGTTATTGGGTAGATGACTGAAAGCTTGGTGGTAGGTCTAATGGATGAATGATACAAACCAGTGTTCACACTATTCTATAAAATGCAATATATGTGATATGCTAAAAATGTATATCTCAAAAGTATATTAGAGCACCAGTAGAATTAAATCTGTGTTACACAAACTGCTCTTAAAATAGCCAAGACATAGAAATTCATTGACAGTGCTCCATTTATATCAATTAGCTACAAGTACAAAAACAAGGATCCCAAGAAAGGGGCTCCTTCTAGGGCTGAAGTTACAGGTGCTAAGGAGGGTAAACAAATGTCTCTGAGATTATATTCAAAAGAATTTGAGCCCATTGTTAATGTGAAAAGTCCCAGAATTCCACTGACAACATCACTTGCTGTCATGATTTGGAGAAGATCAATAAAGTCGATTCTCAATGGCATATCATCAAAGCAGACAACATTTCAGATGTCTACTTAGATCCAGTATTACGGATTATTTTTTTTTAAAGCAAAAACCAAACAAACAAATTTATCATTCACATCTTTACTTAGCTGTCTTCATTATTTTATGGAGGACTTGCTTGAAAATATACAGTAGCCTTTTCTTTATCAGTATGTTGTTACCTCTCCCCTGCTACCTGCATTTATGCATCTGTGCATAGCTTCAGCAATTATTTAGAAAGCCAGAAAACAGACTATCTGTAATCCTGATTTACAAAGTACATTCTCCAGCTGTCAACTCATTGACTGATCACCTTAGTCTTTTTTTTACACTTTGATCATTAAAGCTCTCCCAGCGGCCTTAGGTACATGTTCAGTCAGAGAAGAGACAGAATTAGCCTTAAAGATAGAAACACAGTGTGAAAGAAGAGCTTCTCATTATGCTCCAGCAAGTTTTATTGGATAACAGTGAGTGAATTTACTTTATCTAACTCTAGATACCTGAGCTAAGTCACACCAACAAATCAGCAGATAATTTTGTATAGGAACTTCAGAGATTCTTAGCAGACTGAAAAATACTAGCACTGACATTTCATCCTTGACTATATCCCTGAAGACACTATGCATCAAAATAAATGCTATCATATCTATGCTGCTTACATTAAGACTGGAAGAGATCCAAGACTTTGTAATGTGTTAGGAACAGTTGCATTTGCCCCAGAGGAGCTGGGAAATAAGGGTAGAAGAGATTCATCCCCTATCAAAATAGGGATGAAAAAACTCTATTGGTGCTAGCTTTATTATCAGAGTTTTTTAGAAACAGTTACAATCAATTAAATGAGTCGAAACAGCAAAAAAGGGCTTCAAATTCATGCAATTAAAGATAATCTATGCATGATTTGATATCACCAAGCTATTCAATATTGTTTGCTATACGGTTTGTGAGAAATTAAAATTGAAAGAAGTTCTATACCATCATGAACCCAAACCAAACTGCTGTTACAAAGCAGTTACATTTTAAAAAGTGATAGCAATCAAAGAGAATTATGTTAGCAATTTCTTCTGATCACTTCTGCTACCCATATATATCCATTTGATTTTCCACTACACTTCCCCGTTTGTCAAGTGATTTGAAATAAATCAGCTGTTCCAATCACATTGTAATCACTTCATTTTACAATGCAACACAGCATGATGTAATGAAGCCTAAACAATTCTACACTGTGTGCCATACAAAGAAGTTCTATAGTATTTTTCAAAAGTGGGGCTTGTAAGATTCCCCAAGTATCCATATATCGCTTTTGTTTGTTTTTTTCCAGTACCATCCATCAGAGAGAGACCCTCCACAACATCAGGAGGAGAAGACAAGACGCTCTTCTCCTGCCCCACGCAGCTGTAATTTCAAAGTGAAATTGTTCTGGTTCTACTGGACTGAATTATTTAGTCATCAGAATCTGAAACAAAGAGGTTCTATAGAGATGGAAAAACATGTGGGTTGAATGACAAACAAAGTATTATTTACCGAATGTATTAAAAATTGTTTTTCCAGACACATTTCATCAAAGCAAAGCTCCATTCCTGGGAAAACATATTCACAATCCAGACAGATGTACAAGTCATGTGAAATAAGGCTGCCACTGGACTGAATTATTTAGTTGTTTGTTAGAGGCTTGATCAAATTCAGTCTCCATGTAAACAGACAAATTTAAATGGGACACAGTTTGAGGTGTTCTACATCCTGATTGAATTTGATCCTCTGTGTGCATTGGATCTCTGGAAATGCTAATGTAAGAATATTGTCCTTGTAGTGAATGTAAATTTTCGGGTATGGTTTGCAAAAAAAAAAAAAAAAAAAACAAAAAAACAACAAACAATAATCAATCATGTATTCATGAAGGAGCTTGAATTTCCAATATGGTCAAACCTTGAAAAGTCTTTTGAAGGTAGACAACTGAACGCAATTGTATTTTCAGTAACACATTCCTTTTCTTGGAAAGGTAAAATCTTTTTCTCATCATATATCCAGATCTGAACAGTTTCCTTCCTGTAACATTAACCGTCTGTTACACTTTTAATTTACTGACTGCATACAAATTTGTTCTTCCAATAGATCACTCAGAATTTTAGAAAACTTTGCCTTTTCCATAACACATGTACATGCAAGTAACAGAATATGTTGGAAAAAATTGCTCATAGAAGAAAGGAATGGTTAAGAAGTGTAAGTGTATTCAAAGATTCCCAAATATACCTAGTTTATGTTAATATGATATCTAAACAATACGTGAATAGTCTTTTCATATTAAGCCACCACATTACCTCTGTTGTAAAGAATTAATGGTTTATTCGTTTAAGTAGCCAATAGTTTGATATTTGTTGCAGATTTTCATGACTTTTTGTTAACAGCTACAGTTTCTGTACCTTATAGCACACAATTTTATTTGCTTATGATCAGGGCAGTACTTTTTTACTTCTTTTTAACAACGGTTTCAGTTTTCAGCCTTTTTTAGCCAGAATAGCACAAAATGCAAGGAAATTAGGTGTGAAACTTTACAAAAAGCAACGATCTTGTCATTTTCTCCATATCTCCAAACCAGTTCTTTTAAGTTTTGTAAGAAACCAAAACCTTAAATGCTTTAGATTAAAACATGACTACACAAATTTTATACCATGCTTACAAGATTTATAATTATGGTGAAGGATGTACTTTACACTGGAATTTTTTTTTAAATTATAGGATATAGATATATTTAGAAAAACTTATACCACTGGTAAGACACAATCGTATAGTATGATAATGTAAAGCCATACTGATTTTGTAGATTCTTAAGAAAAAATGTGAGAACTGATTACACAAAGTAAAAGAGCAGAACAAAACAAACAGGAAAGTATAGCAGTATTATGAGAGCTCAAATGAAAGAAGTATGACAAGTGTTCTCAGTAAATTGATCAGATACAAAGAAAGTCAGTAGTAAAAGGCTATGGGTTAACCATGTAAGCATGTCGGCTTCCCCAAATATAGTCCTACAAACAATAAGAATGTGAGTGTATCTGGGTCAAGTGCAGAGGATCGTTCCTGACTCTCCACCACAGAAGCAGGGCAAGTACCCTTAGGTTGCACATGAAAGCCTAGAGACCACCATCTTATCAGTTTAGCAGTACGTAAATGTACAAAAGCCAAGCATCTGTAGCAGTTTACCCTGTCCTGAATAATACAGTATTCCATGACCACATTCAAATTGTGTGCACAACACAAGTAAAAGGGGTAGAAACCCAGAAGTGCATGTAGAAAAATTTTAACCACATTATTGAGACTTTTTCATTACAGAAGTGTTTGATTTTATTCTGTTTTTCCATAATAATTAGGATTCTTAAATTAGATTCTTAAGATTTCAATCAAGTGTTCCATTGCAAGAAGAGTTCATCATACTCCAGAGATACACAGTATTAATAGACATCTTGGTTGATAATAGTAAGTTTTTAGATATTTAGTTCCACTGGAAAAAGGAATTTTCAGCAGAAGGTATGTCTATAAACATTTCAAAGAAATTAGATCTTATACTCTTAATAGGTATTGCTTAGCTAGATCACTCGATCAGAATTACCATTAACAACAATTAAAGAATTGTATGGCCGATCTTCCAAAATTACGAGGTAAAATTTTACAGGTCTTATATTAATGTCAAAAGTGTTTTGAAAGAAAATACATGAATATGCACTAACGTCAGCAGTTTTAGAGTCCACTAAACAGAACAGAGTTCACTTTATCACCTCCCTAACTTGACACAAATAGTGTGGGAGACATTGTAGGTGACTGAGTCACTAATGTAGCAGAAAGACACACGCAGTTCTGGTTATAATTTTTATTCCCAACAGTGATTATCTTAAGCTGTAAATAGTGAAAAAATTTAGTCTCTCCTTATTGGCTGGAACTTGGTAAATCTCTGTATTACTAATGGTGTGTACATATGTACAAGTTAAAGGGAATGTGATGCTTCAAAACTGAGATTTTCCAAAGCGCCCATTTTCTCACCATGTGGTAGACAAGTTATTTTTTCTTTTTAAAAGGTTATTTTGGCACTATAAATTACCTTTAACAAAAGGATAAGAGCTCAGTTATGCAGCTACTTGTAGAAAATACCAAGCATCCCCTCAAGGTCAAAACACCACGGAATATGTTAATTACTGATATACATTTAGTCAGACCAGCACCATGCTTTCACTATGCTATTTAAGGATGACTTTGTTACCTCTATTTTTTTTGCCACAAAACCAAAAAAATTATCCTGCTGTCCTGAGAACAGCACAACTGCTGGGAATGAAAGGAATTAACCTGAAGAATATAGCATCACCTACTGAATATTTGTCATTCTACATTGCTCCTTGTAGTGTATAAAGAAGACTGTCCTATGGAACTAATAATTAGTTTTAAACATGCAATATATGTGGCTTCCTTTGGAATCTACTCTATGGCCAAAAAGCGGTAAGTATTTCACCTTTAATACTTCAGTCTACACAAACAAACATAATTTAAATTGTTCTTTTAAAAAAACCTTCCTAAATTACAGTAATTTTTATGAAAAAAATGATAAGTAATTTCAAGCAGTCTGCTTACCAAGAATAATTTTGTTTCTCTTTCTTGAAACAGCTTACTATCTCCATAACAGTCAAGGGGGGGACTGGTAATTTCAGGTACTACGTAGATCAAATCTACAGCATCTGCAATTTCAAATAATCTTTAAAAGCATGTAACCAGTGGCATATATCACAGACTACTCAACATACTTCATTATATCTACTTGTACATTTTCATATCATCCTAAACAAATAAACTTTTTTTTTTTTTTTTTTTCCTGTATTTATACTCTTTGGAGTACAGTTGCATAAATGCATTTTACAGGTTTACAAAACACCACCTGACATAAACCCCCTCTTTATATAGCCCAAATAGAAGTCAATTACAGCGAGCATTGACTGTTATTTTACCACCTACTTTCTTTAATGTCATGCCTTCACACACAAACAAAATATGTAAAGAGTCAGCTGTAACTAATGTATCACAAGAGGTTATTACTGAAGGTAGCTTAAGAGGATGTACTTATTGTGAGGCAATGAATCTAATGGCTTTTGCACTTACATTACTTTATACCATCTTAGAGAATCACACCAGCACATACAGACATAAAATGCTGTTGCAAAAGTGTCACAACACAATTGTACACATCTCTTAATCAGCATCACTGAAAATACAGAGAAATAATAACAGGTTTTTATCTGAATAGTATTTTCCTTCATATAAGAATTTTAGATTTACTAGGTGGCAAGAGCAAAGAACTTTGTTTCCCATTTGTGAAAACTGAGAAAACCAAATTAGATGTCATTCTGCTATTATCTCAGATTTTCCACAAATGAGAAGAAGACAAGAAAACATTAGCATAAAATGAGATTAAGTGACAAGCTCTAATTTTCCCCATATCAATTTTAACAGTGAAAGGGCTAAATTCTTACTAAAAACCTGAAGTTATCTAAAAATACCTAATAATGAATTTTATACCTCTTATTCTCTTATTATACAATGATATTTCAACATAACAACTCTTACTGTCAGTTTGCCTAGTTAGGGTATGCCATTACGTTAGCAAATAGTGCACAGCTATGGGAGGGGATCTGCAAAGAACGGCTGGTGATGACAGTTCACTCCAGAAGTGGCTCAGGGTTGTTTCAGCCAGAGTCCAGCTACATTTCACCCCAGAAGAACTGCATCCATGTTCCCTGGGGCCATGGGGCAGCATGTATCCAAGTGGGGCTATCTGGAAATTCTCTATGAAAGTGAACTTCTGTTCTGAACTAAAACACTAATGTAGGTACAAGCTTGTAAAAGTGCCCTATAAGCCTTCTTAATAGCCTAGGCCTTCTAAAGCCGGATCTCAGCTTAGATTCACAGTATCCATGGTGTCCTAACCAAGGGGTAGCTGGATGTAAAAAAATGTGGACATTCGCCAATTCACTAGTCATCTTCTGCAATACTTAACTTGGGTTTACTGCTGCTGCAATACTTAAATCTGGTTTATTAACGTAGTACCTTAGATACTAAATTCAGATGTGATATATTCCAAAAGGATGCAAATTGAGTAAATACTATACACATTTAATATTATGAGTGTCCACCTACAACTCATAATCTTAGTACACTGAAATTAAAATTTTTCAATAGATCACAAACAACTATCATGTGATATATTACAGGCAATGCTATAGCTGTGTCACCTAAGCAAAACTAATCTTTTTATATATGTTAATTTAAAATACTATTCCGACATGCTTGTTTAATTTCTGTAAATACATTTTCCTTCAGATAAACCAGAAGCAGTTTTTAAAATAATATTGACATGAACTTATGAAATATCATACCAAACAGTGTTCCAGTAAATCTTGGCAGATTATATAGATCTGGGGATTGATTCTGTAATTTCAAGGCTCCCACTCATTTCTATTATGCTGGAGTCTTTCTAAAAGTATGTCCATTAACTCAAATAGAAAATGAGACCAACGTGGTGAAAAGATGATAAGTAGGTGTAGCCTGATGCTGAAAAATTCTGTATTATCAATAATAAACAAAGTGTTTCTGAGTTCCTTGAAACTGCCAAAACTTTACCCCCATGCCTATACTTGGAAACTGTTTTTCATTACACTGTACCAGTAGCATAAAGGGACCTTAAACCAGATGTGGAGTCTATAACAATTATATACACTTACAGTGATAATAACTGTATTTAACACTATACAGTTACAGTCCAGTATACTGTTACTGGAGTTATAACAGTAAAATCCACATAGGTGTAAGCATGAACAAGAGTCCACACTTGGATTTTCAGTTGCTTAAGTAGTTGCAAGCTTCAATCATAGATGTGTCCCATATCAAATCAGCAATATTATTTGCTATGAAAATTACAGTACAAAGTAAAACCCCTAGTTTTTTACTTCTTATATGTAAAGGATGTGAGGAAATTATAACACAAAACTACTTATGTAAATGCATATTGAACCAAAAAAATAATTTATTCAAAATATGATACTTCAAAGAATTCAGGTAAAAGTTACAATAGCAACAAGGCTGAAAAATTATTTGATCATTTATGTGATATTTTGAGGCTATCATATTTTACAGCAATGCAAAATATTGAGACCATAATTAGGTATACTGTAATTCCATAGCCAATCACTTTGTACCAGTTAGTGGATATTGTATTTCTTTCTGGATAGAAAAAATTGATGTAACATTCCAGTAGCTATTTTGCTGACATAGATCATAAACACTGTGCTGTTACTTTTTCTTGGATAGTAGTTCTTTGTTTATCTTTAAATGCCATGCTTTACCTACTAATAAAACTTTCATGAAATGAAAAAGGTGATTTTCAAACAGGTATGGATCAACCACACAAAAACCCCAGGACTATGACCTGGATTGTACTTGCAAGAGAAGCATATTAGATCTATCTATTTTCTGTTATCTGTGCACACACTGAGCAGGCAGACTGCTGTCATCTCTTATTTACTTGTAATTTTCTGTAATTCATTATACATGGGGTCTTTCCTAAGCAAAATATAAAGTTCTGAAAGAGAAAAAAAAATAATTTAATAAACATCAGTCTACACCCATAACCAGTATGTGAAAATCAGAAGAACAAAAAAAAAGAGTGCTTCCTTATTAAGTGTAGCAAGACTGACATAAAAATATATTCCATATGAAAAGCAAATTGACTTTCTTAATGCTTGTTTTCTAGATTTAACTAAATACATTTACTCATTGTATGTGGAAAAAAAATACTAGTCTATTTTGTCATACTACAGTAAACTCTTCATGAAAATTCAGTCACACGTAGTACGTTTGCAGTTGATCGTAATTTCAGAATATCTACGTTAGTCAGCCTTCTAAATTGTCACATTCAACAGCAATTGTTCGGCTTTAAAGTGTTACATCTGAGAAGTTTTAATCATGCCGTTCATAAACGTTGAAGATTATATCATTAAGAGGAGACCATGATTTCTACTTGTATTATTCATTCAGGTTTCAGTAATCATTTAAATGTTTTCTATTTGTAAGGATGATATTTTAATGATTACAAATTAAGTGTAGCTATGACATGTCTTACAGTGCTTTTGAGTCACTACTTAATAATATTACAGAATAATAAATGAGTCTATTTGTGAGATTCATAAAGCTTCCCAAATTTATTTTCATAGTTCCAGTCTAAAAAACCAATCACCATTAAGGGGTAACAACCCCAATATAGAAACATAATGCTTACAATACATTCTGAGTAAGACTAGAAGACGAAATGGATAAAGTAGGCTGTGTATTGCCATGTAAATGTGCATTTAAGACAAACAAATTATTAAATGGAGCAGACTAATATAACTTCATGTAACAAACTGAAGTAGCAGGGATTTATATTATGCTTTCAGAAGAATGTATAAAAATAATGCATACATTAATGTACTTTCACAATCAAGAGTGAAGAAACTCTTGACTGGCCAGCTCTTTATATGCCATTAACAAGAGTTTCTCAAACCACAGTGTATGATGATCTACAATATTAAAAGATTTTTTCTCATCTGTGCAGATATTCATTTGGATTTTTCTTTATTCACATTCATATTTTTAAAAGAATTTTGCAACACCGGTAAGAATGTGGGATGTCCCTGTGTTAATCTCAGCAGAGTATGAAATCTTTTTCCCCTCCACAAAGATCTTCATCAGGACAGTGATGGAGTGCCTCAGAGCCATTTAGTTCATAAATATTGTTTACAGTAGCTGCAAAACAAAACACTTACTGTCAACAAGTTTCATGAAAGGAATCAGGATTTATTTTTAGCAAATATGGATATTCTGTACTTTCTTCCCTCCTGCTTTGATCTCAAAATAGCAAAAGGGTGAAGGATGACTATTGTAATAAATATGCTATACTTACAGTAAATATACTACCACATGTAAAGGAATCTGGCACAGTGCTATGGCCACACAGAAATATTAACAGATCTACTTAGCACACCATTGTTTAAGCAAGACTTGACTGCATTTTATTAAAAACCTATCTTAGTGCATGATCATTATGTACATTATGCAGTGTGTGCATGTATGACAGCTAACAGATCAGAACTCCAACTTGAGGTGGCACCTGTATCTGCCCTCAAAAATTTCCAGAGCAAAATGTTAACTGAAGAAAGATGAGCTTTGCAAGTTGCTCATAACTGTATAAAAAAGTCAAGTTGACATCCTTTAGTGCTGCAGTCACCCTAACCCTGAAAACCACTGCACATCATATTTCTCGTTTCACGATTACCCTCAATCTCACTGCTGTGAAATTTCAGTCCAAACCCCAAATTGCTCAGCTAGTTTCCATGGAAAAAAGGACACCTCCTTCCACAATACTAAAAGTAGTGGACAAATTATAACTGTACAATTAATCTTTCTTGCGGCCTTTCTACACTCAAAATATTGTTTACAAGAAAAGAGGAAATGTTCTGTACATATAAAGAATTTATTGTTAGTACTATCAAAATTTTAACAATCTATTCAAAGAATATTTATTAATCCAGATCTAATTATAACAAAAAATGAATACTTCTATACAGAAAAAGTCTTAATAATACATTAAAATCTCTTTATTTCTCTCCCTTCTCCTGGTGTGATGCTCAACCTTTCCTGGCTCCTCTGGGCCCTAAGTAGGTCAGTGGTTTCAATCCAGTATTAGGGGAGAAGGAAGGGCTGTTACACAAACTGTCGATATATGCAAGTTCTTCACTGGGAAGAGAACTGGGATGAGTTTGTGTTGATGGCTTCATTCTCTTCCTTCTAGGATTCACTTGGGATCATTTTTATATGTTTGCTAACATGCTTTTATGCCTTGCACATTCCTCATTTAAGAAGGTGAACAGTTTCTTGGGCTGCGTTAGGAAGGCTGTGGTCAGCAGATCAAGGCAAGTGATCCTTCCTCTCCACTCATAGTAAGTTTGTAAACAGATGTTACAAGCACTACAGAACAGATATATATCAGATGTTCATCCTTCAAAGGCTTAGCCATCAGGTAAGGACAATATACGCATAGCATACAGCTATTCTACCTAAAGAAGTTACAAGTTTGGTTACCAGCTTTGAGGATAGAGCAGCTGGTGAACTGGTTGTACCTACCCAGTAATACTAGTACACCTATATCTTGATCTATGCAGAGAACAATAAAAACGCCACCATGTTAATCATAGAAACGTCTACACTGCTAACTCCTTCCATTCAAAGAATACCCACAAAAGATTGACCAGGCTGCTAATCACTACGGAATAAATTCATCCCTAGCATAACACCACCACTATCACAGAACTTGTCACAAGTTATCACACCAGATAAATTTGGCTGAACATTAAAATGTTCATTACTGTAATTAGGATTTTTCTTTATAAAAATTCATTGAGAATGATCTGAACAAAATTACTCCATAGCTGATTACAGCTCATGAATTTACATTATCATCAGCAGGAATATTCAGAGCCAGTTAACAACATGTAAGTGATTACACTGAAAAATAATAAAACTTAGTAATTAGGTGTACAATGCAGAGCATATCAGATTTAAGAAACTGGGTTGTTTTCCATATTTGTAAATTGTGATAAATACAATAAATACATAAATACAAGTTTATCTTTTCATAAGAAACATATTTTTCATTACTGCTAAGGTCCTTAAAAACACAGCATGTCAAAAATATTCTTGCCGGACTGTAGCTGCTCCTCTATAGAAAGAGATCAATCAGTCTTCAAAAAGTGATTAAATGCTCTGAGTACGTTACATTCCTCAAAATATGTCCAAGACTATTACGAGAAGTCTTTACCCCTCCTCAACCATAAAGGTTTGAGAACACTCAAACTTCAGATAATATCAGTATGCTCCTTAGCCCCTCTCAGTGAAGTATATAATATAATCATTATTTGTTTAGCCTGTTCTTTAATTAGCTCAACAGAAGAGTTCAATCCTATCTCATGTAGCTTCCCACCACTCTAATAGCAACATTTTTTTGAAGTTCATTGAGCAACATGACTATAGTTGTCAGGTGTTCCTTGTTCCCTCATTTCTTCCCTCATATGGAATACTTGTCATTGTTTTACTTGTTTACGATGTGCAGTGATAGAGTTACTGACAAAAGCAGAGCTGAGTTTTTCTTTACAGCTGCAACAGAAGGAAAGGACTTTCCATGTTTTCACCACTTCCAAGGAAAGTGCCTCATGCTCCACAATTCAAAAGAAGTTCTGCCTTTGGTTATGCCTCAGTTTTGGTTTCAAATTCAGGTCTCGGATATTCCTGTACTTTAGGAATGCAGGTATCAGGGACAGCTTCAAGTTCAACACTCAGTCTGATAAAGCCCTAATATGTGCTGTAGAAAGGACCAAATTCACATCTGAATCTCCTGAAAATACTTGATGGGTTCCTGATCAAAACATCTCTCCTAACTTCATATATGCTTAATCTCAGTTTAAATTTTGCATGCAGTGATGTTAGTGTTGCTCATGAAAAGAGAGGCTCTCTCTTCCCTTTTGCCTTAAATTCTGTAAGTCTTCTCATTTTGAGTTAGAATTAGTAAGACCACCAAGTTTGGTGGTCACAGTTAATAAATAATACCTGTATCTTCATGACAGATCTTAGAAAATTAGATATACACACACACACTTTCCAATAACTTGGAAAGTATAAACCTCTAATGCTTTTTGGTCTTTACTGCATGAAGCTACAGAAATAGGAATCAAGGAAGCCTTTCCAGTCTTCATTTTCTTGGATACCCTGGTTCACTTATTTCTTTTTATAAGCCAAATGTTTCTATAAAACAATGGCAGGAAAAAAAAAAAAAAAAACAAAAAAACAAACATATTAATTTTTTTAATTAATAACCAAAACAATGATAATAACAGCTCTTCTTACATCTTCAGAGACAGCAACCAAAACCTTCTCTCCTTATCAGACTACACCTGAGTTTCAATCCTCAAAATCCACACAACAGAAACTTCTGGTGGCAATGTAATATTTACAAGGTTAAAGCAATGGCATCACAAGGTTTATAGGACACCATAGGTTAAATCAGATGTATGAAATTAACGAGAATAATAGGACTTCCGCGTTATGCAACTGAGATGCATCAACATACACAGATTACAAGTCTGGTAGGAAGCCTTATTCAGTACACTGAATACACACCAAAACACAATTGACAACCCAGAGATTTTTCACTACAGTTTGTGCTAGATGAGTCTCTGCATCATCAATTTAAATGCAGTAATTCCTTGTAGTAACCCAAGATTATCTATCCAATGAGTTCCGTGAGTAACATAAGTCTATTAATGTACTCCAGACACAAACCCACCACCCACAAGTGTCACAAAGTCTTTCTATTGACAGCAAAGTCGAATTATCTCCACACGTGTAATAAAGGTGGAATAGAACTAAAACTCTTCTGTTTGATTATCTCTACATCTGTAATAAAGAAACACAGAACAGAATGGGTTGTTTTAAACAGACTCTTAAAAAAGAAACTGGGATAACTGACCATGTTTTTAATTTTTGTGGCTATGGTTTTGATGTACACATTGAGTTTGGATTCAAATATGATTTTGGCTCCATTAACAAGGTACCTTAGTTAGTTGCTAATATAACACATAAACTATTAAATAATGAACCTAATATAACATCTGATGATGTACATTTTAATTTTAAATTTATCAAAAAGAATCCTCTTTATCAACCTGTAACTCTTCTCTGTAAATACCAGATTCACTGCATGCTTAATCTGAGATGGAGAACATGCCTAACATAAGACAGGACAGAGTTTGAAAAATCTGGTCTTCCAACACCTTGTACTTCAACTCTATTTCATGAAAAGCCAAGTAACAATGCAGTTCTCTCTCTCTCCAAGTGCCTCAGTGAGCAAGAAGCAAAGCTCCTCAGACCAGACTTTAATTGTTATCCAATTAATATTTGTAAAATAAGGTTTTCCCAGAAAAGTCACTCTTGAAAAACTTTACTGACACAAAGAAAATATTGTACTAAGTGTATCCAAAACAAAATGGGCAGTACAACTACATCATTGCTGTGACAAAATTCTAGCCACTGGAATTCTTTGTGGTAGTAATTCTTTGCGGTAGCCAAAGATTATCCATTCAGTGATTTTCATGAGCTGCATAAATCCTTGCTGTTTTTTATCTCATAGTCTAAAACAAATTTCATTCTTGATATAAAATTAAGAGATACACACATCAGAAACCTCAAACACCTTGTGTTTCATCCTGATGAACTGCAGTTCAAAGGTCTCCAAAGGAATTTGTGTTTAAGCTTCAAGATTATTCGAGACTGTATTCTACATCCTCTTCTAAAACACCTGTAGCATAGCATATAAACCTTATTGTGTATAAGCTTCTAACATGTACAGCTGCAAGATACTCCCTCTAAACTACCTGCAAAAAACCCTGCAGCTGCTCAGGTCTGCACAGTTACTGAACACTGTATAAGGCACTACTTTAGCACCAGCCTCAGTAACATCCACCCACACCTCCACCCCCAACAAAATTTAAATAGGAAAAAAAAAAAAAAAAAAGATAAAAGGATGCAGTAAAATTTGTGTTGAGAACAAAATGGGATGATTTGAGTAAAGATACCCCGTCAGCCTATTCAAACAAGGAAGCTATCCACATCTGTGTTTTAAAGGTTGATGAGATTAGGGTGACAGAATATCTGACCTATTATGCTGATTCTGTTTTTCTGAAGACAGGCAGAATTATAAGCAGTTATTTATCCTTTTTTTCCCCTAAAAATACTCCTATGATTATCAGGAGAAGCCAGGACTCCATGTGACGATCAGAAAGACAGGAGGGCAACTTTAGGTTTTAGACTGAATGCTTGAAATACAAAAGGTTGAATCAATGTGGTTTATTGCAAGTACTGTGATTTAATGCAAACTATACAAATTTTAACACAATACTGAAAAAGAAAATATTACATCAAAGCTAAGTTACTATTAATACTGATGACATGGGTATAGTGTTCCTGCCTTGGTACAGGGTGATGAACTAGATGACCTTTTGAAGTCTCTTCCAGCCTTACTCTCTATAAATATTAAATTAAACTAGAAATACATCAGGACAGTGACTCTCAGTATTGAATTGGTGCTAAATCAAATTAACCACCAATAATAATCAATCCTTATTTAGTCTAAGGAATCATCTATCTCCCCAATTATAAATCTCAGCTAAAGAATTCTATTAAAGCAAATAAAAGCCAGAGTTTGAATAGGTAAGTAAATTAATAATGGGGCCAAATCATTTAGTGCCTACAATACAACCAGAGCTAATTATAAAGTTTCCTTTTTACACACTGAATGGTTTTCACAGGCACATCTTTCCTTCTCTTTTTAAGGCAGAACCTTAATATATTTTCTTCACAATAATTCATATGTGATAATGATCGGAGATTTAGGACTTAAGTATTATTACAAAGTAATACTTAGGAAAAATTGCATCTGGATAATCTTTTGTTTTCCCTATTTGCACTACATAGCAAACACAAACAAGGTAATCTAGGGACAAATTCTGGCATTACTGTAGGTAACTACGTAACTCTTATTGATTCCTTCCATGATTTCTAAGCATCTTCCCTATTCTTGGACATCAGCAAAAAATTCTACTCTCCAAATTGAAGGGGAGAATGGATCCATTTTAGCTCCAGAAAAAGTTCTCTAATAGTTATACACACTACAGTTTATAGTATGTGTTTATAGAGAGTATAATTTGTAGGTTATACCATAATTTATAACTCATGCCCTAAAATGTTTCCTGCAGCAATGCAAGAACTGCAGCTTTACTAATAAAGTTGTGTCACCCCTAGAAAGCTCATCCCTACTTTCCCTCCCTCCATTGTTATTAAAATGATTTTCACCTGTACAGCTGTTGCACTAAATCTGTGTATCAGCTACAAATTTAGTTATGATGCCACACTGTTTCTATTTCAGAAGCAATTAAAAAAATCACAGATGTTTTATCAACTATTTCCATAACATTAATTAAATTGACACTGTGATTTTGCAACCCTGCTCTGAAATTAATTTTAAGAGCAGTGTTGATGGGCTGCTTTTATGTCAGCTGATAGACAACTAGTCTGAAGGACAGGTGTGTCATCATTCATGTCTTGAAGTCTATCTTTTTTTCAAGTCACTTTTCCAGGTAGAGATGTGAGACTGCAATTTTATATTAACATCAGGATCTGCACTGAAAACACTCCTTGAAGACACCCCAGTCAGAGAATAGCCCAACCTCAGGAAAAATTTGTTCAGAGATCTTGGGATTTATAAAGCAAACCTCTTCTCTCAGGTAACCTGAGGTGAAGCTTCCAGGACAGAGTAACAGAGTGAAGTAATCCCTTCTTTTCCTAGAATCAGATTTTGTTAGAAGTCCAGAGATACAAGCTGTAGGGAGAACACACACTATGTTCTGTTTGAAGGAATTGGGATCACATAAAACATTTTCAAGGAATGTGTCAGGACCACTGACAAGTGTGGAGGCCAGCAGTAAAACATCCAAGGGCATTGAATGACTGTGTATAGTCATAAGGTCAGCACTGGGAACACCAGCTGAGGTCAGTGATCTACAGTGCCAAAACTAAACTGGTGAACTGGATTTCCAGTGGCAATGATGATAAGTTCAGTCATTTGGTTTCAAGTTTCAGAAGAGACTGTCAACCCCAGAAAATAAAGGGCAGAAAAAGTAAACTGCTTCAATAGAGATGTATAAAACCAAAGCAAAATTCAAGGAGGCAGTGAGAAATGGAACCCAGCCTCAAAAGTCAGCTAATGGGGTCCAGGGAGAAGCTGTGAAGTACTGGCAATTGATTTTACGCTGATGCTTCAAATGACCACAATTTTTGAGAGCTAGAGGACTTTTGTTCTGACTCACACAAAGCATCTGATACAAAAGAACACGTATCCAGCCAATATCATTTATTTAGAAAGAGACGTTGAGCAATAATAGCATTTTATTTTGAACAGTACCAAGAGCTTTCTTCCCGGTACAGTTTTTACAGGAACAGCCAACTGCAATTTCAGAGAAATATCTTACAAGCACTGAAATATGGTACAGAGACTTGGGGAGGCAGGGGGAGGGGACACTTCTGATGGGGAAGTGTGTAGGTAATTAATACCCTCCAAAAAAATGTCATTTTTCATATACACATCTGCCTTTGGTTTTATGTCTGTCACCATGCATTCTATTTATTTCCACAGGATAAAGACAATACTATGCATAAAAAAAAAAAATAGGAGACATTTGTCTTTGCTCCAATGCCTGTGATTTACAGGTGAATCAATATGCAATAGGGCTGAACAGGAACATGCTTACTAGTAACTTTTCAAAATGTCTTTTACAGTTTTGAACAGCAACACTAAGCTGCTCATAACACTTGCACAACTTCCAGTATTCTCTACCACATCATATTTATTCATAGTACGTTGAGCCATTTTGAATAATTTCACGCATATCAATGTCCATAATTGTCTCAGGCACTCCAATAGCACTTGCTTCATTACTGGGTGTTAATCCAGAGAGATTGTTTTTTGTCAACAGTCCCTCCACATTGAATAGTTATGAACTGTGTCATTTATTTTCATTATTTCTCTCTACACTGACTCTATCCTTTGAAAGTGTATTGGATTTTTAAGCCAAGCAGGCTAAGAGTAATTCTATAGCATTGTTTAAAGGTACTATGCTGTTTGTTAGCATATGGTGTTATCATAGAGGATGACAACCACATTTCTCTGCTTTTTTATCTCTTTTCACATAAGTTATTTGAGGAAAAGAACCTGTCAACTAACATTATTATTGCCCTTGCAGAATTCTTTCTGTTTAGTAACAGTCACAAGGACCAGTTTGATATACATATGATGCTCACTTGATGCTACCCTTTCTTGCTAAGAAAGATGGGATTGAAACCCTGAAAGAGTTCAAAACTGCAACCTGTTTAATAATTATATTCTGACTTCCAGAATTTAGTAATGCAGAATTTCACAGCTATCCAGAGCAGAGACAGTATTTCCCATTTCAGTTATGCTATCCTATCAAACTAAGACAGGATTAATGAACTCTTAGATTTCCTCTCTTCAACATTTCTTCCCATAGCCCTTGTTTTTTGATCAATTGACAAAGAATCCTACATTTATTACCACGTGTACTACCATGTCACCAACATCTGCTTGGCAGAAGGCAACAGCATGTTGTACATCTGTGCACTTAAAGCTGCAGTACACCAGAGCCCTAACACAACCATACAATATATATACTGCTACATACTATATGTACATACATACTCTACATACTGGGTAATCTCACCTACAGTCACACATTATTGCATTTCTGAGTATCTTATTTTCATATATTGCATACATACAGGATTAACTCTTAGCTTGCCTAGCTTTATCTTCAACTCTTGGGTTTGATCTCAATGAACCTTACAGGACTGTCTTAAAAATGTAAGGTTCTTCTGATGGTTTTTGCTTTGGGGTTTTTTTCTGTGATGTTCTGTAGCATTTCTATTTAAGCTTTTTCCCACAGAAATTAAGGCTTTAAAAAAAAAAAAAAAAAGTTGAAATCCAAAGTTTAGCAAATTTCAAGGAAAAGACAACTTACTGAAAGACATCTTACCTTGGTAGAACAGTTCTCCATGATCTAGAGAGATTTATACAGACACAACTCTTCAAGTATCCTAATAGGCTTATGTTACACATCTCTTCACTACACAGCTGTCCACAGCATAGATATCCTTATGTCACAATAATCAGGGATTGTAAAGAAAATAATAAATGCCAGATGGCAACGGTTTCACAAAAGATTACAAAACTATTACTGTTGGTATACTAACATCTGCCTGAAAAAGAGACCTTTTTCTTTCTCTCTCTTCCTATTATTCTTAAGCCTTTACCTTGATTGCTTTTTTCACAGGGTTTGTTCAGCCTGTAATAACAAACCTGGTAACACTTAAGTATCCAGGCAAATTAAAGACAAATTGAATTGGTCCAGCAACATAGAAAATGACTCAGAAATGTGTTCTCACACCTACAAAGATTCAGTGGATCTTCTATCTTAATGAAGCCCTAATTTTCAGTCAGGGGGAGTAAGAAAAGGCAAACAGGGAACCTCTCTGTCTCATTAGAAACAAAAAAGTGATTCCAGCACAGCTCATCAGTGTTCAAAAGCAATCATTTTAGTATACTGCCAGCTCTTCCCTTTCTTTTTCTTTTCATGCTGAACTGACAACTTTTACTCCATCCACAAAGAGACTGACAGGTGGAGCAGCAGCTGAACAGCTGCAGGCATTTGGCTGCCTGTAGCTTGCTGCTGGTGGCCAGAACTTCTCTTGACTCTTGTGTTCATCTCTCTGGAGAACTTGAGAAGTTAGCAGCACAAAGCCAAGTCTTTTCTACTGCAACTTCACCAGTGGTGCAAAAGAAGCCCAAAAGGTTAGAAGGACTTCATCTATCCCCTATTATTTTAAAAATAGTGATATGCATGTCATGCTCTTGAATCAAACAGGCCAGAGAAGACTCTATTGCCTCTGAATGGTTTCACAAGAGTGTTGAAAATCCACCTCAATCACAGTTTTCACATTAAAATATGATTACTTCTTAGCCTTAGCAACCCAGTAGATATCAGCAGTATGCCACTTCAGAGCAAACAGCTCTTTTCAAAAGTCTTGAAGCAAAGCTGAGAACTGTGTTTTCATTCTCTAGCATGATGACTTCACTATTCTACCACCATCTCCAGTCTATGAGACAGATAAAATGGGAATTCCTGAAAGCAAGAAACAAAAACCCAAGGCAGTCCTGGTGGAGAGCAGGTACATATGACATGCCCTAAATATACTGCAAGTAGCTGGTACAAGGTACATGGATAGGGAGAACAAAAAGCAGGGACTGCATCCTTCATCTCAGCCACCTTCAATGCCTTTTCTGCTACTCTGTTCCTAAACTCTTATTAGAACCCTGCAGGACAGTTATCCATTCAGTCATCTGTGACATATATGTCTGTTCATTCCACTTTCAAATGAGCAATACTGACAGAAATAACTTGTCACAATATTTACTTAAAATATGAAAAGAAAAAAAAATGTGAATCCATGAGCTGTGTTAAAACACGGTGCAATACAACATTTAATGTGTCCCTGAACATAGAAGAAATCTTCTACTCAAGGAAACATGCAAAGGGCTGGCAATCAAGAGGTCCTCAGCTTCTTTCCCATTGCTGGCATTGTTTATACTTTGTTGAAGGAAGACGCCAAGGATGAACAAGTTTCACTGCTGTAGTTTTTCCTTACTACATGTTAGTGATCTGCTTGGCTTCCCTAAATCTATCATGCAAGAAGGCAGCTTTATATAAAAACATAGTTACTACAGTTTGTAACCACTCTGGAGATCCATAGCAAACAGGTATTGAACATCTACTCCCCTTCAGGACCCAACTTTTGAGGGATCTAGAGCTAGAGAAGTATATAGCCTAGCTAACTTCTGCAAATCACCATTATCCAATTTATCAGAAATTAAAAATTGAATTCAGTTCAGCTATGTGCTCTTGTCCATTTTCACTGTCTCTGCCTTGTTTCCCACATTAGGTTATATCTGGCACGTTCATACCATCAGGTGACATTCAGAAGCTGCTCACTTCTGTCTCTTCATATCTTAACTTAACCTCTAGTAGCCTCAATGCCAAACAAATCAGACCATCATTCTGTCTTTACTCTGTCCAGTAAAGGGTTTGAGTACATTTGCCAATTTCTGTCAACTCTGAAGGTTGAATTTTAAGAGAAGCCAGATAACTACTACAAGGTTTATGAAACTCTGCAGTTAAAGAGACCAAAACTCACATGCACCAAATAGAAGGAAAACTCACTCTCTGTTTCTTCTACCTGGTAGCCAGATACTGGCAATTATTTCCTAAAGACTTACCAAATGGCACATGGGCAGCTTTGTAAGTACAAGGATGTTCCAACAGAAGCAATGGGTGTCCCCACTGCCAACTTCCTGGGGAAGCCCCAGCTCTTCTGGCTATCACATGATCCCCCTTACCCCAGAAGTCCCTCCCCTCTCTCAGTTAGATGGCCTACCCCACCCCTTTCTGCCTTTGGGGCTTGCCATTTTGTAAAATATCATACCCCACATGATTGCAGAGCACCCTGTGAGTGGTCAGCAGGACCAGCTGCCCCTTCCCATTTACCCAAAAGTATACCAGTATGGGAAGTCCCTTCCCACTATGCACACAGGGCTACTTTTTGTTTCGGATGCTAATTAATGGTTGGGAGCCACCATTTTGTAAACTGTGATATCCCACTGTGTTTTCATGTCATTGACATTATCTCAGTCCCAATGTCTCCCTCATGGTCTGGAGAGGGGCAGGTGCAGGAGTATTTTTACCCATGTGTTCACATTCGCTCTCCTTTCATATCAATATAAGTGGTTTTAATATTTTTGTATTGGCCTAGAAGATTCCTGTGTTTCTATTTTTTAATACATTTTAAGCATTTTGGTACCTGATAGCAATAAAATGAGAGTTGCCTTTTATGATTCATAAGTTTTCCTCTGAAGTCTCCAAAGCATCTGATACTGCCCCTCAGTATTTCAGTATTATATTATAGTAAACTTTCCACCTTCCTGTCTCAGAATCACAAAAGAAGATAACAATTCACTTTTTTTCTATGCAGTCATTTTGTCTATATATTCTAATCTGATCCAGTGTTCATATTCTATCTCTATTTTATGATTCTGGTAAGTTTTATGGTAGTCCTTCCCAGTTTTATCATCATCATCCACATTACATTATCCCTTTTACGCAAGAGAAATTGGAAAAACGTTTGCCATTGATAGAACAGACAGAAAGAAGTCTGTTGAGTAGCAAAAAAAAGTATTTCTTTCATTTTTAAATAATATTCTAAGTACTCCTTCTTTGAGTTGTCATAATACATTTTTACTGACAGTCCTGCTATATATTTGTCAAGGTCCACCTTATTTGCTAATCAGAACTTTATTGGTTATAATAGAGAAGTCACTTGACATCAGATAAAGATCTTGACCAAGTTCTATATGCAGCATTTATAGTTAGGAGTAGCAGCTGGCTCTCTCCTCAGATTAGCAGCATAGTGATCACTGGCAGATAGTAAATGCAAAGTTTAGTTCACAGATCCCTTTAATGAGAAAGTCAGGATTTTGAAGGGGAAAAAAGCTTCACAAGAATCAGGCAGACATTTCTAATGAATTCATATTAATAAGAAGCAGCTTAATTTCTGCACATGATTCTACCACAGACCATGTTTCATACCATAGTGAGCATTGAAAAATAACTTTAAAAGGTACACAAGGTTTGTATCTTTAGCCTTACATTGTTAGTACTGTTCAGCTGTAGAAAAAAAATATTTCATAATAGGAAAAAAAGAAACTATTTAAATCCTTAATCATCAGACCATCAAGATAATTTGGAAATTTGTTTCAGAACCATTAGTATGATCATAAAAATCTACTAATAAAAGTGCAAGAATATAAGCCTTGAAAGACAAATTTAATCACCAAAGAGAGACCGAGAAGCTTCTCCATGCCTTTGTATTGTTTAGGACTGTTGTCTTCCACAGCAGTCCTGAAATGTCAGCCAGTTCCAGATGCTATAGTTCACACAAAGGTAAAATAAACAATCATGTTCCATAGGCTTCTGCATGTCCCTAGTACATCTCTTGTACCTTTAAAGCACAGAGGAAAGCTTAAGAACAGAGATATTTGTTAGACAAAAGGAAATTCTATTTTGCAGAAATGTTGTATCTTAATAGAATCTTATGAATCAGGTAGTCAAGTAAAGGAAAATACCATTCCAATGCAGGCACACCAATGTGACAGAATTAATGTAGAGATTCTAATTTCCATCATGTCTTTGGTCACAGCCTTCTCTTCTGCCAGACACAATTTCCTTGTTCACTGAGGAAGAAATTAGTATTTCATTACTTGCTATAGAATACAAAATTCTAAAGAGGGGAAGAAACACTTAATGATAAACTGCATAGCAACCAAAATCTCACACAGGAAGTTTAAACTGTTTAATAGTTTAGAAGTTGATTCATATATACTTCTTCTGAAGTCAACGGTATAACAGTAGAGAATAATCTATGTGTTTAGAACATGTTCTAATAACTATTTTCAACAGAATAGTGAAGTTATAATCATGTTTAGGTTTCATCATAAGTCCTCCAGACCAAACTCCCTTCAAATAAATTTTATAAAATGATAAAAATATTCACTGATAACCGTTAGCCACATGAACAGTGACGGTTTTATGTGAAGACATTAAAGACATTAAAATGTGAAGAAACAAAATGAAAAATAAGCATATCATTTAAACAAACAGTTTCAGTAGTCCTAAATATATGAAAACCAATTATTTACAAGAATTCACTGTTTTATTCAACTCTAGCCCTTGTTTCTTTTAAAGTGCTTTCTTTCTGCCTTGTGTAAGCTGTAAGCATCCTGATTTGTAAGCAAGCTTGCCACTTGGGTTCTGTTCAGACCATTTCTTTTTGCCTTTTAGCAGCTTCTAACAGAGGATTTATACACCCAAAGCTTCGCACCTCCCCAGAAGCATACTTAACTTTTAACAGAAGTGATGGCATAGACATGTTTACCAACTGGCAGCTACTACACACACGTAAGAAAGGAAACACTAGACCATCAATTTAAGTCAAGCAGAAAGAAACTTTATTAAAAGGGTATGAGGGGAGGTGGTTGCCTGCCAGGCTTCTCCAGCTTTTTTCCTTTTTTTTCCCCTCAAACACTGCTGTCTCTTCTATGTCCATTTGCCTTCCTGTGATTACTGCAGACCCAGACAGGAAGGTAAATAGACCATGGCACACCTCGGTCACTTAGCTGCAGTTTTTGAAACTGTCTGTAAGTTAATTGACTTAAGGATAAGGAAACACAAACACATATATCATCAACCTGCACCCTGTAATGGTCCTAAAGGTAGCTGTAAGCTCCCCCACAGCCATGGGGAAAGGGAGCTCACCCCACCACCACCCGCCCTCTCTGTATGGATTTTACCTCAGAATATTAGTTTCCTATTCACAAGCCCAGTGGCTGTTTTTTTATGGTTCACATGTGAATTTCCGGAATTACTTTGGAGTTTTGCCTTATTGTCCCCACATAGATGTTCTTCTGAAGTTGGGATTTTGCATTTTTTCAGGCAGTATTGCCTGTGTCTTCCAGCACAGTGCAAAGTCCCAAGGCCTACCCTCGTGCACAGTCATCCTAGTGGTCTGGGGGTGGATGCAGGGCCCCTTGGAGCACCTCACTGCACAGGGTCTTGCTTTGCATGTGGCAGGGATTGTGCAGGGGCCTCTTGGTGGCCTGCTGAAGTGCTAAGGCTTGGACAACCAGCCCAAGCCAGAGTTGACCTATAGATGAATCCTTTATAACTGAAAACCATTGTGCTAGTAGGTATTGTACTAAGTTATAACAAACCACCTATTCTGATGTAAAAAGTGCTAAAACATTGAAATACTGAAGCCTGAACAGCAGGCCCCAAGCCGAAGCTGCTAACATAGTATGTAATCATTAACAAAGTGTGTAAGCTCGCGAGTGAAAGATGCAGCTTAGACAAAATATAATCAGTAGTGAGGAGGGAATGTATCCAGCTTCCCTTGTTTGGCCTTGTTCAAGGCTGAGAACCCAAGTATCTGCCCTTGTTAGAAACTCCCTTGGTTTCCCCCCTGAGCCCTGCCAGGCTGTGGGTAGAATCCAACAGGAGAATGAAACCAGAAATTTTCTGCTCAAAACAAAGGTGCCAGCTATTCTGGCCTGTCGATCTCTGGTATATAAGGCTGGGCCCATTTGCAGCAACTTTGGCAGCCTCACCTGTGGGTGGATGCCCCGCGTAGGATTTCCCCCTTGCCGGGACAGGCTCTGCAAACCCTCGCTGTAACCGGGGCTGCCCAGCCACTGCGGGGCTGGGTGATGGGAACGTGCGCGAGTGGTGATGGGTCTTCCTTAATCACTATTCTCTCTCTCATGTAGTAATGATTTGATCCATTACCCTGTATTCTCCTGTTTGTTGCTTTAGGTGCACTATTCTGCTTTTTCCTACTGCATGTCTTCTGTATTACTCTGTTACATTACTTGGTTATCACGAGTAAAATAACACCTACTGTTTTCACTCTGGTGCCCAAGTTTAATTGGTGTCCTTAATCAGCAAAACACCTGCTTGGATGGGTCCATAGCCTTTAGGCATGTTCCAAAGTGTCTGTGGCTTTCCACCCCTCTAGTGTCCCCCCACCCTCATGAAATTCTCCCCAGCCCAAAATGCAAGGGCTTGTTCATCAGCATTGTATAATGAGGGGCCGCAAACTTGCCTTATGCCTTTTATCTGTTTTCTTTCTATTCACATTAAAACTTTACTTAAATTCATTAGCCATTATTAAAGAAAATCTTGTACATTATATACCTACACTTTTAGTTATATATATATATTTTAATGTATGTACCTTCATGTGTAAATGTAATATGGTGTATATACACACACAAAAATATATACATATGAGGTTAATGTATAAATAAATAACATCCATATTTATGCATATTTCTATACTCTTTTATAAGTAAATTTATATATATAAATACTTTTTTTTTTTATAAAGTTATCTTTTTCTCTATATTAACATTTTGTGGTCCAAATGGGAAGCCAATCATGTCATGACCTTGTCAGGAATGGCAGCTCCCCACCATAAAACAGCAGCTGAAACAACACTGCAACCCCAGTGTATTTAATGAAAGGACAATTGCTGCGATGATGCTCTTCCAGCGTAGACAGAAAGGGGAAGCTTGTCCTGACCGCAAATCACAGGGCTACCTGAGAACACATGGGGTATGATAGGGTCCCAAAAAGTAATCAGCCAATCACAAAGCAGTATGAAAACATGTCTATCACAACATCTTACAAAATGCCAGCTCTCTACCATAAAATTGTGGCTGAACAAAATGGGGGCTCCTGTGTATGTAGTGGGTAGGGGCTTCCTGTTGTGAGGTACTTCTGGGTGCCAGCCAATCACAGGGCACTCTGTCAACATGTGGAGTATGACACATGTTACAAAATGGAGATGCCTGTGGTGGTTTGACCTTGGCTAAATGTCAAGTACCCACCAAGTCGCTCTATCACTTCCCCCCACTTCCCCTTTTTTTCTCAACAGGGCAAAGAGGGGAAAGAAAATAAGATAGGCCAACCCTTTGTGGGTAAAAACAAAAGCAGTTTCAATATAAGCAAAGAGAAGCAAAGGTCTGTGTGCAAAAGCAAAAAAAAAAAAAGGCAAACAGATTTATTCTCTACTTCCCATTAACAGGAGGTGATGTTGGGCCTTCTCAGGATCAGGGCTCCCATACACGTAGTGGTTGCCTCGGAGGACCAAGGGTGACCCCACCCCCTCCCTCCTTTCTCCCAGCTTTATACTGAGCAGACGTCATATGGTCTGGAATATCCCTTTGGTCAGTTCGGGTCAGCTGTCCTGGCTGTGTCCCCTCCCAAGATCTTGCCCACCCCATCCCACTGTGGGGGGAAAATGTCAGAAAGAGCCTTGGTGCTGTTTAAGCCCTGCTCAGCAGTAGCCACAACACCAGGGTGCTGTCAACACCCAGCCAGCTCCCAGCATAAAACAAGGGCTGCTATAGGGGAAAACCAATTCCGGCTCAGCCAGACCCAGTATAACCCCTCAGGGCCAGAAAGAGATGGGAGTAAAGAAACCACATGACTGGAAGAAGGGAGAGACTTCTAGTGCAAGTCGTAGGCAAAGCTTCTATGGGACATTGGGGGGTGGGGGGGTGGCACATGTCAGTTCTTCTCTTAAAGACTGCCCATATACTATTTAGATTACACAGGACAGTTAATACTTGTTTCTCAGTTGTTAGACCAAAAATAAAGTAGTAGTGGGTGTGATACCTTAAGAATAGATGAGGACTAGAGTTAGGAAGAAGAGCTCCAAGTATCACAGAGGTAAAACTGGAGGAAAGCTGATAACATGGAACATTCTGTTCTTTCATGTTAAAGCTATTAAACAGTGAGGGATTTATTTCACAGAATTAAGGGAGCATGCTTAACGTGCTCTTACTTCAAGACTCAAAGCTATTTTCTATCAAAGCATCAGTTTACCACTAACATTATCTGGTCAAATGGGACACATATTGCAAATGCCTGTTTCAGAAGCTAGAATCCAATTCCTGAAATGGATCTATCACACCTTATTTTTTATAACATTTCGTACTAACTTAGGAACATCTAGTTCTGGAGAGGTTTTTTGTTACTCCAAGAAGAAAAAATAACTATACTGAAAAGCAGACCAGTTTAAAAGAAGTACATCATTTTTCTTTCTTGCTAACCAGTGAAATGTGATTACTTCAGCAGATTAAGAGGTAAAACATTAAATTCTGTGTTTCAGTGTACATACAGTTAAACTCACTTCCATGAATCAAATTTTCTCCCTTAGTAAGACAGTATCATAGAATAAACTGTTTGAAATTTAGGTGAAGTCCAAGCAATAACTAACTTCCAGTAAGTGACAGAAAAAGTTGTAGTACAATGGTCAAAACAACTCCACAATAATTCATTATACTTATCCTAGAATGAATCTCTACCAGCCTTATTAGCCTTTACTAATTTGTGTACATCTGCTAATGTAGTTCATATCTGTAGCTGCCTTATCTCGTACCATCTGGCAATCAAAAGAATTATTTGTACAGTGATTTCAGTAATATATATTTAAGAGTGAGGTCTGGAATACAGCAAATTTTGGTCAGCCAGAAGTATTCATATTCATATTGAATATGGAACACATTCAAACCAAACCTGAAAATCTCTGAACAGATTGTTAAATTTGGTTATTCACTGAAACAACATCACTTATTTGATGCTGTATCAGGTTGTATTGACACTAGACCGGCCATTACCAGCAGCTGCCTACACAAGGAAAAGGCAAAACTGATTTCAGTTTTGAAGCACTGTATTTTCAACCATTTACTTCCTGATTATGGCTGTGAAACTACAAACTTGTGCATTTATTTTGATATACAAATACTCCTTTTCAGTGTAAAACCCTATATTCACAGGCTTATCAGTGAACAAGTGTCTTTATGTGATTTTATAACACTGCTGTGTTTTCTACAGATTACCTACTTAGAGGCCTCATTTTGTTTTCCTCACTTCAAAGCCAGCCTGCAAAAAATATCCTTTGAAAACAATGGAAATTCCTTAGATTCACGTAGCACTTCAGAAAGTTTGACTTAATGCTATGACATAGTTGAGTCTTTGATCAAAGAATGGCACAATCTAAGCTTGTAAAATATTCAATCTTTTTGTTTCTGCAGTGCATTCATGAAATAGTCTGCTAGCAGTGTTTGAATTTGAGACTTCTTTTAAGCATCCTGTTGATTAAAACTTTTTTTATTTGAAAAATCATAGCTATAGAAAGCACAAAGAGATTGAAATAGAAAAATTGTAATACTATCCATATTATAAGGTTTGGCAGTAGCTAATAAATCATTTAAGAAGTCTAAAATCTCAATTTTCTATTAATTTTCTGAAAGCCTTTTAGGAGTGGAATTTTCCATATGCTTGGTCTTAGGTTTTGGTCAAATTGATTTGGGTTTGAGAATTTTTCCATAAAACACATTTTCCATTGTGCAGATGTACCAAAGAAGCATAGATACTATTTTTCCTTAGTATGTTCCTATTGAACATACTAAGAAAACTAGAAACTTCAGAGCTAACCAAATTGTTGAAATGTTTATCTGACCAGAAAAGCTATGTGAAATGGAGAAAACATATAGAGCATTTTTAACATTTTAAATTGTCTGTAGGTAAATTTTCACCATATGTTCAGCCCAGTAAATTGAAAAAATAATTAAATGTCCCCCAGATTAAATTAAGTTCAAGGAATAATAATAATTAGCAGAAAATATATCTAAGACAGGAAATTGGAATAAAGCTTCTGGCCACTGAATTAATTTCAAGGGCAGTTTCCGATGAGAAAATGAGCTGAAATGCTTTAGAATTATGTTTGGGTAGAATATGGAAAGGATTGCATGACAAAATTGGAATTACAAGAAACAGAAAATTGAGCTAATTAGTTAAGTAATTATGTTTATGCATTGGTTCAGCTTGACCAGGCTCACCCATAACCTTTATCAAAACGTGTAGTAATAGGACGTACTAATTTTGTTATTTTGTTTTTCTTTCAGTAGCACAACATGGTTATGGATTTTTGTTTTTATCAGTCCTGTTTGTTAAATATTGCTGGGGAGGATTACATGGCCTTGGCAGACTGACACCAAGTAAAACATGTGATCTGTAGAATTTTACAAAACTGCATAATTGATTACTCTGACAACATCCTAGACTCAACCACCCAAGCAGACATCCCTTCAGTCTTCTTTTCCACTGTTCTAAGAATGGCCCACATTAAGACTTCAGACACTGTTTTTCAGTTGAGGGAGTTTTGCTGGAGAGAGAAGAGGTGGGGAAAGGATTGAGAATGTTGAGAAGAGAGTGAATAATGTTATGCCATTACAAACTTCACAGGGCACCCATATCTGGAACACTGCATGAAAGTCTTTCATGGTCAAAAGGACTTAGTAGTTCTGCAATAGTTTAAAGGGAGCAAAGATGCTCTAAGGCCTAAGAAGGTTTCCATAAAGGCTTATGATGTAAGCACTCAGCTTCCAAAAACCTCAATGATTTTAATCAATTATTCACTATTTCTGATCATTTAAGGACTGGAGGGCAACAAATGAATCTATCAGTAGGCTAAAACCAATCAAAAAGCAGTGTTTCTTCACAAAATGTATAGTTATATAGCATATGTCAAGGTTAAACCCCAGTAGGCAGCTAAGCCCAACACATCTTCTCACTTACTCTCCCACAACAGGATGGGGAAGAGAATAAAAAGGGTAAAAGTGAGAAAACCCAAGGGTTGAGGTAAAGACAGATTAATAAAGAAAGCAAAAGCTGCACATGCAAGCAAAGAAAAATTAAGAATTCCTTGACTACCACCCATTTGCAGGCAGGTGTTTAGCCACCTCCAGGAATGCAGGGTTTCATCATGTATAATGGTTACCTGGGAAGAGAAATGACACAACTCCAAAATTCCCCCCCTTCCTCCTTCTTCTGCCCCCAGCTTTTATTGCCGAGCAGCATATTTTATGGTCTGGAATATCCCTTTAGTCAGTTGGGGTCAGCTGTCCCAGCTGTTTTCCCTCCCAACCTCTTGCCCACCTGCAGCCTACTCACTGGTGGGGTGATGTGAGAAGCAGAAAAGGCCTTGATACTGATCCACACTGTTTTGGCCACAAATATAAAACAGATCACCATATGATCTGCTATGAAGAAAATTAACTCTATCCCAACCAAAGCCAGTACAGTATAGTATGCAAAATCTATGTCACAGTACACTGTAAATGCTAGTGTCATGGGAGTCACACCTGGGCTGGACAAATTGAGGAGGAAATCACCAGAGGCTTCCAAATATCTACCAACCATTTTTTTTTGTGGCAGAAATTGCTGGAGGATGGGAGAGAACTCCAAAGAAAAATCACATATGTTTTCCCTCTTCTCCCCTGCTGTGGACAGCCACTGTTGACCACTGCTGGAGACAGGACAGGTGAGGCCAGACTTACACAAAGTGATTACTATTTTTAGCAGACCTGTACACAACATTTACAAGCAAATTGCAGTTATACACCTTGACATAACATAATAATGATCTCTGCTTAGTTCTTTATTCCTAATAAATTCTAGCACAAATGACATCTCAATTACCACATTTCATTGCAACTCTTAGATAATTTTTCTCTTTTTCCCCAACTGAGTTCAAAACATGGCTTAAAGCACTCCTCATAAAGAAGCAAAATCTTTTTTTTCACAGTAGGACAGCTCAAGGGACACTTTGAGATCCAGTTAAAGAAGGAACTAGTTACTAATAACAAATGCTTTAATTAAGTAAGGTCTGTTTCTTTTGTTTCCTGGGTACTATTGTTATGTTCTTCAATATTATAAACTTTTATAGAACTCCTCTCTAATCCTTGCAGATAAAACAAGGTCAGAACATGGACAATTGTAACTTCTGCATGAGTTAGCACTCAGGGCTCTGGGATGTGTGAATTGCTTAATGGGTTGTTAACTCAGATGTGCATTGATAATAACTGAAATATCTACTTGTCAACATTACTTAAACATTACTTATTTGGCCACTGATCAAAGCACTATAAGAGGATGAGGGAGATAATACGAAGGTCAGAATAATCCTCTGTGGGGATTTCACTTGGGCACATGAGAGTTGTTAGTCCCTAAAAAAAAAAAAAAAAAAAAAAAACAAAAAACCACCCACCAAAAACCAAACTATTAAGAAAATTAGGGTGAGACAATAGCACAAAATCAGTCATGGAACACCATACCAAGCAGGGAACCAGTCTGAGCCCATGCTGCATTTAAAACTCACTGGTGAGCCCAAGGAGTCAAAACGCACAAGATAAAATCTTGTTCAGGGCTCTGAACACTTTCTCATTTTGGTGTCTCATATGTGTGAAACCTAATTTACAATTCCTAGAGTTTCCTTGAGTTCAAGACCTACTATCCTAGTAACATTCACTAGAGAAATCCCTATGGCCTAGTTATGCAAGGAACTCTGCAATAGAATAAAACAATGGCTACCCAGGAGAATTTAATCTAGTATAATATCTAATATTATTTTGAAGGCAGGCATACAGCAATGAAGAAAGAAGGTTTCATTCAGTTTCAGGATTCCAAGTGAAATTACTTAAATGGTACCAGCTGAATGGTTTTGTTTCATTATATAGGCTCCTGTTTTCATTATTTTTTTTCTTTTCTTAAGCAGAATTTTGTTATGAAAAGATCTTGATGAAAAGAAAATAGAAGAGGGCAGACTGTGAGGCGTCAACCTTGGGGCAAAATCATCCACAAGAATCTATAAACTGAATGTGACAATGACTGAAACAGGCACATTTGCATAAAACAGTTCAGTCTCCGGCAAGCTTTTCACTATCATTTTATTAATAAAATGTCACAATTGTTAAGGTGAAAACGATCAGAAGTGCACAAGTTTTGCCATGGAATATAGCATCTAAATGTGCCCTCTTATGCTCTCTCCAGTAAACAGTAAACTAAAGCCACTATATTACCACCCACAAAACTTGGCCAAAAAAAAAAAGTTCCTCTTTAGTGTATCAGTGGATTCTGTCAGTTATCTTTAAGGAAAGGAGAACAGTCACAGGCCAATGACAACAGCTTATCTATAAAGGAGGTGTAGTATGTGTTCAGTCTCTTTAATTGGAAGAACATATTTCTCTTATATTAGTGGTCTTGCTTCTCTTAGATGGCTTTTCTAGAAGATACTTCAACTCTACTCAAGTATACTGTATCAAATCTACCTTTGTGCAAAAAGAAAAATTATATTTCCAATGTGTCAACAGTGATTTGTGGGCTACAACTGAACAGGTACAAGTTTTAGAGGCTTCTAGGAAAATCCAGGGTATGTGGTACTGAGTTGTATCTGCCACCTTGAATTCCTGCAGCATCAGACATGTTAAAACAAAGCTCCTGTCCTACCACATTATGGGCTCAGATATATCTGAACAAATAAATCACCATTATTCACAAGAGCATCTACAAACATGGTTGTCATCTACTGACATTTATTAAGCAAAAAACTGGCAGCAAAAATCATGAAGCTTATGCCAGTCATTGGGAATATGCAACTATTTAATTATTTTAAAAGACATATATATATCAAAATAGAAAACACAGTGTGAGCTGGGATCTCATTACGTACTACAACTTAAGGAAAATGATTCAACATTCCCCTCTAATGGCAAACAGGTTTTTTAGAAGGTGGAATCACTAGGTGTGGTTTCATCATCAAAAGTTTTCTTTTAAGGTAAATTAGTGAGAAATGGAGAACAAATCCTCTAAATTTCAGACGACCACCAGGTTATTCATGCAGAAAAGGATTTTTCCAGAAAAAAAAAAAATCATGTCAGTCTAAAGCAGTTGGCTACCCACTCTTCCATTAGTACATAGTACAGTCCAGGGAATGCTGCAACTAGGCTAAAAATGAATATATCAGGGTGCTTGTCCATCACCATTTTAGTTCAGAACATGAGTGCCTTTTGTTGTGAATTTCTGATCATCCCTACTTACATTCATATCATGGAGCAGTCTTAGAGCGCATAAATTGGTTTTCAGATGAAACTAAAACAGAAGCTGTGCCCCAGAGTGACATACACCTTGTGCATTCAAACCAACAACTGGCATTCAGTGCAGTGCAGAGCTATTCTGAAGTAACACAATGCCCTGCAGATGAATATGATGTGGACATTGGGTCCTTATCATCACGCATTTCTGATCTGCTCATGTGGATGTGCTCTCAGCCAAAATGAAGCTACACAGAATTAACTATTTCTTTTCTTATACCCTTGCACAGCCCTAAAATAATGTCACAAGTGTGACCCCTTACATGTACATTTAAAGAGTTCTGTAAGGAATACCAGTACACTGCAAATTTAAAAACCAAGAACATTAACAACATTATAGGATAGAAAGCTTATCTCCTATTGTGTTCACTTTTGAAAATAGTGCTAATGATACTATTGGAATGACCTGTTTAATATAATCAGCTCTTTACAAAGTTGGAATTTGAGTATTTTCCATATCTTAGATGTGCTAAAGTATTTTACAGACTAAGTTACAAACTGAGAAGAAGAAATTGGTTTGCTTCCATACAAAGAAAAACCAGGGAAGATTTTTGTATACAAACACCATTTCAATGCACATGAGGACATCCTTATCCTGCAATGCTATCATCCTGCCTCAGTTTCCTCGCAGGGTTCACTAAAGGTAGGAGTTATCCCTTCACTTTAAGTGTCACAGACTTCTCCCAGAGAGACGGTATACAATTGGTCAAAATTGAATCCCTTGATCAAGACTTTGGCCTAGCAGAGATTTTAACCTACACAGTAATAGAGAAGGTTCCCTATTCTTGAACAGTACAGAAAGTAATTATCTAGGTCATATCTAATTCATTTTCGCAAGGAGGCCAGACTTCGCACATGCAAAATGCTTCCATTCAAAGACAGTTTATGCACCCTTTGGTAATCAGGTTTCCTTTCTTTTAAGCCTACTACCCAGCCCAAATGCAGCAAATTTTATCTAGCTGAGTTCTACACTTTCAAATCGTTGATAATTATTAAAGGTTTGACAAATGACACAGATTTTTTTGGGGAAAAAAAAAAAAAAAAGTGTAAGAGTGAAAGGATAATGGACTTCCAGATTACCATATTCTTCTAAATACTACTTTGAAATTATAAGCAGTAAGGATGTTGAGGACTATGAATAATATCTTCCCCAAAAAAAAGTTTTACTTAATAGAAAACCCCTAAAATCCCTGCCTGGGATTTAATTTAGTATGGATTCAGAAGTAAGAGTGCCACCTAGTGAGTCACTATTACCATACTCTGTAGCTCTTTGTTGAATTTATGGGAAATCCCCCACCTGTATCTTTGAACTGGGGGAGAGTGTTTGGGAGGTGTCTTATTTTTCTTTATGCTGTAGTATACAGCTAAGAGCTTCATGCAGAAATCACTTGGGGGAGATTCTATAGGCTATGTTATTCAGGAGGGCAGATCGGTAATCACAAACCATTATTGTCCTTAAAATCTATTAAGGTAATTCATTTCAGCTGGCAAGCTCTGACAGGCTGGAGAAAAGGGATATTCAGCAGTGATGTTAATATATATTCTGTTTCTCTTACATATGTGCTAGTATTATTTCATCTTGTGAAATTCAAATAGTCCTTGAGGACAGGCTCCATCTTTCTCCATAAATGTACCTAACCCAGCTGGTAAGTCATTCATTCAGAGCACAGATGGGAACAGTGCAGATGCTTTCCAGCCTAACTTAAATAATAAAATTCCTGTTGAATCTCACCAATGTGCAACACGTAAAACTCTGTGAATTACTGTTCATTACTCAGACAACTACAATCAGTAAAGGAAAATACTCCAAAATCTGACTAATATTCATAAAGAAAGAGTTTATACTGAGACAACAGCAGCATATACTCTGTTTCTAAGGAAAAATATAATCCTTGATCTGTCTGTTCATCACCTAGTAATACTTTTCTAAAATTTATTTTTTAAATTTCTACATTCTAATTTCTAATCCCCACATTAAGTATCTTGGAGATGTCTCAAGGCTTTTCAGCCAGCCAACAAAATCTTACAATAACAGGTTAAGTCACATGGGGGTAAATAGAGGAAAGGAAGGAAGCAGGAAAGGGACAACCAAGACCACCCTGCAGGATTCCTTTTCTTTCCCTGCTCTGATGACTTCACCTCCTCAGCTACTCCCTTCCTCATTCAGCCACTTCCCCTGACCAATTCACATCTACCCCTTCTATCACCCCACTAAGCCTTCTAGATGCTCTGCAGAGCCAGGCCAGAGGCTTTGGAATACACTGGATGGCACAACTTTACCCTTATGAAGGAGGTAAAAACAAGTTATTGCTGGCAGCAGCAGTCCCTTCCCATAATTTTCATCCTCACCCCTCAGCAGGGGCTGCAGCCTGTGAAGGCAGCAGATGGGGATGGACCAGCACTTCCAGCGCCCCTCTGAAGGACAGGCAGTCTGCTACTCTCTGCATATTGCCACCCTAGTCAGCAGCCAAATTTCCTTAAGCCACTAGTGAGTTCTGAATTTTCCCTTCCTATAACTATAGACCTTGTTCAGACCATTTCTAATAAGCCAATATCACACTCATTCTTCCCCTAGAAATGGTTACTTACATTTTCTATGTGCTTATGTGTATTCATGCCTTTGTCATCCATTTGGATTTATTCCCAGAGCTGCTTTTCATTTGACAGCCATTGTTTTCTGTAACTTTTATACCTTGTACCCATGTTTATGGGAGTGCTATTTTGCTCTGTCATATGCCCAAAAGGGTCATTTACAAAAGAAAAAGAATATCATTATCTTTGTTTAACAGCTAGTGAGACTCAGACACAGAGGCTAAGTGACTTACCAAGCAGAAGACATTGGTAAAACTGGAAATAAGTCAGTTATCTTCCCTCTTTGAACATACTGCCATCTAGACTAAAAAAACTCCACTGCTGATTGCAAAGGAACAGATAAAATGATAAATATCACTGGTTCCAATTCTATTACACTATTAAGTAAATCTTCACTTGGCAGGTAAAGCCACTGGTAACTCACTGTCATTAGTTTCAGCTCAGTGCTCATAGCCTGTAGCAACAAAGGTACTACATTGAACATCCATTTAAAAAGCAATCCCATGGCTTTGAAATGCCACTGGTTTGCCATCACTGATTTTGTAATTATTTCAGATCATTTCATAATATTTAGGAAAAACTATCTAAAAGTAATTGTATTACATACACATTCATTTGTGAAAAACAGCCACCTAACCCTGAAGCTGTTTTTTCTTTACTGAGATGGCTCTTTTATGCCTAATTTTTATTAAATGGTAGTGATCAGACAGATATTCAACATAAACTCAGAAGCTAAACATTAAAAAAAGGTGTGATAAAGGCTACAAATCTCAAAGCAATTCAAGCAGAGAATGAAAAATGACAGATCTGGTGGTTACATTAGCAGCTCACAGTGTATAAGTAATATTACTACAAGTGTGGACTTTTAAATATGTCCACAGAGTAAAAAGCCCCCTAAATAAATTGATCAAATAAAAATCCTAATTCTAAGTCTGAAAACCACTCCTGGAATCCCATGAAACAGACAACTTGAGAACCTGATGATATTTTCTGATCATTAGTAGCAGATGCACTAGAAAGGACATTTAGGCATTGGGAAGAGGACTCAATAACCACAGATGTCCTTTGCAGCTATTGTGGACTTTTATTCCCCCTCCCCCAGCATTCTACCTGTAAAAAACAGAGCTGTCCAGCTTCTTTTATCTAAATTCAAGTTGTCTCTTGTTGGAAAGGATGCCCAGCAGTAATCAGAACACAAGAAACTGTCCTATTACTGCAACATTACTCTGCAAATAAGTGAGCCAAGACTTATTCTGACTTTTTTTTTTTCTGAAGTTATTGGTTGGAAGCCTGTTCACTTTCCCCATTCTGTGCTAGACTTAATGTTTTCTGTATTTTGCACTTCAAAGCTGTGGTAATTCCACTGAAAGATGCCCTAGGAAGATCACCTTTAAGGTGAAATGGAGGGGAGCATGCCCTGAATGGGATGCATTACCAGATTTTAATGATGTGTTCTCCTGGTCCTTCAAAAACAGAGATCTAGACAGGAAAGGGAGATGAAAACAGGGAACATTAGACGTTTCCTATTGTAAGATTACGGAGGAAGTCTTGGTAATGTAGACAGGGTCAAGACAAAAATTCCTGCTGCATTTATTTTTGTAAACTGAGCTTTTATTGTTAATGATGATAATCTTGCAATGCAGAAATTTATATTTTCAGAAAAAAACGTAAACTATTATTGACAGATAGAAAAACTGAATAAAAATAAGATTTTTGTTATTGAAGTGATGCTATATATTCTAATCAATGATTTCTTAAGGCTAGACAACCATATGAGATAAAATAATCACATTGAGTAGTTCCTAAAAATACTGAATTAGGATTAGGAATTTCTGATTGTGTCAAAATTTTTCACATTACTGATACAGTATTTATTTTAAACTGTTAAATGAGGGAATCATTATTGTAATTCTTGAAGTTATTTTCAGCTAGTTAGGACTGATAAAATTCAAAACTTTCCTTCCAAGGTTGTAACCATAATTTACAAATGGACAATACGAGAAAGAAGCGTTGTTTCATGATAAACATACAGGAGCCTCACTATATAGTTTCTTTCCTCTGAAAAAAGAGATGTGTTTTTTTCCTTCTATTAATATTACTTAGTAGGTACATCATCCATGAGTTTTTACACAGAAGAAAACTGACTTTTGAGAAAGAGTACTAACTGGCAAAAAAAACCAGTTTAAATTGCAGAGTTCATATGATACAAATAAGCCTGGCAAATCTGGGGTCAGGCTGAACATACTGCAAAAAGGAACCAAGTTCCATGCAACATAAAATGTACATCATTCAATAGAGCTGCTTCCAAAGTCAACTACTCAAAACAACAAAATTATTACAAAATTACACATTTTCTATTGCAAATATTATTACAGGATTCTTGCACTAATATTCATTTCCAGCTTCAGATATCTAACTTTAGGTGTCTTGAATGTAGGTGTTGACATGTGAATTAAGTGCCTATGCCTCTATTATAGTGAATGCGGATCTAGACTGTGCAGTCGTTACAGCCTTGGGATAACCCAAGGGCAGAATCCAGTTTCCTAAACACCTGTGCCTATGGTCATCTGAAGTGTTCTAGCAGCAGACCCAAAATACAACTTTGGAAAGTATTCATGGGACTTGGAGAAGACTTGCATCTTTTGGACTGGCAGCTGCAGAATATCTGAAGGCATGCTGAATGATGCTAGAAGGCTAGGTTTACAGAAGTGAATCCTGTCCAGGATGCCAGCTGTGGGATACTCCTCCAGTTCTGTGTGACTGGATCTGCAGATGGTAGGCATGTAAGGCTCTGCTCAGTCCAAAGAACTAGGAACTTTTATAAAAGGTTCTTCACCTGACCCTGCAAATTGTCCTGCTCCTTCCTGACCCAGAATCTGCCACACAGTTTAAAGAATCCAGTGTTCTGTTTTTTCTGAAGGGTAGCCAGGTACATCAGGTGCACCTTAGGGTACTGCCAGCTCTTCTTCCTGCCTGAGCCCATGCAGACTCTGCTTGGTGAGTGGACTGTCTGTGGGTGGGAGAAGTCTAGAACCATGGTCAGAAATGTACTGTTTTCCAGTGCGGGTGGGTCTTGGATGTACCCTATACCTTAAATGTAGTGCAAGGTCAAGAGAAAGCCACACTGAGGATGTGCTGTTGGTGCGGAGGGTAAAGGAAAGAAAGGGAGAATCTGCAGCTGGTATTTCACCAGCTTCATGACATGGAAGAATGATGAACTGCAGTCCTGCCGGAGCTGTTTCAGATAATACCCAGGGTGTGGAATGCATTCATTGTACGCTGTGTATCATTTCCTTGTCAAAACTGTAGCTGGTTTCAACACAGGGAAGGGAGGGGGAAGCCATGTGCATGCTCTGATAAAGATATCTAGGAAGGACAAACTTCTTCATGTGGCACATGTTCATTTCTTGCCCAAAATTATGATCATTTCTGTGGTAAATGGACAGCAGTCTCATAATTCTTTTGTTAGCAGCAAAAACTTTTGGAAATTATAGCAGCAGCAGAGAAGAGTCTGCTAACCAAAACCATAAGCATATTTACTTCCCAGATCCTATAACAATCTCAACTTTTATATTTTATTTTAGAAAAATATTTACTCATGCTGCCTTGATCCCATAAAAATAACTTACCTTCCTGGAAGATTCTCCTTCGTCATTCATTCCCAGAAATCTCTGTACTTGTAGAGCTATTTATTAGCATTTTTAAAGCAAATGAGTGAAATAGGTTAGTGCATGGATTTTGATTTGTCCAAATCACTTGTAAAAATATCCCCATGTATGTTATATATATCTTTAAACATTATGTGCAGGTTTTTTAATAACTGTGATTACAGATGTATAAGATAAATATATAGACAATGCAAACTTATAGCAATTGCTATGTAAAGTACCGACAGTAGGGGACTACTGTAGTCCCACAGATCCCATATTAGTCTAGGGTTAACACTGGTATATTTGAGAGAAGAGTGCAAGGATAGTTTCAGCTTCCCATCTGCTGGCAAACCCCATACTCAAGCATAACAGGATACAGACCAAACTGGTATGTGACAGAGAAGCAGAAAAAACATACCAGAACTATCAAGATAGGAGCACCAGAAAAATAATTTCTAGTTACAGCTTGCTTCTTTCTGTATGCAAATGTAAAAAAAAAAAACCAAAAAAAACCAAACACACCAAAACAAAACAAAAAACATAAAAGAGCTCATTGCAACCTTCTACAACACACAAGAAACATACCCTGAATAAAATGACAACATTTGATAGATACTGTTCTATATATAAATGGATAGATATTTAAGAGCTATGGAACTACTGGAGAGGGTCCAGCAAAGGGTCAAGAAAATGATGAAGGGACTGGAGCATCTCTCATACAAGGAAAGGCTGACAGCTGGGAGTGTTCAGCCTAGAGAAGAGTAGGCTTAGGGGTGATCTTATAAATACCTGAACAGAAGGTGTGAAGAAGAGCCAGGCTCTTTTCAGTGGTGCCCAGTGGCAGAACCAGAAGCAATGGGCACAAATCGAAACACAGGAGGTCGTGCCTGAACATCAGGAAACACTTTTTTACTTTGAGGGTGACCAAGCACTGGCGCAGGTTTCCCAGAGAGGTGGTGGAGTCTCCATCTTTGGTGATATTCAAAAGCTGCCTGGACATGTGGCTCACAAGTCCTGAGCGACAGGTTCTAGGTTACCCTTCTTGAAGGGGGTGTTGGACCAGATGACCTCCAGAGGTTCCTTCCAGTCTCAAACATTCTGTGATTTTGTGGAAATTTCTCGCAAGAATATTTGTTCATCTTATTCCATCTACATTTTAGAGTAAATTATAGGGAAACAACATAAGCAAAAGTTACATTACATTTGCAAGTTACAAAATTAATTGCCTCAGTCAGAAGGGCTAAAGTTAATCTATATTTTTTCCCGTGGGACATTTGCATTCAGATGTAACCTTTCAGATATGAAAACATGTTTTCTTCCTACAGGTTTAATATCTCCATCATACATTGATCAGACAGTATGAAGTAAATGAAGCAGCATTAAAGCCAGTAAAGATGCATTTCACTCAGTACACATCATCTGTTTTGGCTAATAAGGATCTATTTCTGCAATCCACTTTCCTATAGAATTTTTGCTAAACATACACTGTGTTTCTAAAGAAACCATATGTTTTTATCCTTTTTTTTTTTTTTTTTTTTTTGCTACTTTTCCCACAAAAAGTTAATTATGCAGACCAGGCCAACAAAATTTCTTCACAGGATGTAAAACTTTATAGACAATGACCAAATGACAAAGCCCTTTAACTTGTATACAACTAAACTGAGTAGAAGATCATATATCCAAATCTACAACTACATTTATTTCTATCCTAGTGCTTTAGAGGTCTGAAATATGGGGTTATATTTCATATGTAAGTACAAAATAGATAACAAAAAATTAGCTTATTTTTTAACCATAAGTTATCCATAATCTTTCATTGTATTTTCAATATACAAATTCCACTGAATGAAAAAAAAAACCAAAACCTCTTTATTGAAACAGTTATAATTTAAAGCATAAAGTAATATGAAAAATTTGTTACTGAACTACTAAAGTATAGCTCTTTAGTGAACAGCTTACACAGAATTCATTGGTCAAGCAAAACTAGAGGGCATTTTTATTTTAGCTGCTCAGCATCCAAACAGATCTATTTCCCTGTGACATACAGACAAAAGTAAATTGAAATTGCCAACATTTGAAAAGAAAGGGATAAACTTGGAACCTACTTCTGGAGATCCTCAACATGCAGAGCTTCCACTGGGTCAAAAGAATATTCTGTACAGAACAGATTTAGAAGGTTTAGTTCTTTCAGGAAACTGAGTTTAAGAAGTAGGTTTTGAAAGCGGCACTCCTAATATAAATATGCAACTTGTTAGCCATTGCTCATGTCAGTTGCCTTTGTCTTCTCAGTTTTACTGCATTTTGCTTGAGCACATTTCCTCTGTTAGCCAGCAGCTTTCCAGAACCAGTGTCCAGAAACTGACAATAATGTTCTAGGTTTTCATGTAAGCCCCACTTTATTTAGCCAAATAATGTGATGATTTAAATTTAACATATTGCCCCTCTAGTTTACACTTTTAAAACTGCTTTTTGGAAGGGAGGGCTCAGCTATAAAACAAAGAACATCAATTATTTACATGACTATCCAATTAGTCAGTGACTATCAAATCCAGTGTCTTGGCACTGCAGGGGCACTGACTCATCAGGGATAGCAACCACATCATTTCACCTGCAAGAAGGAAATATTGACAGGAGTAGCTATGACATCTTCTCCCTGCACAGACAGCTATACTGAAGTCAAGATCAGACAAAGTGAATTAGAATTATGTATTATCTGGACAAAAGAAGTGTGGAAAAAGCCACAGAGAATTTCTACATTAAAGTCATAAACCAAATGGAAATAGAAGTCTACAGAGAGAATAATTAAAGAGGTTCCATTGAAAGGCCTGATGGAGAATATATTTACAGTGAAATAGTGCTAACACTTTCTTATAGATAGATGATTGCCATCACATGATTGAAATGAGCAAGATTTAAATAGCATATAAATAAATGAGGTGGCCAGAGCATTTGTTTCACATGCTGAATAAATAATTTTATCATTTTCAGAGGAATAATGTCAGTCTCTCTACATTCATAATTTTTGTTGAAACAGGTTCTTTGGAAAAATTAAAGCAGGCATAAATCATGTGAACATAAGATCCTCTGATCTAAAATTAAATTCCTGATAAAAATGATAGGTGGTGCAATATAAATTTTGAATGAATGTTATCTGAACTGAAACAGAACTGATTAATTCCAGATGCAACTTGGGGAGTGGCTTTTATACTAGTTACACCAGCTACTTGCTCTTGAACATGAAAAGTACAAACTCAAAGAAATCTCCAGTGATCATCTGTTCAGAGACTTAATTTTGCATTTGCAATGTTTCTGTGGATTGAAGTACAGAGTTATGAGCATTTCTGGCCTCCACATTTATCTTGTATTTGAATTGCCTCTGGGCTGTATGGCTGCTGCAGGCGTGTGCCACACAGTTACTGGAGCACAAGTCTACAGTTAAATCAGAGCTTCCCATTAAGGCAGCTCTGCAAATCTTAACACTGTACTGTCTGCCAGCTCACTGCAGTGCTGCAGTGCAAAGAGACCAGGAGGGCAAAGTGACACACTTGATTCCATCACTGAGTGAAATAAATAGACATAGCTGGAGGTATTAGAGATTCAGCTGCAGGGTATCAGCAAAAGTGGCTCAAACACTTGGAAAATTTTCAAATGCCCCCTAACTGATCCTGCATCACTTCCCAATTATTATTCTGACAAAGCTGTAAATGAAAAGTAGGTAGAGGTAGTTGATGGTGGTCAAGGTGGAAGTGGGAAAAATAACATCTGCAACCCATAGCTGATAACCCACCCACTAACAGAATCTTTTTCAGTAACACAGAATAAAGTAGCACTGCTTTAAATCGTATGGGATGGAGCTGTTCACTTCATCTTGACCCCAGCATGCAACCACACAGTCCTTCTGTAAGTTATCAGTATGAAACAATCTGTGTATGAATGCTCAGTTTCCAGAGGCTAGAAAGTGGAAGTTGAGGATCTGATACTCCGTATATAGGAATGCCATAAGCCCGTACCACATCTGACTGCTGAAAACAGGCGCTGAGGCAATCTCGAGTCCCTTTCCAGGAAGAGAAATATACTTAGAAGGAAACATATATTTAAGAGGATTACCTTTCAAGGAATGTATAAGAGCTGACCACAGCATCTATCCAGGAGTAATTGTATGAGTTCAGTATGCTTTTCTGTTCTGATGACTAATAGTAAAGATGACAGGCCCTCAACATACCAGATAAGATTCAATTCATAATTTAAACAATTCCATTGAATTTTCTGTAGGCACATGAGCTGTCTAAGCCCATGTTACAATTAATAGATATTGAGCAAATATGGATTATAGTGTGATTCAGGTGATAAGCCACTAGGCAACTGCCTTGTACAGGGCCAAATTATTCTCCAAGTTTCATCAATGATATTGAATATATCTTCATTGACTTACTGGAATATGGCCACTAGTAGACATCTACATTTTAAACACAAACCAAATCCCACTCCAGGGATAGTCTTTTTGTCAGACATTTATGCCATGTAGTATAGATTCCACTTCCCTCCACAACTACAGATAGCTCCTTTTTTGAGAGGAAAAGGAAAACAAAGAATGGCTTACTCATGTAAATTTATACATAAGAACAACAGCAATGGATATCAGGGCATTTAGGAATTTTGCAATTCTGCAATTTTAGATAATAATTCTTTGTACCTCTGTGAGCCCAAGTTTCTTGATCCTATCACACATGCTCCATGATCTCAATAACAGACAAAAAAAATATCCAGAAAAGGTTCTCCTCTATCTAGACAGAAAAACTCTGCCAGACCTTGAACCAGTGTGACCCAACCTAACGTGTCAGTGTTTTGTCAGATCTGCAGCTGTCATTACCCATTAGATCTAAAGCAGCAGCTTGAAAGTTCTGTAATTATAGTGACATATACAGTCCATGAAATTTATATACTGAGAAAAAGAGAGGCTTTCCTTTCCATGAAGATAACAGAGAGTACAAAAATTGTGTGGAATTCATCAGCAATGAAAGAAAAATTCAGTGAATTCTAGCTAAATCGCAGAGCTAGTGACAGCTCTGTCTTCTCTAATAAGTAAAACATGAAAGTCCACATGATGAAATGATAACATGATGAAAAAGATTCATTTGGCTAGCTCTGCAGACAACAACATACTTAAGACTTTTTTTAACTCTAAGCTCTATTGCTTGTAATGTCAAATGCATTATGTGGACACACTGTCCCGTGTAGTGTGAGTACAGTCACATGACAGTCCTCAGCTGCTGTTTCTGTCAAAACTTGCAACCATATTTAGGACACACTGCAATGCAGGAATCATCACTACCCCAGCTAACTTGTGAAAAAAGAGATCAAGTACAGTGTACTGAACACATGTATGTCCTGCTGTAGGCCTGATCAGTCTCAAACTGAGCTAACGTGTTTTTCTGTACACTTGTCATCTATAGAGCCACCTTGGTGTTTTTAAACCTGAGGTTTACACAAGTCCACCCTGCACACAAAATATACTAGATATGTTACCAGCATTATGTAGAATTTCAAGTTAATACTAAATCACCTTTCAAGCAATATACTGTCACATAACATTTCCAAAGAAGCTGATAACAATTAAATGGTAGAGAGTTTATACTACTGGAAAATAGTCTTTACCTTCAGTATGCATATTCTTGTTAAACTGTTATTTCTATTAACATTGATAGAATACATTATTGCCTGGAAATAATGATCAATTCTGCATCAAAATGAGGAAGGAATACTGAAACGGTGAACATTTCAGTGAAACGCTATCAGTGTTCTTCAATTATATTCATGCATTGCTAAATCTCATCCTGATATTAACAAATTGAAAATAATAGTACAGCTTTATGAGTGTCCAATAAAAAAAATAAATTGAGTGTAGAATCATGACATCTACCTTCTTTCCAAATATTCAGCTCATTCAAATTGACAATCACAGAAATTGCCAACAGTAGCCCTTAGGTCCCTAGTCATCTTCCAGGGCAATATGAGAATGAAGAGCTGAGCCTCCCACTAGGCAGATGACCAACACTTCCTTTGACAGAAAATTGATCACTCATCCTAAAACATGCAGGAGTCTGTCTAGGACTAAATAAATCTTTAGCAGACACTAGCAACTTCATCAGCTACTGCCAGCACCTAATCTTCTGTAAGCAAGCTAATCAAGAAACAAGCAATCAGTGTCTCCTGTCAGCTGTCAGTATTCTGGACAGACATCAGGAATGCTGCAGGCCAGGGACAGCACAGGAGCAGCACTCTTCGCTTTGATAGTTCATCTCCTCCAAGTCAGAAACAGAGGTAATCATTCATAGTTATTCTGCACCATTCAATATCACTGATTTTTGAGCAAGTTCCTTGCTACTCCAGGGAGATGCAGGAATACATAGATATTTCTGAAAATAACTGGGTGCATCCTTCATTTCATACTCAATTTTATTGTTCACTCTTCACCAGAAAAAAAGTAAATATGGAAAATATTTTCAGCACCTGTTAGCTTTTCTGTGTATTCTGATGATGTCTACAAAAAAGGTATGGATAAAACTGCATCACTTTGTCCTTTACGTTCACTCAATTTTATGACCAAACTACTTTTCCCTTTACCCAAGTATAAAAATTCTGCTTCCTTAGTAAATAGTCCCATGTCCCAGTTTAGTTTTACATTTGCCAGAAGCTTTAATCTTTAAACACTTTCTTTTTAATGTCTTGTATCTTACATCATCAAATTTATTCCACTGGAAAAGGAAAATCTTCACATTCCAGGGACATACAGAGCCATGTGCCCCTGGTCTTGCTGCCAGTCTCCACTACTGTGCTTGAATTGGAGCTATTACTATGGAGAGAAAATTAGTCCAAACCATTTCTAAGAGTAGTTTTTTGTTATTTAAATTGTATTGACTATAACTCTTCAATCCCTTAAGACCTGGGAGAACTGGGATCATGACAGCAATGGCAAAATGATGTGAAGATAATAAAATACTCTGCCCAGAAGAATCAAAGTTTAAACTAAGATTGATTACTATTTTTGCTTGCAAGGCAAACATAACAATCTAAAAAAAAAAAAAAAAAAAAAAAAAAAAAAAAAAGGTTCGTTTTCTTTCCTCTTTTCCTTTCTCTCTTCAAGAGAGACTTTTGCTCCCTCAGTTGGAAGGGACAAAAGACATCTGATTTTGCTTTCCATGCATTTGAAGAAAAGTAGATGCTGAGAGGTCAAAGCAAGCAGGAGTGGTGCAGGCAAAGGAGGCTTGCCAGAAGAGATTATTTCACTGAAGTAAAAAAACAGTGGGATACCTGATGAAGCTACTCTAATGAAGATAGTACAGATGCAGCCAATACTAATTGCACAGCAGTTACACCTTTGTACGCAATCCATAGGCTAAGTTTTGTTTCAGTGAAAACAACACAAACAGTATTATGCTCTGTAAGCAAGAAACATACTGAAGCACTGGTAATTGAATCATTTTTTTTCCTTGGTTTGTTCAGACATTCAGAAAGTAATTAAAGTCAGTGTATTTCTTGTTCTAAAAAGAAAAGTGTGACCATTGTTCCAATAAACTTGTGCCAAATCAGAAAGGAAAACTGACTTTCCTATATGCACATGGTACTACTCAATTGCTTAAAGTATCTATCCTTGGTGGGTTTGAAAACTTGGGAGCATACTTAATTATCACCTTGTGCTTTTAATATTCCTACCACAAAGAGTGAGTTCAGTGCCCTCGCTTTCTTCAAGCAGTAGTAAAGATCCATTCATGCTAGAATGCAATGACTTTACTTAAGTAGAAATTTGAAATGGGACAATCGCAAATGGGCTGCTTGGGCTCCTGAGATAAGAGTGGGAGGGGGAGAATTTTGCCTTTTGCTAGAAGGTGCCAGGTATACTCAACTCAGGGTATTGCTACCTTTAACTGACACCAAAGTCTTACTCATTTTGCCAGTCTTGCAGTAATACTGCCAGGTCTTCACACGTTCCTTAGTCTGAGAAACAGCAAATGAGTAGGCACTTCAGCAAATGAGTGTCAGAAGGACAAACTGCAGTGCAGTGAACAATATGTCCATCTTGTACTAGAAGATGTATAAAAAACTATGACATTTATTTTCTGGATGTTAAAAGAAAAGGCTGTTTAAAATAATGAAAACACTTTTTTTGACTACAGAAATTGGAATTTATTTTACAGCAGTTAAGAGTGAATTATCTATCTGTAGCCCTATTCTTAAACATGAAGCAACATATTTATTTTAATTTCTGTATGTGATCTGTAGAAACCTCTCTTTTCAGTGTTTGGTTAAATGAGGCATCAAAAAGAAATAGCCAATCCTGTCAACAGCAGTAGAAAGCTCAATGTATCCATTAATTAGTTTTATGACCTGATGAGCATAGATACCAGCACTGATTAGCAGATCACCTCAGGAGTGCCTGTTACATTTATAATGAAGCAAATCAAATAATGCAGTTTGTATTTGGGAAGCTGGAAAAGCTGAGTCGAACAGTCACTGATACGTCCTGGAAAAAATCGATACTGCTAATTTTGCACCTCTATTCCTAAGTGGCAGTAGGTGGTCATTTGGTTAAAGCCAATTACATTAGTTAACCTGATCTACTGCACCAGTGACAGCAAAAGTTAGAATCTGTTGATTTGTGAAGTTATGCTGGGTTTCACAAATCACTGTCTGGAGTCAGCAGCAAGAATACATGAAATGAAGACAATGATAATACTTCCAGCAGTTCTGACTGACGAGCACCAGCCTACAGTAAGGAGTTTTGCTACTTAGATGTCAACAAGCATTTTAAAGGATATTGCTATGCTGAGCTCTGTCATGTTTAAAAGTTTATGCTGACAGCTCAGTTGTTGTACAGGAAAATGAGGTGGCACGTTACGGCAGAAACAAAGCAAGAATAATGAACGTCTGTATCAGTTAAACCAAAAGTATCATGATGAAGATCTGGGATTCTAATGACGACAATGCTGCTATTGAACATGAAAATGTATACAGTCATTTAATCCCCATGACTACTGCAACAGGTAGAGAGAACTATGTCCCTGAGTATCTCTGATGAATATTACCAGGGAAAAAGAATGTGAGCTGTAGAAAAAGAGGTTCACCAACAGAAAAAAAAAGAATGACAAGTAATGATGGATCAGCATTTTATACATACATCAAAGAAAAGATTTCTGAATGACAAGACAAAATGACATGGTCTGATTTATCATATGTCAGGGGTTTAGGATAAATAAACCAGTTAAAACCTCCTAACAGAATATTCAGAGACATTTAAAGAATTATAGGGATGGCATCTCAGCTTAATGACCTTATTCTTCAGTAAAGACTGCATGAAAATGAAATTCTTATGTGTTTTATCCTATATTGTGGTGAATAAAGCAAGCTCTAAAATATTAGGTGCATAGAATCTGAATGCATAATAAAACTGCAATGATTTTTCTGCTTTCAAGACAGGTGGATGAACAGAAAGAGAATGGTAATTCTATGCTGATTTTTTTGTTTGTTTGTTTTCTTTCATTTCTCAGTGCATACTTTAATAAAATCTTGTCCAGTTTTTCTGCTTTTTGTTTTTGGTTTGGTTTTTTTTTGTTTGTTTGTTTGTTTTTAATTTGGCTAGTTTTATCACTTGTTTTACATTGTTGGATAATATTTAAGTATGGTCCTTAATGGTCATTTCATTCTTTAAATTGATTCTGAAAGCTTGGTTTGTTACTACTCAGAGATAAGCAGCTGTCCCTGATCCTTCAAAAGATGCTGGTACTAAATCAACTTTTAGAAGTAGAATGTATCAGGTACATAGTTTTAAAACAATAACTGACATACTGCCTTTTCACACAGCAATGCTTGAAATAAGTCAAGTTAAGGCAACTGACACCAGAAGGAAAATGACATGCAGAATTAAGGAACATTTTCAGACACTGTTCTTCCACCACTCAAACCTGAGAGTGTTTAACTATTGCTCATCTACCAAGACATTGCAGAATAAAAGCTGTGACAGCTGAGGCTACCACATCCCAAAGAACTAGAGAAGTAATGGTCAAACCCAACACCTTCAGTGTACACAGGCACAAACCAAAGAACATACTGTTTAAATGTGTTGCCTCTGTGTTGAATAAAAGTTGGCATTTGGAACTTCTCTGTTTCAGTTAACACCCCTGTAATCACAGACAGTCACAGACAACTGACTTTAAGACATTTCATTTAGATGATTTAAAATCATGGCATATTGACTTGAGTCAAGTCATTAGGTAATAAGATTGCTTTTGCCTGTTTTCACAGAACTAAACTTAATAAGGGGTTTTTAATGTTGCCATGGCATTATTAGACAATACATTCACAAAATCTTTTAGCATTTTTTTTGTTTGTTTGCTCGCTCATTTTTTGCCAAAGAAAGCATTCAACACAAAAGGCAACAGTATCTCAATTTATCGAGAAGCAAAACCTCTCCATTAAATATGCTCTTCCTATTGAAGAAACAAGCTATGTAATTTACTTTAAAAATAAACATTGTTAGACTTAGTCAAACAGAACCTAATGTGAAATATGGAAATCATACTGAATATAAACCCTAATATTGAATTGTAAGTAATTTTCCCTTGTAATTTCTAGCACAATATAGCAGCCTTGTAGCCCAATAAATACAGAGTTGCCATTGCTTGTAATAGACCACAGGCTTAGCATTAATAACACAGGCATCAGGATGAGTCAATCTGCACTAGTCTTGGTCTGCCTGAAGATCTGTTTTAGCATGTAACAGAAATTACCCAATGACCAGGTCACTGTACCTACTCTGTTTTATCTTTTGATAAGCTTCATAAAGTAGTACAAATAGCTCCTACTGTTATACATGTTTTCTAACCAATAAATAGTCAAAACATGAGCTATATTATGTGCAACAACTTATCACCCTTGTGTGAAATGGTGTGTCGAGGAGCACGGACACGTGATGATAACAGAAGCCTTGAAAGTACAGGTACAGGAGACACCAGAGGCCACTTGGCAGTAAATAGCAATAGTTATCAATTACTGGTTGTCAAAGTAATACAGCCTTCAGAGCTGGGCAAAACTAGTTTTAGGGGTGACAGAGCAAAGAACAAGTATCTAAGATGTAAATTACATCAAATGCTGTAACTCTGGATGTAACATTGACTTAAGACCAATGGAGAAAAAGCCAGGTGCAGACTGTTTTAGGAAACATAAAAATGACACCAAGTGGATGCTAGAGTGAGGCATCATCACAGTCGTCCCAGCGAGGGACTTGTGAAGCTGATAACTTGCTGCAAGACCCAGAGGGACAGTTAGAAGGTTGAGCATAACATCACAGAAAGGGGTAGATACTTGAAAGCTTGTGTGTGTATTAACTATATGTAATTCGAATTATAAGTGTCTTAAACATTTATAGCTTTCACACTCGGTTGCTCTTAAATATATTTTGTTTGATGGAATGTATCTTACCGAGAAATTTATGTCATACAGTATAATTCTAAGCTCTCGTTATTTAACACTGAAAAATTTTCAGTTTTAGAGGAGTGATGAAAACATCCCATAGTGCCAGGCCAATTCCCAACCCTTGCACAGGCCCTCACAGGGTGGGGGTGGTGATTTTCTGCTGATAATTATGTATTCATAGGTTTTTCATTAGCCAGTTCATTAGTTCACTAAATGCATGCTTAGTCAATATTGTGTAGTGCCAACTTTGTAATCAAGATATCATGTGAGACACAGTCAAATGACTTATAAAATGAAAGTATGTTACATCCAAGCAGTTCCTTTTAGCAAGCAAATTTGTAATCTTAAGGAACAAAATCAAGATTGTTTGACATGACCTATTTTCTATAAATCCATAATGACACACATTACTTAATTTTTAAATAATTCACTACTAAAGCAGCTGGTTTTTAATTTTTCCTTTAAGGATAAAATCTCTTATTTAGTGATGTCACAAGGTATCCTTTTGTTTAGTTTTCTGGAATTTATCCACTATTCCAAGATTTCTTAAGAATGCACATCCACTGGTCAGACATTCCTTCAATCATGTCTTCTGGAATTCTATTCAGACCTGATGAATTCAGAATCATCTATCACAGCAGATATTTTTAACCTTTCTGGTTATTAATGGAAAATACTTTATAATCCTCCTGTGAAATAAGCCCTTTATTGCACTTCTTTAAAAACTCAGAGGAGAAATATTCAGTGACAGTCACCAATGAGAAATGTGTTGTATTCATATTGCTTGAACATTTTTTCATATCCTTAAAAAATTACTCTATTATTGTTAGCACAGCCATCGTGGATCTTTTCCCAATGCTGTTAGTTTCCTTCAGCTTTTTTTTTTTTTTTTTTTTCAATAATTCTACCAGGTATTTTTTGGTATCCATTTCTTACGTAATGTGGTAGGGTTTTTTCTAACTTTCACTTTACCAGTGAGGCAGAGGGGGCTCGCCTTGACTGTGGGATCAAATAATTTTTATCCTCTAGCAAATTTTCATCAGTTATTTCTGATTAATGGAAAATGCTCATTTGTTTGCCAGACTGCATATAATCATAAGGACTAGTCTTGATTCAGCCCAGGTGATGAATTCATCATTATTTGCTATAATGATGACCAAAACAGAGAAACAGCACACTGGCAGCAGAATCTTTCATGTTAGAAAACAGCCATCTATAATATTTAAAAGAACTAAAGGATGCTTTTTTTATGGGCTGCATGAGACTAATATGTCTCCAAAGATTACAGCATTACTGACAATAACCGTTCTTTTCATTTATGCTCTTCTTCAATTTTCTGCGCTATGCTAGTTAGCACAGTGATGTTTCTTCAGAATACACTATTACCTTCTTTGCCTGTTTTGTTCTCCTAAAGTGGGTAATAACTACTGATTTTAATGTTCTAATCATGCAAATCAACTCATCAGCTTTCAGGAATACCAGTTATATCAAAATTCTTCTAATCAATGAGAATTTCCAATTCCTCTTGCTTATTGCCTTCAAGCAGTAGCATATAGCAATTGAAAAAAATACATTCTTTCCACATCTGTTGACCTTGATCACAACATCCTGAGTTTGTGTTTATGCCACATTTGCATTCTTACTAAGTTTCCTTTTTTATTTTTGTGATAATAGCCTTGTAGTTGTTCCAGCTAATCTCCAGTTGAGAAGATAATCACATTTTTTTTTCTGTGAGAAGTAAGCTTCAGTATTTATAAATCCAACCATCTCTTAGAATAAACGCTCAACAAACTGAAACCTTACATTTCATACCATGAAAACAGTGGTCCCCTTTGGTATCTTCTGCCTTTTCAATACTATTAGAATGACTCTAAGAAGATTATGTGGGCTTTTGTCTTCTGCCTCCCTTCAAGATAACTGAAGCTTCCTAAAGTGCATAGTTCCATGTGAATGTCATGTAACTAATTTCAATGTACATCAACCCTTACTAATATATCTGGTGGGTTCTCTGTCCTCTATTTTCAACAGAGTCCTCAGTGATGACTGCTTGCCATCCTGGGGTACCTGTCTGAACTCTTTTGTAGCTGGTTGCTTCTTCTAAAAGAATGAGTCAAAATACTCAACAGGCTTTTGTTCTATTCTTCCAGAAACAATGATGAGTTTCTGATCATCTGATGATCTGACACTTGTAGAAGGAAGTGAATGAAGTAAGGAAGCATAATATGTACAACATCAACACCTTTTATATTGTAATGCAGATAATCAAGACTTCAGAAGTGTTATTCATCACCAATATATGCATTCTTATAAAAATTTGAAGTAGTTTATTTGTGGAAAAATATAAGATTATAGTTAAGGAATTGCACTGTAGTGTTAGGGAGATTAAGGCAACAGAAGTTTATCTTCTGGAGGCATAAGAAAACATACCTCTTCTAGTATCTTAAATAACACCTAACTGATCTTTGGCTGATAAACATTTATGGCATGGTACTAACTAGAATTAAATAGGGTTAGACTATTACAGCAGTTTTCCAGCAGACAGACCACACACTTTAAGGGAAATAGTAATCAAATGTAACAAATTAATGGACAGCCCTCTAGGTCTACCCTGCCTTACCCTGAGCTAGTTTGTAAAGCCTGATGTGGTAACAACAGAAGGTGGCAAGACTGGAAGTATAGCTTGTTAGGCATAGAAAGTAGTAAACAGAATTCTTAGTAATTTATAGGGCATGTTTTTCAACTCCTTTTACCTGTGTAATTCTCACGTAAGTAATGTATAATGCAGTGCCCCTAGGCCAGAGTGCAAAAGATAAGTTTGGCATCACAGTCCCTGAAGCAGCTTTGTCACCAGTGTGATCTGTGATTGCTCGTTGTTCTGTGATGAAAATATAAAAACCATTTAATCAGATGACAGAATAAATGATGAATGAAAAACACACCTGGTTCCCCAGCTATTGCACCTACTTGCTGGATAGTCCAGCTTGCTCTTCACTAGTGTTCACACACTCATGGCACCACAGACACATCCACATGTAACATCAAGCCCCTTACCCAGGAAAAGGGTTAGAAAATGAATTTTGATAAGAAGATAGGACAGACTGCACTGATCAGGCACAAGGCTTGGCCAGACAAGTGTATAGCCTTGTTTACCTGCAACTGTCCTCTTCAATCCCCTTATCCTTCTATTTTCCCATGATTGCTCTTCCCCAAATCACCTAGATTCATCTCCTTCCCTGCCTACTTTCCTTCCCTAAACATTCCATTATAAATCTCATGCAATCCCAAAATGCTCTTTGCCCTCCACATACGCTATGCAATGACCCCCTTCATCTGAATGTTGCTCTGGAGACCCATTTTGATGGGTGTCACCCTGGCTGATGGCTGAGGCTCTTCTGGGATGCCCTGGCAGGGGCCTGGTCAGGGTGTCCTCCAAGTCCATAGTTCAGGTACCCCTGTCAGCCACTGTCTCTCTACGCTCCCTTCTCTTTGTGCAGACAAGCTTTTTACCACATAACCTAACAAACATGTGAGCCATGTGATAAAAAAGCATCATATCCCTCCAGTCAAACTAAGTATTAACATTTTAAATAAGACCACTCTGTCAAAGGGTCTTTCTGTTCAGTTCACACAACAATTGTCTCCAATACAAGTAATTGGTTCCCTGAATAGCCTTTAAAAGGCAGACAGGGCACAACAATCACATCAGAAGGATAATCATACTTATTATTATAATAAGTGTTAAAGGATACCTGGACAATTCTTACAAATCCTTTATGAGGCACAAAGAAATAATCTCAGCAGGAACATCTCAACATCTTTTTCAATACAAGTACTTTAAAAAGTCTTGTGGCTGATACAATTCCCCTGAATAAATAGGTGAAAAACTGTGGTGTCCATAACAAAAGACTTACTATTCAAAAGTCTATTTATTGATTACTTTATGCCAACCATCCTGAGTCAGAGTGAGCACACCAGCAATTTACAAAGTACGAGATATTACTTATCTCGTACTGGGACAGCTCTGTCCTTCAGTGTCCTCAGGCAGCATTCTTCTAGAGTGTCTCCCAACTTCACTCTGTTTTTCCTTTTCATTGACAATTTCCTTTCCAAACAGGGCCAATGCTGATGTCTGTGTCTGATTAGATGTATTGGAACATTCTCCTTTTTTTTAATAGCTTTTGATATTATTTGCCTGAAATAATTTTCCAAGTTAGTGACTAAGCAGGACTGAAAAAGACCTAGCTAGATATTACTCTATCATGTCTCTGGTGCTTCTGTTTTAATGCTGGTAGGAACAGCCTCCTCCTCCCCTGCAGTAGATGTGACATGAATACCTATAGTCCTATCCCTATCAGCAGAGCTTTCAATAATGTTTTGTGTTTATTGAGATGCTTCATAGGCATCTGAGAAACCTCATAATATATAAAAAAAAAAATACACAACAATAATCTAGATATAAGACAAAATTGGTTTTTAAATAAAATCTTGTATAAAATCATGAGTTTCTTTTTCTCTCTTTGTCTAGATATTGATATACACACACACATATCAGCAGTTTGTGTAAGCAGTGAACTGTTAAGCTACAGCAGATTCTTGCCAGTTTCTCATAGCTACCGACCCCTTTCACATATTCATTTCTGAAACAAACCCTGTGATCAAAATCTAACCTTTTTTTTTTTTTTTTTTTTTTTTTTTTTTTTTTTTTTTTTTTTACGGGGCTACATTCAGTGACATGAGCCAGAATGGCAAATATCTAACAGCATAACTGACAACAGCCTAGCATCTGGCATTGAAAAAGATGTTCCACTTTCAGCAGAGCTCACAGGGATATCCAGCATCCTGCTGTGAGGCTGTGGGACTTGGAAGAAGCAAGCAGAAAACAGAGATGAGATGACATTTTCAGCTGTAGTTGACTGAGTGAATTCTGACTATGTCCCAGTTTCAAAATCTGTTGAGAATACTGTTGTTCTTCTTGCCATTTGATCACTCAAATCTTGCTTTAAAGTATCAATTATCAGTTAAAAGAGAAAACTATTTTTTGGTCTGTGTCTGGCCTGAAGAGCAACCTTTTCTCTCTTTCTTGTGAAAATTTCGCTCGTGTTCTGACGTGACTCTAAGTGAGTTTCATCTGGTCTACGTAAGCATCACCTTCAGACCACAAAAACTACAATACATCCACCTTGTGTTTGAGGAATGCATCATATTGGAAACACAGAGTGCTTATGTTCTGATATAAGTAATACTGAAGACTGGATCTCAGCCTTCTCAACTTGAAACTAGGAAATTTCACCGATATAATGGGGGAAATGTAATGATGTTGCTTTTTCAGTATTTTTTTTCCAAAACCCGTGTGAATGAGTCACTTATGCCTTCTTCAGCATTATCCAGTTATTTTGAGATATCGACACTTTCCTCAACAAACTGCTTTCTACAGCTGTTCTTCTTTAACAAGCTTATTAAAGGAAATATAAATAGTATGAATCATTGCAGCAGTGTACTTGAGATGGAGAACCAGTTCTACTACTTTTTTTATGTGCTACCAGGGCATACAGAAATATGAAGAAAGATCAAAGAAAATACAAGATGACAGGTAAGATCTGCATACCAGGTTCCAAATTTGGTTCTACTGTATTAGAAATCAGTATCAGCCTAAGTGGATGAGAAGTGCAGCTTGTTGACCATGATGATGCAATATTTTAGCTCCATTTACTTCAACACCACAATGAAATTATGTATTTTCTAAGAATTATTTTAATGTGCAGTCTTTCAAAATCACTGACAAAAGAATATATGTATACCATATATACACCTCAGATCAACATAATTTCTGTCTGGTTTGTATTTCTGAGCAGGTCTCATTCCTGACCACACACACATAGTTCTTACATTATAAATAATTTTTAAAAATAAATTAAAAAATTATGAAACACAGGGTCCAGTTCTAGCCTTCTCCCTGGCCTTAAATGCTTTTACAGTTATTTCATGACAGTTTACCCAAAACATTATCCAAGAGATCATCTCTCTCTGGCAAGATACTATCATATTAACACTTAGATAAGTTACAAGTTCTCAAACCTGTTAATATCTCTCACCAAGACTAAAAGCTAGCAACAATGTGGCTGTTTGAAACATCAATTATCATTTTCTTACAAAGTTTTACTCTATACATTAATATAAGTATAAACTAGGAGAGGAGCTGCTGGAGAGCAGCCCTGCAGAAAGGGATCTGAGGGTGCTGGTTGACAGTAGGCTCAACAAGAGTCAGCAGCGTGCCCTGGCAGCCAAGAGGGCAACTGCATCTGGGGTGCATCAAGCACAGCATAACCAGCCAGTCAGAAGTGATTATCTTCCTGTATTCAGCATTGGTGTCGCCTCACCTTGAATACTGTGTGCAGTTCTGGGCCTCACAGCTTAAGGTCCTTGAATGAGTCCAGAGGAGGGAAACAAAGCTGGTGACAGGGCTGGAAGGAATGTCCTGTGAGGAGCAGCTGAGAACACTAGGTTTGCCTAGTTCAGAGAACAGGAGGCTGAGGAGCAACCTCATTGCACCCTACAGCTTGCTGAGGAGGGGAAGTGGAGAGGAAGGTGCTGAACTCATTCTCTCTGGTATCCAGTGACAGGACGCATGAGAATGGTTCAAAAGCTGCACCAACAGAGGTTTAGACTGGACACTACTGAGAGGGTGGTCAAACACTGGAACACTTCCTAGAGAGGTGATCAATGCCCCTAGCCTGTCAGTGTTTAAGAGGCATTTGGACAATGCCTTTAACAACATGCTTTAACTTTTGGTCAGCCCTGAAATTGTCAGGCAGTTGGACTAGATGATCGTTGCAGATCCCTTCCAACTGAAATATTATTCTATTCTATTTTTTAAATAGTTGCATATGGTGATTTTCACAAAAGGAATGTTACTTATGCAAATTCACAAAACATGATATATAGTGCAGTCATCTTGAAATTATGCAAGCATGGATCAGACTAGACATCTGAACCAAGGTACAGAAACACTATGGATAAAAAAAGACCCTTAAAAACAATGATCTAAATCATTACTGGTAAACCTTTTAAAATATGTTTGATGTTTTCTAAGTTCAGGCTCCTTGTTGGATATAAAAATATAAATTTTCTATTAAGATTCTGATGTATTTATTTTTAAAAGCAAATAAAAGGTCATAGTTTTCTGGAAAAAAGGAAAATAATAATACATCCCTTATTCAACTGTTATATAAAGTCATTCATGGTGACATGATTAACTCTATTAACATAAATAAATTTTAGCAGTGGGGATTACTAAGAAGTTTGGAACTGCTTAAACTTAGGCTCAACAACTGAAAGAAAATTTGTCCACTACCACTCCAGAATCCTGTTAAACTGTGAGAAAAATATATGTATTTCTATACTCTTTATCCATACCCATTGTACTAGTTTGAAAACAAACTAGTGGGAGACACCAAGTCAGAATAACAATTTAATAGGGAAATAAAAAGTGGGAAAAAAAATATAAAGGCAGATAACACTGGGTTAAACTGACAGAGCCAGGATACAACATGATACCCTGTTAATCAGGGTGGTGGTAGCAGTCCAGTAGAATGGTGGCTGCAGTCCCCCCGAAGCGGTGATCCTGTAGAAAGAAGGTCTGCTCTTCCTCAGAAAGTCCAGTGGTGGCTATGTAGCTCCTATCCTCTGGAAATCCAGTGGAAAACGAAGGTCCCTGGTATTCAGAATCTCAGATTATATCCAGGATGAAATGCTTGGTTCCTCCCTCTGGGTGGAGCATCTCACAATGCGATAATGAGTCATGAGGCCAAATGTTGATTAAGCTCATTAACAGAAGATGGTCTAGAGGGAGTTATCTTTGAGTTATGCTGCATGGCATTGATGGGCCATTAACAGAAAGATAGTCTGGGGGGAGGAGGCAAGGAAATACTGCCCCATCTGATTTCAACAGCTCATGAGGATGGTAATAGAATACACTGCAACCCAGGGCACCCATGAAGCAATTAATACTGTTGCACTTTTAAATAAATTTAAGAAATTACAGATAATCATAAATGGAGACTTAATAAGAAAAATATTTTCCATTCTAGCTACATTGATATTCACCAGCACAGAAGGAAAATCATGCTGCTTAATTAACCTGAAAAACCCTGGACAAAATATAAGATTGCTCTGAAAAATCGCTGTGTCAAAAAGAGCAACTAGGCCTTAAACCTATGTACATTCTTATCCAGTAGAGGAAAATATGAAGTGATTGAAGTCAGAGAGCAGTGCAGAAGAACCAGTAATAATGGAAATTATATAACCCCTTTATGTAGCCTGCATTACATTAAAAAAGGCTCAGGTCTGAAAGAACAAATTTGAATTATGAATTTGTATGCAGCAGTAGCTATGTATTTTCTTATGCTTATCTTCTTCAGCAGTATTTTCTTATATTAAGTTTCAAGAACTCATAGACCACTTACACTATCTGTGTGACTGTATTGGGTTTGTGTGGCAAGGTTTTAGTAGTGTGGGCAGGGACTACTGGTGCCAGGGAAGGTTATGGAGCAGATTGTCTTGAGTGCCATCATGCAGCATATAGAAGGTCATCAGGCCCAGTCAGCATGGGTTTATGAAAGGCAGGTCCTGCTTGACTAACCTGATTGCCTTCTATGACAAGGTGACCCGCTTAGTGGAAAAGGGAAAGGCTGTGGATGTTGCCTACCTAGACTTTAGTAAAGCCTTTGACACAGTTTCCCTCAGCATTCTCCTGGATAAATTGGCTGCTCATGGCTTGGACAGGTGTATTCTTTGCTGGTAAAAAACTGGCTGGATGGCTGGGCCCAAAGAGCTGTCGTGAATGGAGTTAAATCCATTTGGAGGACAGTCACAAGTGGTGTTCCCCTAGGATCAGTATTGGGGTCAGTTCTGTTTAATATCTTTATTGATGATCTAGACAAGGAGATTGAGTGCACCCTCAGTAACTTTGCAGATGACACCCAGTTGGGTGGGAGTGCTGACCTGCTGAAGGTTAGGAAGGCTCCACAGAGGGATGTGAACAGGCTGGATTGATGGGCCGAGGCCAACTGTATGAGCTCCAACAAATCTCAGTGCTGGGTGCTGCCCTTGGATCACAATAACCCCATGCAATGCTACACGACTGGGGAGGAATGGCTGGAGAGCTGCCAGTCAGAGAGGGACCTGGGGGTGTTGATTGACAGCTGGCTGAACATGAGCCAGTAGTGTGCCCAGGGGGCCAAGAAGGCCGATGGCATCCTGGCTGGTATCAGTGTGGCCAGCAGGGACAGGGAAGTGATCTTATGCCTGTGCCTCAGCACTGGTGAGGCCACACCTCAAATACTGTGTTCAGTTTTGGGGCCCTCACTACAAGAAAGACATTGAGGTGCTGGAGCGTGACCAGAGAAAGGCAATGAAACTGCTGAATGGTCTAGAGCACAAGCCTTATGAGGAGCAGCTGAGGGAACTGGGGTTGTTTAGCTTGGAAGAAAAGGAGGCTCAGGGTAGACCTTATCGCTCTCTACAAATACCTGAAAGGAGTTGTAGTGAGGTAGGTGTCGGTCTCTTCTCCCAGGTAACAACCTGTAAGACAAGAAGAAACAGCCTCAAGTTGTGCCAGGGGAGGTTTAGATTGGATATTACGAATAAATTACTTCCACAAAAGGATTGTCAAACTTTGTAACAGGCTGCCCAGGGAAGTGGTTAAGTCACCAGCCCTGGAGGTATTTAAAAGAGGTGAAGATGTAGCACTTAGGGACATAGTTTAGTGGTGGACTTGGTACTGCTAGGTTAACAGTTAGACTTGATCTTAATGGTCTTTTCCAACCTAAACAGTTCTATGATTCTATAATTCTAAGAAGGGAAGGGTGGAGGGAAGATGTTTTTAAGATTTGGGTTTACTTCTCATTATCCTACTCTGATTTCATTGGTAATAAATTAATTTCCTCAAGTTGAGTCTGTTTCACCTGTGATAATTGCTGCATGATCTCCTCATCCTTATGTCAACCAACCCACAAGCCTTTTGTTTTATTTTCTCTCTCCTGTCCAGTTGAGGATGGGAGTGATAGAGTAGCTTTGGTGGCCACCTGGTGCCCAGCGAGGGTCAACTCACCACAGAGACTTTTAAAGAAAGTATTAAAAGCCATGGGAACAAGATAACTGTAAAGAATTATTACAGCTGATTTGAATGACAGCATCTCAAATGCACTGACTTCTCATAACATTGAGTTGTGGCCATGCACAATATAATTACTTTGTAATTATGGGCAATAGAGATTTAGAATGTTTTCTGAGGAAGCCACATTATCCTCACATAGCAACACTGATTTAAAATTCTCCCAGCGTTAGTAACAGCGGCATCTGGAGAGAGTTTACTTTTGAATGCTTGATACTCTCATCACAGCAGAGATCAACAGTGAGTCAAGGATGTCTGTCAGGTTCATCTTACAACTTCAACAGAGACTGAATTGGTTGAGTTTTTGGAACACAGTGATTTAATAAGTTTTCTGCTGTCAAAGTAAAGACAAGGTCATTCTAATTACTAGTCCATTTCTTTTCTGAATCTGAAGTACACTTCAAGTAACTGTAAAATTCATGGTTCACATATTCGCATTAGTTTTTAGTTGTTAAAAAGAAACAATTCAATAGCCCATAAATTACAATGCATCTGCAGATAATAATGTGTCACCAGCTGGCAGTACTCAACAGTGACCATAAACTAGGGATCAGGTCTTCTAAGTACCCATTGTTCTCCATGTGAAAAACCCTTGTTTTAATTCTGAATGCAATATTGCATGGTTAACAAACATAAAGTGAGAAATACAGTAGTGAAGTCAGTCATGTAAATTTGCATGGTATTTCACAAACTTAAAATCAGATACGTATCTTGCTTCCCAGATTCTACAATTTTCGGACCACTTCACTGAAACCTTTTTTCTACAATTTGAGTGAGAACTTCTCACATGGCTGTGTTGGTAGGGTTTAATGCAAAAGACAAACAGACTTTCTTACACCTTTTATTGGACCTGCAAGAGGTGTAACAGTCAAACAAAGGACAAGACATTGTGAACTGCAGATTTAGACACTAAAGAAAATTGAAATGCTACCGAAGATATGTTACTATACAAAAGAGAATAAACAAATGATTATTTAAGCTGTGGACACCAAATAATGTAAGAAAACGTTTGGTTTTTTTTTTCCTGAGGAGTAAATTCCTCTTGTGTTCATCTCATAATTTGCATTTCTGCCCATCTTAGTCCATAAATAGGGTGAAGTTGTACTCACCTTGTGTATCTCCCTTTAGCTAACATTAGACATTAATTTATATACATCTACAGCTGAGCTGGTCATTTTAAGCTCCTTTTACTGATAATTGAGAAGCACTGGCACTCTTACGGTATGATTCACCTGATTTTAGGGTGATATGGACAGAACCTGTGTGCTTCCACTGATTCTTAAGCAAATGCAGAATACAAGCACAGACACAGATTTCTGTATAGCAGGAATGTAAAATTTTTAAGATGAAGTCCTCCCTACGAGTAATTTTTTATTACTATTGTATATTGTGTTAAAAAAAATAATAAATTAGTACATACTGAAGAAAATCAGAATATTTTTCCCTGGGGTGCTTAGTAAGTCTATGTTAAGTCATCTGCATCTGGTAAAATTAATTCCATGCAATGTCTGGCCCTTCTGGTCCAATAAAATCTAGCAGATAATATCTTTACTGTAAAACATCACCTTACACATACATCCAGTATTAATACAACTGAGGACATAGGCTATTTAAAAAACTTGCTTCAAAAATGTAAAATTTTGAACAGTAGCAGCTTAGTACGTACAATTGTTTGTACATTTAAGGTCTCTGAAAGCTAGGTGATTCCTAGTATCTGCTGGGAAGTGAACGTTAAACCTGAAGAGCTACCAAAATGTGAAGTTTCAACAATTTCCAAGACAAGGAAACAAATGTAATACAGTAGATGTGGTTTATTTTTGTCCATTAGTGTAAGATCTTGGGCTTTGTATTGACCTGACAGTGAAGGGTCTCAGGATTTGTCTGGGTTTGTCTCAGACTTGAGTTGGTTTTAGCTTGCTTTAACAGTTGTCCAGTGGTCAAGTGACTATGGTATGATGTGTTTTATCTTAAGCTCAGTCAATACCACATATGGTAACAGTTTGACAAACTGAGGCAGTCAGTTTGTACAAAACAACAGCCATTTTCGTCAGCTAAGGCTGGGAAGGCTGTGGGGCAACTCTCAAGACTTGAGCTGGGAGACAATGAGAAGGAAGCAGATTGTGTTAAAGAAAACACATAAACAGTCAGGTTACAAGATAGGAGGAAGGAAGCAGGGACACTGTGCTGCTCCTGGCAAAAAAAACCCCACTCAATGGGAACATTTTCATGAGGGAAGACTTCACTACAAAAAGGACATTGAATTACTTGATCGTGTCCACAGAAGGGCAATGAAGCTGGTGCAGGGTCTGGAGCACAGGTTGTACGAGGAGCGGCTGAGGGAACTGGGGGTGTTTAATCTGGAGAAGAGGAGGCTGAGGGAAGACCTCATCGCCTCTACAGCTACCTGAAAGGAGGTTGCAGAGAGCTGGGGATGAGTCTCTTTAACCAAGTAATAAGCAACAGGACAAGAGGTAATGGCCTCAAGTTGTGCCAGGGAAGGTTTAGACTGGATATTAGGAAGCATTTCTTTACAGAATGGGTTGTTAGGCGTTGGAATGGGCTGCCCAGGGAGGTGGTGGAGTCCCCATCCCTGGAGGTGTGTAAGAGTAGGGTCGACATAGTGCTGAGAGATATGGTGTAGTTGGGAACTGTCAGTGTTAGGTTAAGTTCGAATAGATGATCTTCAGGGTCCTTTCCAACCTAGTTGATTCTGTGATGCTGACATCTTGCAAGCCCCTCCTGTATTCTCCTTGAGAGGAATAGATAGGTCCCTTAGGATCCAGAGGAACATTTGAAAGGTGACTATGACATAAAAGACAAGTGTTTTAGCTGCATTATAAAAGAGAGAATTTTCTCTGGGAGATAATTTTACTGTTTAAAGTAACTATTAGGCTGTTAAAACATTAATTGGGCCAAAAGTCAATTTATCCCTAATGTCTGTTAAAAAACCCACATTCACTCAATCTCTATGATAAGAAAAAAAAACACCTTGGTTTGGTTAGGCTGGAAACTTGCTTTTATATGACATACATGTTTCAAGAAGTCAGGACAGAAGGGGAAAACTGTAACATTTGTTAAGTGACAGCTTTGACTCACAAGTCTGTAATGGAATTTCCTCTCTACGTTAAGGAAAACAATGTGCCAATAACTAGTCCTTACTCACCATTACAAATTTGTGCTCAGAAAGAATGTAAAACATTCCTTAAAAAGTGAAGAATACTAGCAAAATCCATAAGAGGATTGCTCTCTTTAATTATGCTTAAATCTCCCTAACAGATCCATGCATTAGAAATATAAAATACTGTATTTTTAAAACATTCCCATTTGCTTTGAGAATATAGTTGTAAAATTATGCTACAAAAACTGAAATCCTGAGGTATCTAGCATTAAGTTACAGGAGCTTAATTACAGTGCTTAGTCTTTGCTAGTCCACTACAAAGATTTTTAATAACATGACAGTTGAATCGAAGTGGTAAAAATTCAGGATTTACAGTATTTAGACTAGTCAAACTCTCCAGTGATAAGTGATCTAGAACAATTATAATCAGTTCCACATGACTACCTACCAAACTTAAAATACACACGCTTTATGATCCTTCTAAACCGTGTACGTTTCCTTCTTTTTAGCAGCAAGGGATGAAGTATGTTACTATTTTCTTAGGAGTCTGTTTTTGAACATCTCTCTAAAAATACAGAGAGGCATGAGCGCTTGCCTTCTTTTATATGAGCAGAATATTTGCAAGAATTGCAGAGATGACAGCAGTTCAGTGATATGAAAAGATAGTGCTGTTACATGTTTCACAAGACAGAACACGAGACACTTGTGAAGACAGAAGTCAGAAACGAATCAGCTGAATGCCAAGTTATCCAGTTGGAGGCCTATTAAGAGTCCAGATGTATTTGCGAACAGACACCGAAACACTCTCGATTGAGCATTTTTTTCCCTTACAACTCGGTTTTGTCCTAAAATTATATGACATCACTTATTCTTCTTTCCCCCTTCTTCTGCACAGCTTGGTCTTTAGCGTCATTCCACTGTGGTGTCGTTGGATTAGAAACCCCATTGCTCAGGAACACACGATACTGAACAAATCTGCAAGAGCACGTAAAGTACACACTGGTGTACAGACGTGGTTTGGGAAGCAGCAGCGCGGAGTGACGGACGAGCCGGTAAACAGCACTGAGGGCTGGGAGCCACGGAAACCCACGTCCGGGAAAGCCGGAGGCACTGACGCGCGAGCAGAAACGCTGCCGGGAGCTGCCCCCACGGTGTCTTTGATCACGCAAGGTGCAACCGGGGCGGGCGGGCGGG
>NW_020799097.1:45707563-45738842 GCF_003259725.1 Athene cunicularia | reverse complement strand
GGGCCTGCCGCCTGCGTGCGTGTGCCCGAGCCCCAGTGCGCACCTCGGCGGGTGACGGACGGTGGCTAGTAAAGGCCAGCCCCGTTCTCCTCTCGTTATGTCTCTGGTCTGGGCCTCGGTGTGCGTGCGCGGAAACCGGGATAAAGCGAGCAACGCCGAGTGGGAAACGGGCCTCAATACTTCCAGGGCTTACTACTGGTATTTATAAATATAGATAACTTGAAACGGACAATGAAAAACCAACACGTGGCCACACAGTGTTTTTCCCTTTTGAGTACTACTTCATTTTGGTGGGTAATGGTAAACTGTGTCATTCATTTTACAAACAAAACTGTCAATCTCAAGTGTCCTAAGGCTTAGCCTTCAGGAGACTATCGTGTTGGAATTCAAATAATATCCTTAAATAAAAGCTTTTATGAGTTCTGTATTTAGATTTTGTTGTTGATTTTAATATACTAACGTTTGTATACAGTCTTTTCAATCTTCAGGCTTTTTAAAGAATTGACTGTCAAACAGTACTATGGAAATGGAAACTGTAATCTTCACTTCTGCAGAGATCTAGTAGTTAAGCTTAGTTATTTTCCTGAGGGTAGACTTGATTTGAGCCTAGTCAGTGACTAGAAAAAATACTAGAAATTCCAGAGAGGGTGCAACAAGACTTATGTATGACCATATGGTAGGTTGCAGAGATAAATTTTTAGGAGGAAGAAGACCAAGCTAACCATCAGTTCAGGTGCAGACTGGCTTTCCTCTGAAGACCACATTAATTATATCACTGAGGTGCTGAATCTAAGTAAAACACACACTGCTTTTCAGCAGATGCCATAATAAATTTCTTTGGATCTGACTTGCTTCTGGCCATGACAGTAAACTTGCATCTTCCTGTATTTGAAATACATCAGTGTGTTTCTCCTCCCAATAACCTATCTAACCTGAGTTTGTTGAATCTTTCCTAGTAGGCATTGTTTTCTACATTGCTGGTCATTCTTGTTATCCTCCATTGCATCCTTCTAAACTGGCATGTGTCTTTCTAGGGAGAGGGTGTGCAGCAAAGACCACAGTACTCTAATGGAGTCTTAATGCTGACTAGTGGAAGGACAACTTGGTATATTTTAAGGCCTTGCTCTTGTCTTGTAGATGTCTTTCTGCAAAATTGCAAGTAATGTGTTGTTTCTTGGCATTATCTGCTTTTGCAGTTTCTCAATCTTGCTCTAGTAACATGTTTTACTATCTGTGTTGGATATGGTTCTTTCAAGGTAATTTAAAATTGTAATTTGGCACCTGAAATAGTTGCAGGCTCTTGCATCTTGTTATCATTTACAGATTTAGTAAGTGCAGTCTTAATTCTGTTGTCAGAACATCTAGAGCTGAAAAATCTTCTTTTTACAGAGCTAATAGAAAAACTGTCTTTCTTAAAGTACCAGTGTATGTTTCTTCAGGTTCTTGTTAAACTAAAATTCTTTCTCTGAAAAAAAGTTATCCTTTATAAATACTTAACTGAGCTCAGGATGGTTCATGTTCTTCCTGTATGTTTCATTTCTCTTCTCTTACTTAGTCATGAGATGCTATTGGGGTAGGGAGGTGATAAAGGGAAGGAAAGGCTCATGTTGTCTTTTGCTGGATAGTTCAATGTAAAGTTTATTTGGAAGCTGTTAAGTGTGTGATTTAATTCTAGTTCATATTAGTGTTTTGAGTACTGAACAGGTTTCTTTTTCCCCTACAAAACTTTCCAGAAGTCCTTATTACTACAAATAACAGCTTAATGTTTTTCTGGTAAATTGGTTTTAGTAACAGTTGAAGCTGGTGTTGAGCACTTTTCATCCTACACATTTTTAAAATCCAAATTATAATTTAATATTTGGAGAAAGAAGAAAAAACAAAATCTACTAAATGCAGTTTAACAAGTGACCTATAATGTGTAGTTGGAAGTTTGTTAGAAATATGACAGCTGATGTCTGAACTAAGAATAGAAGGAAACAAAGGTTGGACCCACTAACAGATTTAGAGACATTCTAAATCCCGAATTGTAATTATCAGAATATCTGTTGTCATCTCACACTGTAGCTCTATTTTCAAACAAAATGTTGTGTCTAGTGTTTCTCTCCTGTAGTGGCCAGTAGCAGGTGCTTTGCGATATACTGAAAAAAAGAATTGAAAAACAAATACAGTTATCCCTTTACTTTTCAGTAATCAGTGATTAAGTAACTGATAATCTGCCTCTAAGCTGTTGAGTTCAGTAACTACCAAGGTATCTGACTTCTGTTAATTTATTTAATTCTTTTTTGAGCATGCTTGAACTTCTAGTCTTGGCATTTTGTGACAATGAATTCCCGGATTTAATTACGTTTTACATAGCAAAGGCATTCCATTTGGTATTGTTTTCACCCTGATACTCAGTTTTATCATGTACCTCCTTATTCTTACATTATGAGCAATAGTCAGTCATTCTGTATTTACCCATTCTTGCTTTTTAAACACCTCATCACATCACAGAAATGAGCAATTTCATGTTCATTTTAGGTACACTCCCTACAGGGATCTACAGTCAGGGCGTTTTTTTATGCTCATCTCTCTGAGGAATTTCATCACCTCTGTTTGCACAAAGCAATGCGAGTACTGCATTTAGAACTTAATTTTCATCACAGTCGTAGTGCTTTAGATTTGTGGTTAAAACAGTATTGATAACACACCAGTGTTTTGACCGTTGCTGAGCAGTGCTTGCATAGCATCGAGGCTTTCTTTTTACCTATCCTGCCTGCTCAGGGAGTATGCTGGGGGTGGACAAGAGGCTGGATACAGACACAGCTGGGACAGTCAACCTGAATCGGCCAGAGAGATATTCCATACTGTGTGTTGTCATACTCATAAATAAAAACCAATGTTGAGGAAGAAATGGGTTTTTTTTGCTTACAAGTTGTCTGCTGTTTGGAGATTCGTGGGGCATTTATGAACCTATGGGATGTGGTGAGGGATTTCCTTTGCCTGGGTTGTTTTTTTTCCTTTCCTTCCTCTATTAAACTGTCTATATCTCAACCTGTAAGTTTTCTTACTTTTGTTCTTCCTACTTTCTCCCTTATCCCACTGTGGTGGGGGGTGAGCAACTGGCTGTGTGGCTGCTTGGATGCTGGCCAGGGTCAACCAACCCCAATGCTTTGTGCAGACGCCTGAAAACGTGATTGAAGGAAGAAGTAGCAGTGCGCTCTGGCTCTGTAGTAGCAGTGCTCACTGAATTAACCAGTGGTGTGAAAGATCCCTGTGCCCTGTGTTCCTTGAGGTTATTCTAGTCACTTGGTATGGAGTATTTCTCTTGAAGTTGTACACAACTTTGCGTAGCTTACTGAAAATCCAATAGGCTAGGGAGAAACCAAGAAAGACTTAATTAGGCTGCAGTGGTTGTGCTGGACTACTTGGGCATTTACCGCTTTGTCCTTGCTGAAAGGGCAGTTGGTATTTTCTGTGTTTTATTCAGTACATCATTAATGTATGGACTGGAGTTTGGTGGCCAGCCTCTAGCCGAGTGCATCTCTCTGAGATGCAAATTAAAAACTCATGTTCTTTTTCTGGCTTGTTAAATCTTGTTAATGCTAGAGAAGAATATCTTTAACAGGAAGGTGGAGAATGTTTTACCTAACTGATTATTTTAGGGAGGGAAAAGTTGCTAGCTCTCCCCTTTCATTGTATGCGGAGTTTAGGATTGTAGTTTAGAGATATGGATGGCACACCTCCCTAGGCCTTCCCGTCATTTGTTCTATGGCATGTATTTACTCAGAGCTGTCTGTTTCCCTTGCTTGCCCAAAGACATGTTGGAATTTTGGCCTGAAAAATAAACTGAATCTGATATTATAGGGCTGAAACTTAATCATAAGTGGTCATACAGTAAGAATAGATGATCATGGAATAATGGGTTGGTGACTGAAGCTTTTGTTGGGTGATTTGTGGAGTAAATTTCAATGTTCTAGTTGTAAATTGGATTCTGAGGAAGTTGTGAGAGTAAGTAGATGAGTTTGTACAGTAGTGACTTACATGTGTTCAAATATTTCTTAAAACGTGGAAACATTTATATCTTTATCAACCAGTCCTTTCTTTGAAACTGGTGAAACTGCTGAACAGGGTTGCTTTGAGTCTGTATTTGGAAACTGGATTCTGATTAATTTGTTCAAGAAATGTGAAGACATTATTCTTATCTGCTACTCTAAGGGAGTACAATTTGTCCTCTCCTTGAAAGATTAGGATAAAGAGGATCTCTGAAAGTCCTCTCCTCCGTTTCTTTCAAGAAATGTATTATTTGTGGTGAGTTGACATTGGCCAGCAGCCAAACACACACCCAACCTCCCTCTCTCTCTCTCCTTTCTGCTGCAAGACAGGGAGAAAATAGGAGACATGTACCAGTTGCTTGGAAAGACAACCACCATATAAGCATAGATGTCATTCCCCCCCCTTGCTTCTTTCCTTGAGTTTTTATTGCTCAGCATGACATCATATGGTATAGAGCTGTGTTGCCTCTAACTTTTCTTGCTAGTGTAGCATTTCTGTTTATGGGGAGTCTTTAGAAGTTGGTTCTATAAACCTGAATAGTTTGTATATCTGCTGTGCTTAAATATTCAGGATACTTGTTCAAAGGCTTTTAATGGTTAAGTAGAAGAATCTTGACTCATATGTGCGTATTTCTTAGCTTACAGTACAATTTTTCTAAAACACATTTAAAGCCATTTTATGTGCATTGTAACAGAATATGACTACATTTCTAGAAATGTAACCATTTGAAAAACTGCACAACTGGAAAAATCCTGCTTTAACCTCCTCAGATTACTAGAGACATAATGGGGACATTTTCCTTTTCATTATATCAGCCAAGAACAGTAACATTATGCCCCAATTTTTGTTCTTCTCCCCATTTTCCCATGGAATAAGCATGCATTTCTGATGTTTACAAGCTTTGTGAAAAGATGGTTAGGGGTAACCTCACTGTAGGAAACCATACAGGTGCCTTTCTCAAAATATCCTCTTGCATGTATTGCCAACACTACAGGCAGTCAGCCCAGGAAGGGTGGGCAGCAGCTGTTAAGTTTTGATTCTAGTTTGCATGCATTGTAATATTACAGGAATGTAGCACAACTTTTTTTTTTTTTTTTTTTTAAGTTCTAATTCTAAGCTCTAATAATAATAAATTATCAATTAGGAAGCTGTTATTTGCTGGTCCTCAAATAGCTGATGTTCTGTTTGAAGTGCCTGTGGGGCATATGAGCTCTGAAGAGATGACAAGGGACTCTGTCTCTAATAATATTCCTTTATGGCACTATGTGTCTATTCAGCAGTTGAGTGTTGTTTAAATGTATTTTTAATTAACTTTTTTTTTTTTCTTTGTAGAAGAGCCTACTTTAAAAGGAAGCATGCATGTTTTCAGGCTATAGGGGTATATTTAAAATGATACTGCTCACATTTTTTTTCATAAATTTTTAGGGTGAAATTTTGGCCATTTTTTTTTCCTACATCCTACCAACATTAAATAACAGATTAGAATAATTGATATTTTAGCCAAATTGAAAGTGGACACTTGTCTGCCTTGGGACAGCTTCTGGTATTTCTGTTACAATCTTGGGTTTCTTTACAACTCTTTGCAGGGGAGGAGGTAGTATTGCCTCCAGTAGGAGAAAGGTCTGAAGAAGGAGATACCCCAAAGGTACCTGGAAGGCCCAGGGTGGTTTGGGCTATGCTCTCAGCTCAACTGGAAAAGCTTGTCTTGATAGGTTGATTTTGGAGAATCTGTATGCATCTTCCCTGCACTTCAGTATTTGACCATGTTATGTCAAACAGCAGGCTCTGTTTTGAACATGCCTTTGTTTGCTTTCTTGATATGAAATACAAATTCACTTTTTTAACCCCTGAGCTGGACTGAACCTTCAGCATGCCATGACATGGATCCAATAAGAGAGGGCTGCTAGACCATAAGGGGTTCATTCTTGTGGATGTACCTTTGGAAAAATATTCAAATAAGCTGACAGAGACTTTTAGAAGGAATGTTAGAAAGACTGAGGGGTAGCATAGTGCTAACAAATAAATAGTTGTCCTATGGAAGACACTGGTCATAGGCAGGTATGATCAGTAAGTCATCTGACTTAGAAGACTAGCTAGAAGTCAGTTTGAAAGAGAAGGCGTGTCAGGACTTCTTGTTAGCTGTTTTATGCAGAAAGCAGGAATCAGCTATCCAGTAATTGATACCCACTCAAAATGCTGGTGTGGTCAGAAAAAAAATCAGTAGAATTTTCCGGTTATGTATTATGTAGATCTATATGTCTTGTGTGTGCCTACAGTTTGGGATTTGGAGCAAAGTTATCTTGGTTATTTTGTGTTTCTAGAGAGTTTTGTTAAAAAGCCTGAAGTTCTGTTTATTCTTAAATCATGATGTTTCTCAGAAAATTAGGAGTTACTATGGACTGGGAGTCTTTGGCAGTTTGGTACCACCACAATGGTAAGAAAAGCTGATGGAGACTTTTAGGAGTAATGTTAGAAAGACAGGAATAGCATAATGCTAAAATCTACTCAAACTTAGCCAAGTTTAAATATGTGTGTTTAACGTATTGATACAGGACTTAAATGCATCAGCCTAGCAACTAATATTCAGGAGATTCTTAGCTGTGACATTTTATTAGTATCATCTTAGTATATTCAGAATTAAAACACTTTTCAGAGAGATGAATTTTGGATAAAAGGTACAGCTTTCAGCTCCCAGTTGCTGTGTATTACTGGGAAGATGTTTACTGTATCTTTGCAGTGGGTGAAGTGTGCACATGATCACCATGTCCTGATAAGAGTTTTTACTGATGTTAGTCAGAAGTCTTGCCCTACTTAAATAATCTTTATTGTCTTGAGTGTTCATGGATGTTACTAACTAGTTTTCCTCAAACTCTCCAGTCATGACTTTCTGACTCCTTCCCTACTCAGAAATTATGACAGTTTTCAAACAAGGTACTGAATGGTCGAAAAAGGGTAAGGACATTTTTTAGAAAATATTAAAACACATCAATATGAAAATTAAATTAATGTAGTCAATCAAAGTGTTGCTAAATATAGCAAACACTTAAAATTACACAATACACTTGAATTATTTTAATGAAATTGATGCATTTGGGTGGATAATGACAACTGATTATTACTTCTATGTAATGGGTCATTTTCTACATATTTCTTTATTATTTATTTCAACCATTAATAAAATTCTGACTCTCACAAAAGTTGCTGGAAATAGGATGAGCTTATTTATAGCTGATAGTTTTGGAAACTTTTTATTTAGCAATAGCCAGAGTTCTCCAGTACCCTTGTTTCTTTCGAAGGGCAGTTCCCTATTTTTAGTATATGACAATTAAATTAGTTTTCTTGTATGTTACTAGAAGCACTGTAGAATTTACAGCTTCTTCCTGAATATTTCTGTTCTGAAAAATAATTCTATAGTTTATTTTTAAGTACTTGAAGATTTTTTTGTTTCAGATTGACAGCATTATCAGTATTACTACCAGTTTTATTGATGAAATTACTGAACACAAAAATATTTAATATTTTCTCTAAATGAGAAATCCTGCTTCAGTGTTTTCATAGAACAAATGTTCTTTAACGTTAAATGTGAATGCTGGCCTAGGTTGTACTGTGCTTATACAGCTACTCTGCACTGTCTGTTAGACGTAATGAATTTATTAACCGTAACTAGTTACTAAAGAAGTTCTTGAGGACTCATGATGTTTGGTAAGACAGTTCATTCAGAAATGACACCCTGTCTTTCCCAGTGACATGAACATTGCCAGTGACTTTTCTGTGAAGCGTTCATTTTACACCATGCTGAGTAAAGCATGAATTTGGGATCCACTTTTGATGATGATTATGTCATGCAAGTCATATTTACAAGTCTATGCAATTCTTGGACATAGTTTTTGATGATGAATTCAGCAGAGTATAAAATAGAAATGTCATAAAGTACCAGAGACAGTGTTATTTAACCAATAAATCCTTGATCCTGATTTTGGCAAAGCTAATAGCAACACAGCTGATCCAGTCAGTATTATAGCTTCAAAAAGACATTCTCCCGTGGTTAACTTGGCTATTGTTAAATGGATCTCAAATATATTTTCCAAGTCTATGAGTTTCGCCAGTGATATAGCTGGACTTGTCCACATACACAAAAAATTTCATTTTATTTTCTTTCAGATCACTTTGTAAAAATCACTTGTGATACCGTACATATATATGCAACAATGTGATTGACTAGAGGTGTTATAGCATGTTTGCTGCTTTGGGTTCCTAAGGGTACTGGTACTGCCTCCTTGTTTGTACAGGGGTGCATTAGCTGCGTGACCCTAGGCCTGGGAGGAAGCTTCCATGCTTCAGGGACACTTATGTTAGATGTCCTGTTTATCATCTCTTATGAAGGCAGTAGTCTCAAAAATAATGGTAAATGATATATAATGGATGTTTATATGCTTCTTTAAAACTATATTCTAGACTTTACCATAATACTTTTTTATTTTAGCTCTATCCTGTTTGAAAAACTTTCCCAAAGTTATTTCAGGAATCTTACAGGATGGGTTAATGAGAAGAGAGCGATTGTACTCGTATGACCTCTCCTTTGTGACTTGAGTAATAGTGTACAGACAGTGTTTTCAGGATTAGTGGTACCTGGCTTAGTCTTGTGTTTTATTGCACTCAAGAGATCCTTCTTAAATGCTAAAATAGGCTATGTTTTTCTCAAAAGGGATGGCTTGTGCTTCCTTCAAAAACATTTGGTGGAGATGCTCCAGATTCAGAATGATTCAGTTCCAACCTTGAGGCCTAATGAAACGATAATTTGAAGGAAATCAGAGTTAATTATGAAGGATAATAATGGTATTGAGTGGAAAATTACCATGCAGTTATTTAGAAATTGGAGATCATACACTATTTGAGGCATTTGTTTAGTTGTCTGTAAATCTGGTAAGTGATTCAGGTGCTTGAACACACACCTGTTGCCAGTTTAAAAACCTCACAGAATTAGACGTTGTATCCAGCTACTGTTTCAGAGGATGTGGACGTTTCATGGGACTGGTGGCACATCTACTGGTCCATGCAAATATCTTTTGATATTTTAAAGGGTCTCAAATGCCATTAGACTTAATGTGCTTAGAGACTGAATCCCTGGTGCCTGTCGTAAGGGAAACTTTAATTTTCCTGCATGATTCAGGCACAGGCCTTCAGAAATGTTTTCACATTGTTGGTTTTGTATCCAAAACCACAGCTGGTCATTTTGAAGAGAAAAATGTCAGTGCATGTGTCTAAATGCCATGAAGGAAATGGGCTCTAGGCTTTGTGTGGTACTTCTCTGGCTATAAGCATAGTGGTGTCTGCTTACATGTGGTTGTAAACATAACCACAGTAGACAGGTGGGGTACATAGGTATGAGTCTGTACAGTTCTTGGGGGCAGTATTCAGAATCTGATTTTTCCTGTACAGATTCCCTGGTAACATGACTGGTATGTGTGTTGGAAATGGAGATGAGAATAGTAGACCTTCTAACAAACAACTTGTCAAATTTATTCTATAATGGAGCTGAAGACTTTGTTTCTGCTTTCCAGTCTTGTTTCCAGTGATTCAGGAGCTCGACCTTAGACCTGACTAAAAGCAGCCTTTACTTTCATTACTTTTTAAGATTAGTCTAGGCAAGGTAGGCAAACTTCAGGAGTATGTGTAGTGTTTGTATCTCCAGTTTTAGGGACCTGTCCTAGTTTTGGCTTGAATAGAGCTAATTTTTTTAACTTCTTAATAGCTAGAATAGTGTGGTGTTTGGGATTCAATATGGGATTTGGTATGAGAAGAATGTTGATAATACACTGATGGTTTTAGTTGTTGCTAAGAAATCACGGACTTTTCAACTTTCCATGCCCTGATAGGGCGCAGGTACACAAGAAGCTGGGAGGGAGCATAGCCAGCAACGGACCCAAATTGGCTAGTGGAATATTCCATATCATATAACATCATGCTCGGTATATAGAGGAGGGTGGATCAGGAAGCTCACTCTGGCTTCCAGGATTCTGGTTTCAGGATTCTCTCTTTAGGATCACTAGCCAGGAACAGGCTGGACATCAGTCAGTGGGTGGTGAGCAATCACACTGTGCATTACTCTTTTGTATTTTCTATTATTATTATTATTATTATTATTATTATTATTATTATTATTATTATTATTATTATTATTATTATTATTATGTGTTTTTTTAATCTAATTTCAATTATTAAATTGTTTTTAGCTCAACCTATGAGTCTCCTTATGCTTATTCCTCCAGTTCTTTCCCCCATTCCCCAGGGTGGGGGAGGCTGAGTGAGCAGCTGTGATGTTTGGTTGCTGGCCATGTTTAAATCACGACAGGACCAGGATTAGGAACAGGTGGTTTCCACTGCCTCTTAAGGCTCAAGGTGTGAGTGCTGAGTTTTTGGGAATAGCTTCCTCCATCAGGCATGGGCTAATGCCATTTTCACAAGAAGTAGTGGCAAAAAGACATTCCACAGTTTGAAATGGTCAAATGATCCAGACTATCCCAAGGTATATTTGTAGGACTGGATATTTTAGTGTTGTAAGAGTGGAGATGGAAAGGAGGGAGTGTGGAGAAGAGAAAAATCAAGCATATTCTGTTTCTTGAGCACAGTTTTCAGTCAAATTCACTGATAATGAACAGAAGCTCTGTGGTATCTTTACTACATCTGTAGCATCTGCTGAAGGTTTATTATTTAGATGAAGTTACATTTGACCCTTCTCTTAAACAAACCCATGCTAGTCAAGCTTGATTTGAAATATAAAAAAATGTAGTTAGTTACTTCCTTCGATGGAGAATTCCAAAAGAGAATTAACTAAACTATGAATAACATATACCTACCATGAATAGTATGGCTTAAGTATCCTAATAGTAGTAATTGGATACACAGTTTGCTGTGTTTCACTCTCAGGTACGCATCTGTTAAATAAATGTCTCCCTTCAATTTTCTTATTTTATGCTGCTGAAGAAGCTGAAAGGTGAAGTAGAATTGCTTTCCTTCCAGTAGTTCTGTTTCCCTTGAAGAGTCTTTTGGACCTGCTTTTCTTCTGCATACGAAACATAAGAAACATTTATCAAAAAAAGTACACAGAACCTGATCTTGTACACCAAGTTTATGAGCCAGGCCTAATCTATCTTGTCTTTTGAAAGCTAATTATTCAGTTAACTTCACTGCTTCCTAAGCTTTGGATATACCAACAGTAAGCTTCTATAATATGCAGTAGTTTTTCAGTTAAAGATATTTAGTATTATTCAAAAGTGACTTTCTCATTATAGCTTTATTATTAAAAAAGTAATACTGTTGCCCTGCCAAAGTAGAGGTCCAGTTTATTAACTTCAGTGGTATTAATCTGAGTCATTGTTTTTTCTGCTCATGGGATGTTACTAGCTAATTCCAAAAATATGTTTGGATTTTCACCATAAGTCATAGTTGTCTGTGTCCAGGAATAGCTCTGTGTTATCCACGAGAAATGTGCCTGACTGCACCCTGAAGCTGCTACTATTCTTGATGATTCTTCATGTTAATCTGCCTTGGTTGCATAAAGGTGCTCGCAAAGGTTTGCATAGATAGTACCTAACAAATCTTTCTAGAAGAGCTGTAATGTGATTGTTTTTACCTCTTGCACAATTATGTTACACTTAAAAGCTCCTTGTATAATACCATTAGCTATATCTTTGCAAGAATGTATTTGAATATAGACATGTAGATGCATCCATTCTCTCCCTCTATGTAATGCATATGTTCTCCCTCCCAGGTCATTTTCACTAATGTTTTGAAGTGAACTGTTATGGGAGGCCACCTTCTGATGTTCTGAAAGGGCTAATGTACCTGTAAACTGTTTTGGGAGAAGGCGAGGGGGGGGACAACCAAGAAACAATTCCCCAGCATGGTTTAGAAGCAGTGTTAGAATTAAAGAGTTTATTTTGGTAAGCTTTTCTTGTGGCCAACCTCAGACCTTTTGTGGTCTTTGGTATGGTAATCAAAGTACAATTAAGCCCTGTTGGTGGAAAGATTCTGAGTCTGCTCAGAACCAAAACAGAAGCACACTAGAGATGGAAGAGTGGACGATACCCATTGAGAACTACAAGGACATTGCCAGGGTGTGCAGAGATGCAGTTGGAAAGGCAAAAGATCAGCTTCAATTGAAATTGCCCACAGATGTCAAACTACAAGAAGGGGTTCTTCAGGTACATAAACAACAAGCAGAAACAGAAGGAAAATATTGGCCCACTGTTAAATAAGAGAGGTGACCTGATCAGCAACGCTGAAAAGGCAGAGATTCTCAACACTTTCTTTACCTCTCTCTTTACCAGCACTGTTGGGCCCCAGGCCTTGGGAACAAAAATCCAGGTCGATGCAAACACAAACCCACTGTCAGTGAAGGAAGCACTGGCATGTGAACTGTTAAAGGAGCTTCACCCTTGCAAATCAATGGGCCCTGATGTTATCCACCCAGGGGTGTTAAGAGAGCTGGCCAATGTTGTGAGGCTGCTCTCCATAATTTTTGATAAGTCATGGAGATTGGGGGATGTCCCAGAAGACGGAGAAGGCTAATCTCATCCCTCATATAAAAGAAGGGCTTAAAGGAGGATTCAGGAAATTACAGGCTTATCAATTGGTCCCTGGGAAAGTTATGGAATGCATCCTCCTGAGGGTTATCACAGGTCAAATGAAGCACATGATTGGAAAAAGCCAGCATGGGTTCACCAAGGGCAAATCGTTCTTGACAAACCTGATCACCTTCTGCAATGAAGTAACCTGCTTGGTTGATGTGGGGTGAGTGGTGGACATTGACTACCTGGATTTCTCCAAGGCTTTTGATACTGTTCCCCCCAGCCTCCTCCTAGAGAAACTGATGTGTTATGATCTAGACAAGTGGTCTGTGCGGTGGCTGACAGGCTGCACCCAGAGAGTGAGAGTAAATAGCTCCTTTTCAAACTCGCAACCTGACACAAGTGGGGTCCTCAGGGATTGACTTCGGACCCAAAGCTGTTTAATATCTTCATAAGTGATCTGGATGATGAGATCAAGTGTACCCTGATGAAGTCTGCCAATGATACCAAACTGAGTGGGGAAGTGGACACTTCAGAAGGGAGAGTCACCCTGCAAGAAGACCTGGATAGGCTGGAGGAGTGGGCTAGCAAGAACTTCATGAAGTCCAACAAGGACAAGGGCAAGGTCTTGCACCTGGGAGATACATAATCCAGGAGTGCAGCACAGGCTGGGATCCACCTGGCTGGAGAGCAGCTCTGTGGAAAGGGGCCTGGGGGTCCTGGTGGACATCAAGCTCAATACGAGTGAATACTGTACTGCAATTGCAAAGAAAGCCAACAGAATGGTGGGTCGCGTCAACAAGGGCGTCACCAGCAGAGATACAGAAGTCATTGCCAGACTCTACTCGGCACTTGTCAGGCCACACCTGGAGTATTGTGTTCAGTTTTGGTCCCTGCGATACAAAAAAAAGATGTGGACGGGCTGGAAAGAGTCAGGCTGGAGAGGGTCTGGAGAAGGGCCACAAAGATGATCAAGGGACTGGGCAGCCTGTCAGATGAGGAAAGGCTGAGAGAATTGTTCAGGCTTGAGAAGTCTTGTCTTAGGGGAGACCTTATCACCACGTTCCAGTATTTGAAGGGTGACTATAAAGAACATGGAGACTCCCTTTTTACAAGGAGTCACATGGAAAAGACAAGGTGTCATGTGTACAAGTTACTCCTGAGGAGATTCTGATTGGACACAAGAGGAAAATTTTTCACAATAAGAAAAATCAGCCGCTGGAATAACCTCCCCAGGGAAGTGGTAGATTCCCCAACATTGGACACTCTTAAGATTCAGCTGGGCCTTATTTACACCATGGTTTTTACCATGAAAGATTGGATCAGATGATCCTTGAGGTCCTTTCCAACCTGATACTCCGTGATTCTCTGAAGAGTCCTTGTTATCACAGGTTGTGTAATGTTTAAATATTTGAGTTGATTTGCACAGAATGTTATTTTTAAAGCATACTACACACAGCACAAATACAGATTTCTTTCTGTTCCTGCCATCTCATTAGAGCTCAGAAGAAAGGTAAAATCTTTTATTTCTGGTTTTCTGCTACAGTAAGCCTATTATGTTTGCTGTGTATTATTTGTGTATTATTATTATTATTATTATTATATAAATTTTCATTTAGAGGTAGTCACCCAGTTGTACCTCTGTGCAGCATCTTAAAGTCTATTACATTAAAATTTTATTATGAATCTTTAGCAACTCTTATAAGCAATTCTTTTACCTCCTGAAAGCTGAGTTGCAAAGAACTTGGCAATGTCATCTCTGTGAGTAGTCATTAGCATTGGAGGCCTTATCCTTGTTTGTGCTTGCTCTTCACTACAGGAATGTGTTATGGAGTCTTTCTTACTACCATCTGAACAGGTGGTCTAGCATGGTCTTAGCAGTTATGCAATTATTTTTTATTTATGTATTATTGCAGCAGTTATTTCTTCTGAAGTGCATCCCATGTCCTCTCAGGCATCCTTGGTGAGATGCAGCATGTGTTACTTAGCTACCATTAGGTCAACGTTTTTTTTTTTCTTTCACTTACCTGTTGTTTTTCATCCTCCATTTACTTCCTTTGGCTATGTGCATCTGTATATACCTTCCATACACCTCCTCCTTTTCCTTTAGTGACAAACTTTTCTGGAATGGAGTCAGATGAACCTGCTGGGGTTGTCTTCAGCCTCTCTTGATGGCACGGTGAGAGACATAGAGAGACTCTTATTAAGCTAAAGTAAACACCCACGCTCCCCATCTTGTATTTGTGGCTCATGCCTAGTGTTTAAATGAACATACACGTTATGTATGTTGAAGTTGGAAAGTTGCTTATAATACACGTCCACATGTAAGGCAAGTCCTTAAGACTCTGTTGCTTGGGATGCAGTTTGTCTTGCTGCAAGGAATGAAAAAGTTAAGGTGATGGGGGATGCAGTTTGTCTCTTGCTGCAAGGAATGAAAAAGTTAAGGTGATGGGGTATAAAAATGCAGATGTTTCTTAGTCTAAAAATTGAAGTACATCTTATGTTGTTGGAAAAGAAAGGTGAGTTATTCTGAAAAAAAGAATTGTTTTATATATTTTTTATTTTTTTTTTTAGAAACGACAGCTATTCTTAGTAATGATCTCAAAGCACATCTAAAATGAACATGTTGTTGGGCCAAGCCACATGTTTGGCATTACACCAAAACAGTATTGGGCATAATCACAGGAAATGCTTCTCCTGCTGATGCTAGCAGGAACAGTGTTAGGCAGCTGGTGTGTAATCCCATATGCATGGCTAAAATTGTGAGAGAGAGAGAATCTGGAAAGGGTTAATACTCTATTGAATGCATGGTTTGCAATTCCATTATTTGTTTTTAGGGTTTTTTTTGGTTTAGTGACTTACATAATTAAGATACTGAAATTGTCTCTTGCATGAAGGATGGCACACACAGGCACTGTTATGCCTCCTCATTATGCTGAAGCATTTGTTTGAATTCTGGTATTCGCTGGGATGAATACCATGTATCAGGCAGCCACTATTTCTTCCTGAGTGCGTATTCCTTAATCTTGACATCTCCCTTTCAAAGACTGACCTGGGCTTGACTGGAGATAGCAATATTCAACCCAGGCAACTTTAAAGAATACCAGTGTGATGTCTGATACTTCTGCAGAAAATTGAAAGAGTACAGTTGTTACTACATCATATAGCACTGCTTATAAAGGTGCAAAATATGAAGTTGAAAAATACTAGTATTGTAATATCTTGCTTTGGCCTGCTGTTTATGATTAATGTCCCAGACATTAGTAGACCACTACTATCCCTGGCAGTTGATTTTAATGCTAGGTTCTGTATTTGTGCTGTTTGCATCAAACATGATTGGATAAGAAGTTTAAGTGAATCTAATAAAATTGTTCTCATTGCTGTAAAATAGCTTTTTCATCTAATACTTTTATTTGTTTATTTAAAATGGCAGTGAGCAATTCAGACCAAATAGAATGTGGTGGGGTTTTTTTTTTACATATTGAGAATTATTTATAAATAAAATATGAAGTTTACCTTTGTGTTAATGAAGCTGCTAAGGTTAATTGTTGCAATTCTAAAATGTGTTCATGTTACTAAAATTTAATGCTTTGGGATTTATTTATTTTTATACCTCTTGCATAGTAGAAGTAAAATATACTCATGTGGATATATTTAAAATGTCTTAATGTGTCCTCATGGTTTTGCTGCTTTTTTTGTTTGATTTACATAATCCCGTGCTAACATTTATTTTAATGTTTTTTAAATATATTTAACGTGCAAAAGATTACTGCACTGTCTATTTTTTGTATTGCCTTATGGCTGGGATATCTTTCACCTTTTTTGCTGCTTTTTCTTTTGATATGTTTCCATTTTCAAAATGAAAGTGAAAATGCCATTTGATCCAAATAAGATGTGATCAACAGCAACCTGCCATTAATTGCCAATGTCTAAAGCCTCTTTTTCTTTATAACATTCTTTGATTAAATTAGTAATAACTAAAAACTTTTTCAGGTTTTATAAATGAAAAGTTTATGTAGAGAGCAAGAAGCTTGTTAATAGTTTAAAGAATTATAGGCAATATAGGAAAAACTTGGTGACATAACTTAATATTCCTTAAATAGCTTAAACAAAATGACCGCTATGAGGTTTTAAAGGACCTATAACAAGTCAAATATTAGAGGCTACAGAAGCTGGTACTTGAGGATAGCATAACAGCAGATTTTACCTCAGATTCAGTTAATGCTATGTTATTCCATCATTTTAAGTAAAGAAAGATTTGTGTTCAACTTGAAAACTGAGCTGTACCAGATTTGAGCAGTCTCCTTCTCTTAGCCCTACTGGGCAGCTGGCTTGTTTTGTTAAGAGAGTGCAGGAATTAAGTAAATTTTCAAATGGCATCTCTCTAACCATAATCTCTGTAACACCTCAGTGGAGAGAAAGATTGTTCTGTTACTTGCTTATAGAAAAAAAAATATAGGAAGGCCAGGAGTGGGAGGAAAACTGGAGTAGTTGGTGGAAATACAAAATGGAAAATTTCTCTAGATGTCTGTTACCTTTGTAATATTGCTAGAATATTTTTTAAAATGTTTCAGTTTAATGAATAAAAACCTGTGAGATTATGATCCATGTTTACTGTTAGGTTTACTTTCAAACAATGAAGTTTGAATGGTTTCATACCTGAATATAATCTGGTTTTATGTTTTACTTTCATAAAAAGTTTCAACATTAAAATCACACTTTCTTTCAAAAGAAGTAAAATAGGCTTTAAAAGTTACTGCTTCTCATCTTCACAAAGCTTTAGAAACTTAGATGGTGCTCTTTCTGCTTTACAACCAGGAGCTTGGTGGAAAGCTTTGTTTTTTTCTTTTTAAAGAGGCATGAAATCAGAGATAGTTCTAGGAGTCATCAAACTTCAGTTCCTTGTCCTAGAATCATTAGCAGAATGGGCCCAAACTGCCCTTACTTGATTGAAGTGCAGGGGGCAGGAGATATTTTTACCATGTAAACTTGCACTGATCTCGAGGTTGAATTCCCATTCCACTTGGCCCTCTACGAACATGAAATAAGATGGTACCTATTCTTACACCTTTTTCTCGAGAGGGAATGGGCAGAAGAACAGCAAAAGTTCATCTTGCATCACTCTATGTGGGCCCTGGTAAATAGGATTTAATCACTGCTGCCTTTTAGGTCCTTGTTCCAAAACCAGCAGATTTTAGCAGGATCATTTGGTAGTACAGATGTTTCAGATCAAACTGTGGGCGAAGAGATATATTTCTGTCAATTCAGAAGGAATTAGTTACCCTTATGGTGGCTGCAGGAAAACAAGCCGTGTCTGATCCCCTCTAAAGGCAGAGTGACGCAGGCAGGTATCTACATCAGCAGGCTTTATGCGAAAGCAAGTAACTTCTTTGGTGGTTTGTTTTGTGGGGTTTTTTTGTTGTTGTTTGTTTGTTTGGGTTTTTTTAAAAAAAAGTAGTAACTTTACACTGCATCTGATAGGGCCACAGGTACTTCTGACTCAGTGTTTAGAGCTGGCTCTACTATGTTGCGGAATAATGGTGTAAATTCATAAACTTGTTTTTCATGTTAACAGCAGAGTAATTGCACCTGTGCCTCACTTTTTAATCAATGGCTGTTTTTGTTTTCTTGTGGTGCTATGGGGGGTGTCATGGACAAGAAATGAAGGGCATGTGTCTGCCTATAAATGAGATGCCGAAGCCTTGGGTGGCTGCGCTGCCAAACCAGCCCCCTCAGGGACCAACAGGTTTGGAAAGCACATTAGGCACGTGTGGAGCAGGATTTATTAGCGTGAGCTCAACTGTAGGGCTTTGAGGCTGGATTTGACTCTGGCCAAGCCTGCGGTCAGGGAGGTGTGCCCTTACTTGTCCTCTGGGGATCCAGGTTTCTTTATTTCAGAAAGTATTAATGACTTGATGAATAAAGGAGGAAGAAATGCTCCTTTAAAATTTCCTAACAAATCAGAGGACTGGAGACGCTTTAAAATCTCCTAAAGGTGTGTGAGAAAAGTGAACTTTTTAAAAGTGGGTTTGAACTTTCATAAATTATTGTGCATGTTATTTCAGAAAAGACAATTAAAATAATATTACAGTGATGTTGTTACATGTTATTTTAAAGGATGATAATTATATAGAAAAAGGTATTTGAGCGTAGGCATAAATTAAATAGGCAAAGTGGAATGATCTTTAATAGCTAATGGCAGTGCTGTCATTGGAACAGTATGAGGTTCAAATAAAAAAGGACAGGTTAGATTCCTTCAAATTTTGGACACACTACTTCCCTTCTGTAATGGTGACTATAATGTTCACAGGCAGTTTTCACTAGGAGCTACGCTGGTATGAATTACGTGTCATGTATGCACTGAACGTCTCAAAAGCTGAGGTGTTCCTTGGCTCTGTCAGCTTCTAGACTTGAATTTGAACATGTCCTCTCTTTCCCTTTCACAGTTAAAAGATTTTATATTTCTGCATTTTGTAGCTTCATCGGTATAACATTTGTCCCCAAAATATCAGCTGTTGTGATAGCTTTTCTCTAAAAGCATCTTAATGCAAGGTCGGAAAACAAGCAGACCTGACAAATGAGTGATATTTCACTGTCTGTAATTGGAATGCTGCATCTGGATTTCCTTTTTGCTGTATTGGAAAATTGAGAGCTAAGATACAAATGCAGTCATTAAATGCAGAAAAACTATAAGAATAATTGGACTAAAGAAGGGAGTTCTGTACAGTATATGACAGGGGGGAAAGTAATTTTATTAACTCTTAAGTTATTTAAATTCTGGATGGTCGATGATCTTCAGGCATGATAAGAATGATGCAGATCATTAGGTTTGTAATGGTATCATTAGCTGTTTCAAAAATAATCTAAATCTGAATCTGTATCTATCTGCCACCATCAGAAACTGTATCTGTACATTGGAGTTCATTAAACAATTCAGCTGTGGGCACCTTTTGAAATGAAACAACTTTGAGAATAGTTTCAGTAAAAGGCTTGGAATGAGTACAAGTTCAGATGGAAAACAGCTGTGTTTTGCTGTATAGATATGAGCCTGTTTCACAGAGGAAATAAGACTGCAGAAATAGACCGTAGTCCTGGAGAGAGTCCTGTGCTGTAAGTGTGTGTATGCTCCCACTTGTGAGATGAAAGCATCCTGAGGCATACTTTTTCTCAGTTTTCTGGTAGCCCTTTTATTCCCTTTATCTCTTATAATAGTTCAGTGCTGTGTGATTTATGATTATTTTTTTTTCCCTTGTTGTAATTTTCTTTGCCTGTTTTTCTGGTTAAAAATGGTTAAGCGGTTGTCAAGAAGGATGCCCCTGCATCAGTGCTGGAGGCTGTTAATGACCTGAGAGCTCCCAGTGTGGAGCGTTCAAATCTTTCTTGTAGGTTGTAATCACTTATTGCCCTCGGGAGCTTAAGTTCAGTTACACAGATTTCACTATAATACTCTTGCGTTAGTGGTGCTAAAGGAATAACAGCCACTTTGCTTCATTGCTGGTGACTTTTCTTGAGGCAAGAGAGAGAAGAACCACCTGCTGCTGTGTGACCTCTGCATGTTACCATGTCTTCCCTATGCTCTGTGCCTTTCACCTCTTTTCTGTTGATTTGAAAATCAGCATTTTTTGAGAGAAATTTTTTAAACTTGTTTCATTGGCCAGCCAAGTTCTGCTTGCTCAAAAAGGTCTTTCAAGTTTGTGATGTGAGCCTGTATTTATAGCATTAACAAAGCCATGTTATTTATTTTCCTCTCATCTAGGTGCTTGAACTGGGATTTGATTTCTCATCCTATGGATCACTGAATGAGTAACAGATGGCCTTGCCTCGTCTTACAGGCGCTTTACGCTCCTTTTCAAATGTCACTAAACATGAGGATTACAGTGAAGAATTAGCTGACTTAACGGTAAAGATTTTTTTTCTCTTCCAAAGCATAATTGTAAAGTATTATTGTGTATATAGTAAGAATTGTTTGCTTTCTTCATTTGTATTGCTCTTTTATGAGTAGGCAAGTGAGCCTAGGCAGAGTGTGTGTAGTTTCCTGTGCATTCCTTCAAAGTGTCCTCACTCAAATTTGCTGTAACGTTGTGATTTGTGCTAGGCCCTTACAGTCATGATGTGCTATATGGATAGGGTTGCTTGGCTCTGTTAGTACAGCCCTGTTATTTCATCCTTCAGGAAGTTAAGTTGGGCTGGGCTGGTATGTTTTTAGCTCCAAGCTTATGCAGGGCTGGGGAGCCAAACATTTTCCTTTGAATATTAAGACTCTTGCTGGGTGATGATAAATTTAGTGATACTGAATTTAGATACCACCCCCACTCCCCCTGCCCCTAACTTAAAGCAATAGATGTGTTGTGGGAACCTGTAATGTGAAATGGATTTGGGAGCTGTAAATCCCCTGAAGTTTCAAGAGTTTGGCTTTACAGAGAATTCTGACTCAGAAAGAGTAAAGTAGTGAGAGAGCACATGTGTGTGTATCCTCCCTCTTCCTTATGCTCAGGAAAGTGTGTAAAGAACAAGTAATATGGAAACTGTGCAATCGCTACTACTTAGTAGAGGAACACAACTGGAAAGAGGTGTTTTTATCGGATGTTTAATTTTAAAGGAACATCCATATAGTAATTTTAAATAAGTAAAAAAAAAATTTTGCATTTTCAGACTAAAAGATCAAAACTACATGAACAATTGCTCAAGTCTGATCTTACTTGGAAGAAGATAATAAAGTTTGTTGATGACAATCTGGACAAAAAAGAACACCAAACTGTAAATAGTGATTTAAAAACGATATTACAAGCTGCAAAACAAATAGGTATGTTTTCATTCTCTTGTAGTCTAAAAATAAACTGTTTTGTTGGGGGGGGGACAGTTTCAAACTGCTTTTTGCCTGCATACTTTGCATACTGGTACAATTTTAGTTCTACCTTGATGCCAGGCTTGCCCTGAAATATCTTTGAAACTCCTGTTAATCTGATATGTGCATGCATAATTTGGTCTGTTTTATTTTAAAATATGATTCAATTGTTATGTGGATATTTTTGCTTTTTGATAGTATTGTTGTGTAGTGTGTGGTATATGATCCACCTTTAGTAAGGAAAAGCAACAGCTTCTCTTGGAATGGCAGTATTCTGAGAAAAGAACAAGCTTGGTGTTACCTGCTTTGGTTTCATGTGATTGGCATAATGAAATATTGGACTGCTACATAGGCAGATAAAAATGTAAAAAATGTTTTCTGCTTGAAGCATTTGGTGTTGAGATAAACTAATAATAAATTTCACTCATCTGGAATTAAGCTTTTAAAACTGAAATACCAAATGCCAAAGAAAGGGTGAAAACTTAGTTTTGATTGGAAACTTAGTTTTTGATTGACAGACTAAAACTAATTCAGCTTGTGCTGTTAGCAGAATTTTACTTCCATCAGCTCATAAACTGAGCACATGGCTCAAGCTCTAGCTGTCACATATTTAAGAATTTTTCATTTCAACCTAGTAGGTATATTTTTCCTTTTCTGATTGTGTTTCAGGTATCTTGAATGGAACCCTAATTAAAAAGACTGAGACAATGAATATATATAAATATATCTGCCTTTTTTAGGCATTATAGAACAGAGATTTTTATCACAATACAAATGTTAACCTGCCTCACTTGTGTTTATGTTTCTTGACGGTTCTTTTGAAAATAACTAGCAAATTGAGAAAGAAACAAGTGTCTAAACACAGACTTTCAGAAAAGGCTAGACAAGTTACCCATGTCCAGCGTGTAGTAATCAGCTGTGCTGTACAGTTGCACAGAAGGTGTCTATTAAAGCTATTAATGGTTGTAATGGATATTGTTTTAGTGAGTCATCAGAAGAAAAATTATGATTTCTCAAATCACTGACAAAAGTTTTAAACTCATCTGACAATACACATGTCATAAACTTCGTTTTGTGTTTCATTCCTTCCATGTTAGTGACATCACTCTGTTATTTTTACAAATTCGGTCCTAACTTTCTTTAATCCTGTTTTTTCTAATGCAAATAGTAGTAGAGTTTGTGCTGTTAGCAGGCTTTAATGTCTGGAGGCCAGAAATCAAGCGTGTGGCTGCCTGTCTTTGAAACAGGCCTCTAGGAAGGGCCACCTCCCTGCCCTGACACTGGTATCTCTGCTTCAGTGCATAGATTTGAGATGGCATTTACGATACACAAGGTTTGGGGGAAGGTCATGAAAGATGGGGAGAGAGTTTGCATCAGCTGTCATGGCCTCAAGTTAATATGGAGAAGGTGCGGTCTGCACTGATAATAGATCTGTATTGATTGAGAAGATCCACATAGTTGGTTTAGATATCCACTGGGTATAGTTTAAATCATAAGAGGTACTGGAGTAAAGTGTTGGCTAAATTAGGGCTGACAAATACATAATGACTATAAAGTTTGCAGTATAAAAGGTAAGACTGTGTATAGTATAGCAAGTAGGAAAAAATGTCTGATGATGGGGAAAAAAGATTATAAGCAAAAGAAATATTTGCCGTTCTTAGTTGTAAATGTTATCTATGACAATAATTTGGCGGGGTTATTTTCTATATTAGTGACAGAAATTAGTATTAACTGCATGATTTTTAAAATTTTATTATTTTTTATTTTTAAAATTTTCACTTTTTTGCCAAATATGTCTGTAAAAGCTTTCTATTTGGGTTTTTTTCCTAAATTTTAATAGCACTGGTGGGTAAGTAGAGCAAATTGAAAGATTTGAAAGTAATAGTGATAAATTGCTGTTTGATGAAGTGGAGAGGACAAAACAGATTAAAACAAATGCATGATTATTTAGTTAGATCAAGTTAGAAAGGAACAATCAGCTTTGACACTTTTGAATAAAGATGTGTAATGTTACGGAGACACAAACCAGAACAGATTACAGTGACTGAGGCACAGACTTGAACTGACAGTAATGTTCCAACAATCATCATCAGAATTGTATAGTGGGGAAAGGGAATTGCTTCTATGCCTTTTTACTTTCATTTGAAGGAAATGAAATCTCAGCCTAGGCAACATATACAGTAATATTGATTTACTTTACAGGGAAAATGTCTCTTACTGAAATGATTTGATTGGCTTAAAAACAAAAAGGAAAGAGTAGCTTCAAGTAGTGCATCTCTTGCCATCTTGGCTGGCTCATTATATTCACAGGGGAAAGGGTAGTTTTTTTCTGAAGAGATGCTTCCACGAATAGGAGATGTTGATCATAAAGGAGAAGTATCACATAATAAACCCAAGAGCCTTTTCTCAAATCCTTCTGTACAATTCTGTTTTGACACAAGTGACTTCAAATAATGATGTGTATTTGTATATTAGGAATATAAGAGTGAGGTTCATGCAGCCCAACGTAGGTCTATAAGTTTCTAGATGTTGTTTTTTTTTTTTTTCCTGTGATTCCTATGTAGCTAATGCTGAGAGGGAGGCTGAAACATCTTTTTCCTTTGAGATGTATTTACAGATATAGTATATGTGTGTATCTTTGTTATATATTTTTCTTCCATATGTAGGTATCTAATTATCCTGTAAATATCAATTCCAGTCCTCTCCATTTTCAAAGTGTACCATAGGGAAATTCAAGAGAAATACTGAATTTTTAGGTGCCTTCATTTATGTTATGTTTCTAGTTACTCAGCCTTGTTTTATCTGCTTATGCTGGATTTCTTTTGTTTTTTACTGTTTCATTGTGGGTAAAAAAATCCTTGCTTTTGCTGGAGATAAACCCAACCTAAGTGAATTAAGTCATGACTAAGAGCGTCAGAGTAATTAAGAATCTTCTCACTGATTCCAGTAAGTTCTTTAACAGGCAGAAAACTGGGACATAGTAAATACAGAGGCCCATATCTGAATATCAGAGGTATACAGAAGCAGGCACAAGACAGTTGATTACTGAAAAGAGAAGAGCCCCCTTTGCTATGTCAGAAGTGCCATTTGGGGGGGTTAAAATTAATTATATTGTTTCTTTTAATATAGTTTGTTTTAATAGTTCTTTTGAGTTAGCCATACATACCAGGGCTTAATCATGTGTGTTACCACTTAAATCGAACTGTTCTCTGCTGGAGGTCTGATGGCTGATCTTGATATAACTAAAGAATTGACAGAGAAAGACATCTGGACAATAGCCGCTTGTAAATCTCCACAGTAAGCTTTTAAGATGTTTTAAAAACTATATAGTCTTAGTAAAATAGCATTTTTTACAAAAATGTTGGAGTAACCTATCCAGTTTTTTAGAACACTTGTTTTTTTTAAGCTTCAAAAAAAATTCTGCATGTTGTTCTCATATAAAACAAATAAGCAAACAAAAAACAGTTTGCTGGCTGGTTTTATTTAGTTTATGCTTGATGACTTAAAATTTTGTTTAGTAGTGACATTTTGGTTCATCATATGTTTTTTTTGCTTATGTTTTCCTTGAGTACCTTTGTGAATATTTGTGTAAGAGGTAAATTCATGTTTCTTCTCTAATAGTATATTTTTATTTGCATAATATGGTATTTTGTATATATAAAACTAAATTCATGCCTTTATTTGCTTTAATTTCTTTGGGCAATTTTTCTAACACACATTCTGAAGTAATTCCACTGGAATTACTACAAGGAGGTAGTAATTCCCAGCTGAGTTCTGTTGTTTAGTCTGTTATGAATATTCAGATTAGGCAGTGAATAAACAATGACATAAAGTGGAAATTTGTTACCTTTAAAAAGCTCATAAATATACTATTGTGAGTTTAAGACCTCAGGCAAGTTTTTCCTCTACCAATACTTTCCTATTTTCCTGAGTTAATCCTTAATATGAATTTCTAGTAAGTAGAAGGATAATGAAGACAGATGCTTTCTTATCCTATACCTTTTATAATTCAGTACCTTGCAACAGTTGCTGCTTGTTGTTATGGTCTTCATTTCATAGCCCTGTTGATGAGACTTGCAGCAAGAAATTGAATACAGTTATGTTATAGGCAATGAAATAGAATTAGTTTGAAGTGTATAAAGTTACATTTGTTTTTGGTTTTGTTAACAGTTGGAGCTGAAAATGGACAAGAAGCAATTGAAAGCGGAGCTGTTTTTCTCTTTAAGACATTTCACAGGAAAGAATGTGTTGGCCATGATGAGACAAAGGCGATCAAGCAGATGTTTGGGCCATTTCCATCATCATCTGCTACTGCAGCTTGTAATGCCACATGTCGGATTGCTTCTCACTTCACTGAAGAACAGCTTACAGCCCTCATACAGATGGCTGAAGAGCAAAATGGTGATAACAGAGTGTTCTTCGGTAAAAATATAGTGTTTTCATTTGACATGCATGATTTGGATCACTCTGAGGAGCTGCCTGTGAATGGTGAGGTCGATGCGCAGAAAATTATAAGCTTAGATTATAACAAATTTCTGAATAACCAGCTGAATCACTTACAGAATTACTGTGATGAGAAATCTGATCCCAAGTCTTTGGAAAAAGTAGATGATTCTTTTTTATGGTGTGAAGTTGGAAAGTATCTGAATGAATCTCAAGGCGGTATCCCTGGAGGGCCAACAACGGAAGACCTCTGCTGTACTTTGTATGAGATGCTAGCTTCTACCAAAAGTGGTGATGAACTTCAAAATGAGGTACAGTAGCATATTAAACAATACTGCATGCATTTGAATGTTGCAGAAATATACGATTATTTCATGTTGGGTTATGTCGATATAGTTTATCCAAGTGTCATCTACGCTTTTCTCTTTTTTTAAAAATTTTTTGTCTTGAGGCAGAAGAATTGAGATGAGTACAGCATGAATTTTATGTGAATAGTCTCCTTTCCCCCATAAAAGACCAACCTTTTTGTGGGGGGCCATTTGCTCAGCTTCTCCATGCTTTTTAAGCAGTAGCCAATTTAAACTACGATAAAAAAGTGTGAGAACTCACAAAGCTAAACTGAAGTTAGTTTTCTTGGGCAGGTTCCATCTCCAGTTTGAGCCTTCCTGTTGCTGGAAGGAAGATTGGATGACTGTGCAGGTGGTGCTACTTCAAAACTTTGTATTGCTTCTATTTCTTTTTAAAAGGAGGAAGGGTGGGTTTATTACAAGAAGGGCAGAGAAAGCTTGAGGGAGAGAGAACAGTTGCTGTGAGGCTGGAGTTGAAGGATAAGCATAGTGATAGAAAGGGGAAAGAGCCTGATTAAAGGCTGGTGAAGAGGCTTTCAGGGCATGTTCAGGAGCGATGATTGGATTAATCTAGGCAAAAGAAAACTTTTTGAATGGAGTTGGGAAAGAATGCCTGCAGCTTGCGAACTGCTTCTTCCTGTGCACTTTTCTGTTATGTTTGGTTTATTTTTCCTAACTTGCACTGTTCTCCTCCCCTGAAAACATCCAGTACTTAAATTCTAAAACTGACTTTATGGAAGGGCTTTAAATGGTGAAATTTTGCTGCAGAAATACAACTGTTGATGTGAATAGACAATATTGTGATATACAGTATAATGAAAATTTGCTGGAATTTTGCCATTACAGTTGCAGTTTTTATTCTTCTTAACAAAAACACCAAGTGATAGAGAAGACCTCTATTTCATTTAAGATTTAGATAACTATGTATTGGTATCTAGTGCGTAATGATGTAGTTGCTGAAGCCATATTCTTATTTTGATTGGTATTCAGTAGACCACATTTTGGCTGTCCTTTGAGGTATCTTCTGTATATTAACATTTTTTTATAAACTTGAGAACATAAATATGAAATTGATCTGATTTCTACTGCATTAAAATATACCTGAAAAATTACACTGACATGTGTGTCTGCAAACAGTTTTACTTTTTGGGTGGTTGTGTTGAAGAATGACACATGAAAGAAGGCAACTGAACAGGTCTTGGAGAAGGAGATTGGATAAAGAAACTTGCATGTCAAATGAAACATAAAAAAAGCATCTTCATTTGCCATAGGCACCTGAAATTTATTAATTTTACACAGAGAAATATTTCAATTTCTTATTTCCTAGATCAGCAAAAGACTTTTCCGATATAGTCACAGGATATGCAGAAAAAATTCCATACTTCTGTGTAATGCCTGCTTAATGCATAAGTTTAATTTGTAAAATGTTAAAGGAAATTCTTGAAACCTTTAACTTGAAACAAGAAGAAATAACTTCATTTTTATTTTGCAAATTTATAATCATAATGGATGACAAAGTCAATTGGGAAAAGGTTTAAGCTGTCATTTCTTATGTAGATCACCAATGAAGACTTCTTTCCTTTGTTTTTTTGAACAAAAAGTTTCTGGCAAAATTTCTGTTTTGATGGCTTTACAGGAGTTTTAGTTTGATAATATGAAAAAAATTGTTTACTCTTGTAAATATATGCACATGTTTTTGAAGATTATTTAGCAAAAGTAAAGCCTTTTCTTTGTATTACGAGAGAAGAAGGATTCTTTCCCTTGAGTGTCTGAAACTTGTACCTTATTTTTGATTTTTAAAAAACTTCATAATAAAAAAAATAATTTTTCTCCCCATTCTCCTTACTTTGTCCCCCATGTTGCCTTTTCTTGCAACAATCTTGTTCAATCAATTGTTCATTGCACAATGTGGGGGTCAGGGAGGCGATAAGACTACTTTGAACCTCATCGGTTTTTGTTAAAAGCTAGTTGGCATTTGTATTCTGCTCTCTGTAAGAGCAGTGATAACTTGAAAATTTCTTCTGGGCTTTGGATTTTACCATCACTTAGGGATTTCTTTTTTTTTTATTACAGTAATTTTGCTGGTAGCATCATTAAGAGCAGATGGTGCTTTTAAACCTGAAGATAACCCATTTCTAGAACTAGGTCATAGATTTGCCATATGAGATGGTATAACAAGTATGTGATTGATCATGCATACTGAAAATCTTCCATTAATTGGAGTGATGCATACATGCTAAAGTCTCTATGCTCTACAAAATAATTTCTTTTTCTTAATAAACCTCAAAAAACCCCACTATTGATATGAAAGGATAATTTCTTGTCAATAAAAATCCAGATCTGTAAAATACATTTTCATATTTTAAAATAGTGGCCATGTCTGTTCTTCTGTTTAGGAAGATACCACTACTTGTTTATTATTAAACAAGAAAAGAACATGCTGGTGTTGAGGATATTGGCGAGTGGACTTCTCCAAGACAATTGTATTTGATCCTTAAGCAAAGTTTATTAAGATGCCAGATCACATGAAGAATATGAGCAATTTTAGATTATTTCAGGGGCAACATCCTGGGTTTTTTTTGTAAGTTATGTATAGGAATACACATGTATCCTATTTAGGTTTTTATTTCCTTAATAAACTCTACAAGGAATTGAAATTAGTTTCTTTCTCCAGCACTGTGTAGCTTGTGTTTGAAGTGGTTGCTGCAGCAGAAGAAATACTTTGTTTTTTGCTTTCACTATTTAAGAACATTCCACACTTCCTTTGGGACAGTTTGTTTATCTGGCATATCACTGGTGACTCTTAATTAGAGGAAAATTGATTCTTATGCTTGGAGTGATGTGGGAGTTACAACTTTTTTTTCTAAGTGTTTAGGACATGTGCTTTTCACTGGGGACATAAAGTCTGGTAAAGCTAAATGACAGCTACTGGAGCATGCTTTTCACTGTATGTCAGATTTTGTTGATGAGTGTGAAATAGTAATGATGTGGTAACAAGACCATTATTTAAAAACAAGAAGAAAAAGCTGATGACAAACTACAGAGTTTTCCTCAGTAACCACTGTGCTTATTTATTATTATTATTTATTAAAATTTAGTGAGCAGTGCATTCCTCAGTTCCTCAATTTGAGTACTTGCAATGCTTTCAGAATGAAGACTCGAGGCATCTGAGAGAACTTTAGCAACTTTGCCACCTAACCGCTCCCAGGATAACTAGGAAAAAACTGGAGGAGTTTAATCCCTCTTTGGTTACACCATAATGTTCTCAGAGGGTATGTCTTTTTCCTCTGTGAACTCTTGTCCTGGTTTATCTGCAACATTTTTCTGAATTTGATTTTTGAGATACCAATCTCTATTTTTACACTAATACAGAGGTACATTATTCTTTTACCATAACAAAACAGGAAGAAATTTCCTATAGAGATAAATAAGGAGGAAAAAAAGGAAATTATCAGAATTGTGTTAAGATCTAGTTTATACTGCGTAGATTGTGAAAAATTGTGCAATTTATTCATCTTGGGCCAAAGAAAGAACTTTGCCCAAATAAAATCAAGAAACATTAATGTCATTCAACATATTAGATTCGATGGTGTTTCCCAAACAAAATCGTGCTAAATGCCATATAAATGGCAAGAACACTAGGCTATGATGTGAAACAGTTTCAAGAAAATTACATTGTTAGTAGTAGTTTGCATATTATGTGAATGATACGTATGTTTACTTATCTCTCTATATGATACAATTATTTGCCTATAAAATAAGACACAAGAAGTTTACTGCTTATGCTTCTTTTGTCTGCTTTATAGTTGTGACTGTCTCCAGCTCTCTGCATTAGAATATATATATGTATATATAACATTTACACATACTTGAACTATAGCATCCAGGGCTTCCATCAGTTATATACAATCCAGCTGTACTGCAAATTGTCATAGTGAGAAATATTCCTTTTTATTTTGTTTCTAAGATTAATTCGTTATTCATCATTCCTACCAAAAAGTAAGATATGGCTTCTTTCTTGTTGTCGTAAGCACCTGAGAACATCCAGGTAATGAAAACTGCAGTAAGAGACTGAAGGGTAGTAATGTGCAGTTTGAAGGTGCTGAATCCTTCCTTCAAGGTTCAAAAACATTCATTTCAAGTCAAACTAGACCTGAAATCAGAAAAGTACAAGTTGTGGAATATAGGATGATGGCAAAAAAAAGAGGTCAAGAGTTGGGCAACACCTCTTCCTGTATGTATTCCTTAATAGATCCATCCAGTAATATACTCATCATTAGAGCCAGAAGTTTACAGCTTTATTACTGAAATTCAGTTCTTTTCACGCTTGTTTCAGAATGGAAGTTAATAGATTATTTTGTTATTTCGTTAAGTAGGATTTTTTTTTCAGTGTGATGTTTGTGTGTCTCTGAATGCTTGATGGCTTTTAGACAGTTTTCCCCAGGCTCTGCCATGTGGAGCTTTTGTCGTCTCTCCGGCTTCTACCTGTAACTCTTGTTTAGCACCCTTTGTCACTGTAAAGGTGGTTGGACACAGAAGCAGTTTGCCTAAGAAGCTGTTTGGATCTCTAGCCCTGGAGAATAGATGTTCTCAAGAAGTTTCTTCCAACCTCAACCTTTCTGTGATTCTTCTTTCATTTCAGTTGAATGAATAGAATTAATTGGAGAAAATTATTGTTATATTTACTCCTATTTCTGTATTGTCTTCGTTTTTCCTGATGGATTTCTTGCATTAAAATCAAGTGTGAACTATTCTTACCCTAATATGTTATTTTTTTAAGTTAAAAATCTTCTTTTGTAACAAGGTGGAGCCGGCCTTTTAAGTACTAATATTTTAACCTTATGTGTAATTTAATTAATGTATTATAGTATACAGGAAATAAATTGCTCTTGTGTTGCAAGTAATCTCAATTAGGTTTTAAAGGGACCTTGATGCTAGAGGTGTTAAATTGGTCTCCTAAATTAAGTATCTATAAATAATGGACGCTTGTTCAGAGAAATCATTTAGTTTCCTGGATCCTCCTTCCTGCCTCTCTTGTA
>NW_020799097.1:45656419-45707513 GCF_003259725.1 Athene cunicularia | reverse complement strand
CCCCCCCCCCCCCCCACTTGGGTTCATCTACATTGTTCATTGTTTCTGTTGCCCAATTCTAATCCCACCACAAATGTCTGCCAATATCCTTTGTTGGTCAAACCTGTAAAAGCTCTTGGGATCAAGAACATGAGGAAGTTAATAATTTATCAATTCAGCTAACTGGCAGGAAGCTCCTCTGTGTCTGCAACCAGCCTTTCTGCAAAAAAAGTACAGAAGAGTAAAGGAAAGCAAAATCTATTTAAACTTTCACAGAATCTGGAAGGGACCTTGTCTGTCAATGATAAAATATCTTAAACTAAGGAAGACTCATTAGTAAAAGAATGTGGGAAAGTTTGTCCCAACTTCTCCCTTGAAGACTGCTCCAGAGTCTTGTTTCCTGTGTGGTTAAAACAAACCCTTGTTATCTGCTTTCTGGCTTTATTCGGGTCTGGTTTTATGGTCACTTCTCCTGTGCTACAGTTGTCCTTTTTTTTAAACCAATTAAAAAAAATAGCATCAAAACTGTGCTTGTAACTTTTTTTCCAGATGATGCTTTTAAACACTGCCTTTCATTTACCCTTTTGTCAGTTCCTTGCCAACTTTTAATTCTTCTATTAATGCTCATTTTCACGAATTTAACAAGTTTTCATATGGAAAATAACAATGTTTTAAATGAAGTCCAGTTGTGAGACAACTGCTATTTATTAATTTTCTAGGATAATGAAAGACCAAGAGATGTATCATTAGTAAGCCTATGCTGTGTTTATGCCATTTTCCAGTTACCTGCATGTCTATTTAATTTTTTTCCAAAATATATTCTTCTAATTCTTCTCCAATAATATTTATATTTTTCTTGTTAACAGTGTTACTGCACTTGTAGGTGTGTGTTCCCTGACCTACAATTTCATGTGTTAGTTCATTAAGATTTATGAAAGATTATCTTGCACTCAAGCTGTGAGAACAGGGAGCTCTGAATTTTGTTCTTATCTTTGATACGATCATTTTTACGATCATTTTTATATCCATCTTCTTTCTCTTTAGTCACCTTATCCTTATATCCAATTTTTTTTTTCTTTAACCGTAGACAAATTTGAATTTCAATTTTAAAATTGGAATGAATTAAAGTAACAGGTCAGTAATTAAGACTAAATAATGAAGAGTCATAATTTCCCTTTCAGAAGGGAAATCTGTGCTGCAGTAAGGGACTTAGATAGTGAAGTCAGCTGGTGCATGGAACTCAGAAAGGAAAACACGTCTGGATACTTTCAAAGCAAAAGACACTACAATTATTCCCTGATGTAGGGATATGAGCCAATAAATAGAATCATACAATACCAGTTTGGAAGGAATCCCAAGGATCGTCTGTTCCAACTTTTCTGGCAAGTGCACAGTCTAGACAAGATGGCCCAGCGCCCTGTCCAGCTGAATCTTAAAATTGTCAAATGTTGGGGAATCCACCACTTCTCTGGGGAGGTTATTCCAGTGGCTGATTTTTCTTATTGTGAAAAATTTTCCTCTTGTGTCCAATCAGAATCTCCTCAGGAGTAACTTGTACACATGACACCTTGTCTTTTCCATGTGACTCCTTGTAAAAAGGGAGTCTCCATGTTCTTTATAGTCACCCTTCAAATACTGGAACGTGGTGATAAGGTCTCCCCTAAGACAAGACTTCTCAAGCCTGAACAATTCTCTCAGCCTTTCCTCATCTGACAGGCTGCCCAGTCCCTTGATCATCTTTGTGGCCCTTCTCCAGACCCTCTCCAGCCTGACTCTTTCCAGCCCGTCCACATCTTTTTTTTGTATCGCAGGGACCAAAACTGAACACAATACTCCAGGTGTGGCCTGACAAGTGCCAAGTAGAGTCTGGCAATGACTTCTGTATCTCTGCTGGTGACGCCCTTGTTGACGCGACCCACCATTCTGTTGGCTTTCTTTGCAACTGCAGTACAGTATTCACTCGTATTGAGCTTGATGTCCACCAAGGCCCCCAGGCCCCTTTCCACAGAGCTGCTCTCCAGCCAGGTGGATCCCAGCCTGTGCTGCACTCCTGGATTATGTATCTCCCAGGTGCAAGACCTTGCACTTGTCCTTGTTGGACTTCATGAAGTTCTTGCTAGCCCACTACTCCAGCCTATCCAGGTCTTCCTGCAGGGTGACTCTCCCTTCTGAAGTGTCCACTTCCCCACTCAGTTTGGTATCATTGGCAGACTTCATCAGGGTACACTTGATCTCATCATCCAGATCACTTATGAAGATATTAAAACGCTTTGGGTCCGAAGTCAATCCCTGAGGACCCCACTTGTGTCAGGTTGCGAGTTTGAAAAGGAGCTATTTACTCTCACCCTCTGGGTGCAGCCTGTCAGCCACTGCACAGACCACTTGTCTAGATCATAACACATCAGTTTCTCTAGGAGGAGACTGTGGAGAAAATTATAAAATTGAGAGGAAGCCAAGAAGCGCAGAGAAAAGCTATGAAAACTGTCTGTAGTTATTACTAAATGTTTGGCTTTCTTAATTAATAACATGTTCTTATGCATTTTCTTGCCCTCTTTTGAATAACAAGATGAAGAAAATCTGAAAGGTGTAGTGTGGTGTCCAGTATAGGCGTACTGGACTGAGTAGCAAAGGGCCATAGGGATGATGGACTGGAGCATCTGACATACAGAAAGAGACTGAGAGCTGGGGTTGTTCAGCTTGGAGAAAGGAAAACTCAGGGGGTCTGATCTGATGATGAGGGAGTGAAGAAGATGGAGCCAGACTCCTCTCGGTGGTATCCAATGGCAGGACTAGAGGCAACGGGCATAAACGGAAATATAGAATGTTCCATGTAGACATAAAAGTTTTTGTCACTGTAAAGGTGGTTGGACACAGAAGCAGTTTGCCTAAGAAGCTGTTTGGATCTCTAGCCCTGGAGAATAGATGTTCTCAAGAAGTTTCTTCCAACCTCAACCTTTCTGTGATTCTTCTTTCATTTCAGTTGAATGAATAGAATTAATTGGAGAAAATTATTGTTATATTTACTCCTATTTCTGTATTGTCTTCGTTTTTCCTGATGGATTTCTTGCATTAAAATCAAGTGTGAACTATTCTTACCCTAATATGTTATTTTTTTAAGTTAAAAATCTTCTTTTGTAACAAGGTGGAGCCGGCCTTTTAAGTACTAATATTTTAACCTTATGTGTAATTTAATTAATGTATTATAGTATACAGGAAATAAATTGCTCTTGTGTTGCAAGTAATCTCAATTAGGTTTTAAAGGGACCTTGATGCTAGAGGTGTTAAATTGGTCTCCTAAATTAAGTATCTATAAATAATGGACGCTTGTTCAGAGAAATCATTTAGTTTCCTGCATTAAACAGAAATCTGTAATGGTCATTATTCTTTTAAGAGAAAATACACACAGTCTTAATTTACATGATCCAATTTCTACTATCCTTTAAAAGCCTACCATTGTTTATGTGAACATTTAAACTTTTCAGTGTGTAAGCTAAGATGTATGTAACATTGTGAAATTACATTGAAATACCGTTCGACAAGAAAGAGCATAGTTTAGAGCTTATAAGGCAAACCAGCTACAAAAGGATTTTTGATTTCCTGCAGACTGCACACACTTCAGGTAGGGAAATGGGAAAGCATATACAGCATTCCACAGTATCGCATTATTTCAGAATACGACTAAGCAAGTGTGTGTAAATTTTGTTTCCTATGAGTGACTTAGTGAGCTGTTTGTCAGTAGCACAGGCTGCAGACACTGTTCTCTATATTGCCTTATTTGCTCATTGCTTTCAAGAATAATCAGAACTTTAGTGTTACATTTCAAATAAAAACTATATGTTCTAGCTATTAGTATCCAAAAATTTGATGACCTGAGAAACACTTAGCTCGCATTTCTAAACCTGAATTCAGTATAATAATTCTCAGGTCTGTATTGAGAGTGATTCCTTGAGCAGAGTGAGTATGTAATTTATATTAAGAGCTCTGAACTCTTCACAGTTCACATTATAATACTGACTGTGAAAAGTGCTCGTGCATTTCATTTTTTGCAGTCTTGTGTGGCGCTGAGGTGCTAGTTCTGAGATCATTTGTCTGACATACTGTGCAGGTTCCAACAGAGATGCTTTAGAGAAGCAGGCTGCATTATCTGTGCACAGTGCAATTGGCTCTGACTCAATATTTGACTAATACTTTTGCTTGGCTCAGAGGGCAAGTGGAGCCTGTTTGCGTATGCTGTGTAGCCATTACCTGAGTTGCAAGCTAACCTTCTTCATCAGAAAAGTGCAGTGTGCAGGTGTGAAAGTAGATGTATACTTTTCTTTCCTTAAGCAAAATATGATGTGAGGTGTCATGAATACTGGATATTGGTCTTTGCAAATGCTTAGCTCCTCCAAATATCAAACATGAATATTCTGCTATTGGAAACTCAGTTTTACATGTCACTAGCTCATCACATCAGTTTAATTTCATGTGCTTCATTGCTCTCAGAATGTACTCTGTAACCCGTCAAAGCCAAAGTTTGGCTTTTCTGTGTAAGCTGCTGCTTACAGGACTCAGAGCTGCAGCTTTTCTAGCTCTCTGAAGCAGAACCAAAGATGCTCTGATAAGCCTCAGCACAGGGCAGCATGGTTTTTGTCAAGCCATTGTTAGGTGGAGAAAGACAACTTCAGTGTCAAAATGCAATTTGTCACAACTTGAGGCCAACAGAAGTAGTTTTAGTGTATAATCTTTAGAAATCATGGTGGGAAACACTGAAATATAATAAATAGCATAATGTACTGAGGCAAAAGCAAACAGTACCGCTTGTTAGCGAATGACAAAATTAAATTGGCCAGAAACTGAAGTTAGTGGTGAAATGGCTGATGTGATTGTCCAAAGTGAAAGGAATAGGAAAATTGAATATATTTTGAAATAATAATTAAACATGTGTAAGTACAAAGACAAAACCTCTAAGTTACAATACTAGCATCATTAAAATCAGTTGGAGATTTGTCCTTGATTTCAAAATTGTTTTTTTTTTAGTACTTATCTTAGTCTGTACTTATGTTTTTAACTTATTTTACAGAGGTGATTTCTGAACTGTGTACATGTATGGCTGGTATTTTACGTGCACAGCCGGCAAAATAGCAGCATTACAAAATAGGATTGCACTAACGTGTATTTCTACGTGGCTTGGGAAATTTCTGCCACTTAAAAGAGCTTCAGTGTTATGATGCTGTTGTTTTTTTATCAGACTTTCCCACAGAGGAACTGGGTATCTGGTTACACACTCACTGGTTAACTACTTTTACTGATTTTGAGTAGTTTAATCCAACAAGTTTTACACTGTTAATAAAATAGTCTTGAACAACTGATACAATCAAATGTAGTAATAACTACGTAAAACCTTTAGCAAAAACTGAATGCTTGTGTTAACAGAGGGTAGTCATACTGCAATTTTTTTTTTGTTCAAAATGGAAAATAGATTACATTATGGGTGTTTTTGTCATTAAAAACTTTGACAGATTGTTTAGGAGCCTGAACTTTTTTTATGAGCTATCATATTTATTACTTTATTTATCATAAGAGACAAAAGATTTTGTGAAACAGCTTTCAAAAAAATGTTAATACAGGGAAAATCTTGGGTATTTGATGCCAAGATTTAATGTCTCAGCAATGTACTTCTGTCATGCTGCAGTTCTCCAGGCCTCTAAACTTGGCATATTAATGGCATTCTGGAGCTAGGCATGAACTCTGCAGAAAAGCCACAAAAGCATTCTGTGCTTCAGCATCCTGTATTACTATATATTATATATAGTATAAATATAGTAAATTATATAGATATTTATTACTATCTTGTGTTACTCAGCAATGTTTACTGAAGCCCTAGGTTTATGGAGATCAGGTTTGTGGAGGCTACGTGTCAGAATGGCAAAAAATTGTGGTACTTTCTTTTGTTATGTGGAAGTCCTTATTAAACCTTTCTTTGTTAAGTTCTTTGAAGAACAAAACAAAACTGAGAAAGTTAGGTGAGTGAAGGAATTTACAAGTGGAATTTTGTAATAAGTAGTCTACTGACTCTCCCTACTCAAAATAATCAAATGTTAAATACCTTGACATATTGCTTAAACTGGCATTCTTTAAAAAAATGCAGATGCTGAAAACATAAAAATCCATGTATATAGATATTTAAATGAGAAACAAAAAAAAACATAACCAGAAAATTTTATTTTGACTGAACATATTTCAAAGACATCAACATCTGTACATTTATATCCCATTGTAAAGACCTTAAAGAACTTAATTGTAAGTGCTGCCAGATACTTTCAGTGTTAAAACTATATTTCATAGTCGATCTTAAGTGGAGAATGTGTTAATATAGACTGCCTACTGATAGGGAAAGCAGTTTCAGAAGATGATTTAATCATTACTATATATAGGAGGTGCTAAAAAATAATTGGAAAAGAATTCACAGGAGGTCCATCATATAGAAGGTAGCATGTGAAATAAAGAATGGAAAACTGAGGAAATGAAATACGAAAAAAATAATTGCCTGTCTGGCTTGATGTGAGGAAGTAGCAGTAGTACAAACATATTTAGTGTGGGAGTAATGCATCAACGGACTGTGGCTTGCAGGAAAAGGCACTCGGAAAGAGGGAGGGGATAGCGATAGACTGGCATCAGAAAACAGACATTTTGTAAATATTGGCTGTTCTTCTTAGTCAGGAAAAATCTCACCAAGTGTTTCTGTTAACTTTCAGATTCTAGGCAAATTTGTTTCCAGTGTGTCAGGGTTTGAACTTGGCCAGCAGCCAGACACCACATAGCCGCTTGCTTACCCTTCCCTTGCCCAGAGGATAGGGAAGGAAATTGGAGGGATAAAATGAGGCTGGTAGGTTGAGGTTAAAAAAGTTTAGTAATTGTAATAAAATAAAAAACAATGATAGAAAGTACAAACAGGTAATGCACAATGCAACAGCTCACCACCTGCCAACTGATACCCAGCCTGTTCCAAGCTAGCAATCCCAAAATACCAGGATCCTGCAATCGCAATCCTGGAAGCGAGAAAGAACCCCTCCTTTCTGGCTGTTCCTCCATTATATACTGAGCATGACGTTACATGATATGGAATATTCCACTGCCTAATTTGGGTCCGGTGCTCTGGCTGTGCCACCTCCCAGCTGCTTCTACATCTGTGCACGGGCAGGACATGGGGAGTTGGGAGAGTCCTTGATCTCTTAGCAACAGCCATAAACATCAGTGTATTATCAACACTCTCCTTGTACCAAATTCCCTACTGAACCCAAAACACAGCACTATTCTAGCTGATAAGAATGAGAATTAACTCCATCCTAGATGAAACCAGGACACAGTGCTAGCATAGCTTTTGCAGTAACGAATTTTCTTTGTTAAAAGAAATGTGCACGAGCGTCAGTTCTCAGAACTGTTTCACATGGAGCAATTGTCTACGCCTTGTAAGATGTTCTTCAGGATGCTGTAAGTCTAACTGCTCCATTTGGACATGGAAATTCAGTTGCCTGTAAGGCCCTTAAGCAGACACAGAATCAGGAGTAGATTATTATTATTTCAATAAATATTCAATATCCATTTTTGTATAGGATATAGCTAGACTAACAGTGCTTGTTATTAATTTGAATTATGTTATTTGTATTGGTTTGTCCCTGTACCTGTTACACCTTCTAATATTGGCACTAGTTTTTCATTATTACTGAACTACTGTTCCTTTGGTATCTTTTTCTGCAATATTGAACAAAGTCTGAAGTGATAGTTAAAATGTTATCTAAAAACCATATAAGGTACTTAGGTACAAATGGTTTATTTTTGGTGACAGAAGGAAAGGGATGTACTTACCTGACTTCCAGAAACATTCATTTTTTGCTCCTGGAAAATTCAACCAGCCCTACTAGTGATTGTTACTAATCTACTAGTGATCATAAAGTTAACTAGAAGTTTAGGAAACCTCTCTAGGATCCTTGTCTGAAGGTTTACAAATGGTTATGAATTGCAAGCATCAGTATCATAGTTCATTAGAGGCGTTTGTTAGATAACATTGAAGAGCAGTATCTAGTAGTTTTTCCAAGTATCTTAGACACAATAAAGGAGAGGAAGTGTTTATAGTGAGATCGATTTCTTAATAGTTCACATTCCTCCTACTTTCTATTCAGTCATTATTTGCTTATGTCCTCCCTGATGTTACTCAGATTTCATTTCCAGACCTTTCTGAATGCAGTATGGCTCCTCTTTTGTCTTTGGATAATATAGAGAACTTTTGCCAGGCAACTTTTGTGAGGACAGACTGAATTTCTGTTGCCATTGTGTTACTTTTGTGTAAATGTTTAGTAAAAGTTAATTTGTTAGGTTTGTTTCTTAATAACTGTCACACACAAGTGGAAGTTGTCTGCGTCATAGAAAATGAACAAAATTCAAGCTGTCCTTAGAAAGTACTTCTTGTTAAAATCAATGAAGTGGGTAGCTCTTGTTGTGAGCCTTCCCTGAGAGAACAGTTCAAAAAACTACTCCTTAACATCCATTTTGACTTAAAACTGTCTAATTTAAATGTTCCTTGCGATGTATATGCAACACCATATGAAAACTTTGGATATGATACTATGTTGCTGTAACTTAATCTGCATTTTTCTTAAGGTATCATTATTATAATGTTAGCTTCTAGTTCTGTGTGTACTCTTGCATCACTGATATTTTCATGTCAAAGTAACTTGTCTCATAAAACATGTTTGGTTTTAAGTGTCAAAGCGGCTCTTCCTTTTGTTCAGTAAAAGGACTTTCTAGCCCTAACAAATTAACATACCACAAAACTTATTCCTCATTACCTTGTTCATAAAAGCAGTGCCCATTTTGGGAAGGTACAGGCATATGTGGATCCATCCCTGTGGTGTTTTATCTTTATCTTATCATCAAAGCTTCTAACTTGGCATGAGACTGGCTTTTCAAGCTCATATTCTTCTCTTTGTAATTTTATTAAAATTACCAAGAATTTTATATTCAGACAATACAAACCTTGGGTCTCATTATTCTTGACCATGGAGCTTATCTGCTCCCCTTTCATATATGGAAAATAATTCAGTTATTTTTGATGCAGTTTTCTCAGTTTTTACTTGTGGCCTTCTTTTTTTAAATCAGAAGTATACAGCTCTGTTGATGTCCAAGGACTGTTGAAACCCCACTGGATGATAGGAAACTGTCTTTTTGTGAAAACAGAGCCGTGCTGTCTGCCTTCATAAGAAACCAAATTGAATGGTGTTTGAGTGCTGATTTTTGAGCACAGAACTTAAGAAATGATGAAAGGGCCACAGTGAGAGACAAGAGATGCTACGCTTCATCCTGGTGCTAAAAGCTGGTCACTCTCCTTCCTGTCACTAACATTTCCTCTTTCCTGTCAAGTCCTTTTACTTCAATTTTGTACTGAGAGAAAGCTTGTATCTTTGAGGTGGTATAAGGTTTGATCTGTTTGTTATAACTTTTGAATCAGCTTCAATATATCATTAAACTTAATAAGTTCTTTTTCTAGGGTAAGCTATTCTGTAGCCGAAAGAACTTTTCCTTTTTATTTTCTTTGATGCTGAGAAGTTGTTTTCACATCCACATGGAGACATAAGGAACTACAAGTTCTGCAAGAAATGCAGTCAGATGACACCTGAAAGTTTAAGGCTCATTCATTAACTTGACAAAAATTACCTTCCTCCAAAGCATTTTATGGAAGGCAGGAAGGGGGGAAACACCACCAAAAAAACACCCAAACCCATAGCTGCTTGAGCCACAGAAGTCAAAGGGATGGGTTTCCTGCAGCTCTTGGTGTTGCGTGGTTTCTGTCTGCTGCAGCAGGAGTGCTGAGGCTTTGCCACCCGAAGAAGAGTTTGTGCTGGTACGTTAGTGGTGGGCTCACTGGTGCGTGCTAATGCCGCTGTGCCCATGCTGCAGCTGCGCAGGCCATAAGAGCAGGAGGCACAAAAAGCAATCATTTGGATTGGTCTCCTCTACTGGCCCTGAACATTTCTGTGTCTCTGTCAAATCTGGAAGTTACTGACAAGGCTTAAAACTTGTTTGTTAGTTCACATGCATGTAAATGCACAGAGTGACTTGGTAGGCCTTGTTTCCTTGGAAAGCTAGGCTAAAACTTATTCTTCCCTGTGCTGAAGCCTTTTTTCTTTTCTACACACTCCTAAAATAATAAAAAAGGCTATGTGCTGTGCAAAAACTTGCCTTGTTTCCTTCTCACCCACTTGAGCATCATATGGCAACCCAGGGTGTTGGCAGTGCGCAGCCTGGGGCTGGTTGACATGAGCAAAGGCACGAGGCCTTTGGGCCTTTTTCCAGGGAAAACCTGTCGGGCCTGGCATCCTTTCACAGAGGATATTAAAATTCTGTCTTCACTCTCCTAATTGGGATAAAGCTAGCTTTCAGTATTAGTGTCCCTCTGTTAAGAAACATGAACTAACTGCTCGTCTTGCTGGTATTTTCTTTTATAATGTCAGTACACATCATAAAAGATCGTGAAAGTGTTGGACTAGAGGTGAACAGCAGTATGCTCAGCCCAGCCCTCCTCCTGGAACGGTCAGGTTTGGGAATTGCTGTCCTTTAAGAAAATCTGCAGTTTTTTCTCTTTTGCAGGAAAGAGTTTTGTGCCAACCACTGCCATTTTATATGTATCATAAATCCTCAGCCCTGAAAAAATAGATTCTGATACAGAAACTAATTTTATAAATTATGTTGTCGGAATTTCTTACCCTTGCATCTATGGGTGAGAAAAGTGGCAAGTGCATCAATTAGCTAATTTTAGGATTTTTTTTTTTTTTCCTTCAAAATTCATTAACAACTGATCCCAGAATACTTCTGAAGATAAATACTAGTTTAAGGAATCATGTAAGAGCAAGTTTTTCTATGTTTAAATTGGTCTTCAGGGCTTCTTTTTTATAAGGCAAATCAAGGTGTCTGCTGTTTGTAGCTGCTAAGGTGGTGGAAGCTGCCTTGTAGCTCTGTGCTTGAAATTTTCAAAATTAATGTATCTGTGTAAGTTTCTAATTAGTCAGTGTTAAAACACTGATGATTGTGGTGATCTCTCCAGTCTACTTAATTTCACTTAAAATATTAAGAAAATTTACTAGGGTACTTTGTGGCTTTGTGCTTGTCTCTGTCAAGTATAGTGGGCAGTTTTAGTATGGATTTGCAAGGAGCTGGAGAAGGCTTTCTGGCAAATATTTTAGAATTATGCTGTGATAGATTATGCTATTTTTTTTTAATATAGAAGGATACTAAAGAGGTATTTGTAATCAAAAATGATAGGAAATTAAAAGTGAATCTGACTGGTTTAGGCCTATTAAGCAACATTTACATATACTTTCAATCTGATATCCTGGTTTTTGTGTCTTGTTATAAGAATTTATTTTTTTTTCCTTTAACTGATCAATTTCAGTGTTTTAATTTTAGATTTCAGTTTGATTTAGAATTCTTGCCTGGTACATGTATACTGAAGAAATTAGTTTTCATGTTTTATTACTAATTTTGTTTTTTTTTTTTTCTTGCTGTGGTTTGTTCATTTCTACTCATGTGTAGTTGAAGTAAAGTTTTGTAGTGATCTGTGGATACAGAAATACATAGAGGGTAATGCATATGTGCTGAGGAGAGATGGTATTAAAAGGAATAATTGGCTGTGTCTTCATTTGCACCTTGTACTTGTCCTCCTGGATAAAAAATGTGTCCCATGCTGAAGACCAGATTTCCAGCATTTTTTGTTGCACTGTAAATGTAGTAATGAGAAAAGCAACCAAAACGTGAATGTTGAGTAAGATTTTGTCATGAATACATTATCTTTATGCAAGTATCTTTATCCCAAATAGATATATGAAAATTTTTCCATCAATTTCCTTCTTCAGCCTTCTTCTATCTTCTAAGTTAAATTGAAAGTTTTTGTTGGGGGAATTTCTAGAATTCTGCTCCTTTTCTTTACTCTTCCTGTTTCTAACTTTGTATTTAGTTCATTATTTGCTTCTGATTGCCAACTGAAAGTAAAATCCAAAAATTCAAAGCCGTCTGATTTCACAGGCAGACCTTTAAGACCTCTCTGATGACAAGTAGTAACTTCTCATTCATCCTCAGGAAGGATTCCTGATTCCACTTGATTCCACTTGAATTCCTGATTCCACTTGATTCCACTGGAGGCTGCCTGAGAGCCAGGTGCTCCTTGTCCCCTTAGAATGCTTGCATGTGGGCATGTTGTTCTCTCCTATCTGATCCTAGTGATCAGTGAGGTTGTGATATGAGAGTCCAGCCCCTGTACTGAGGCATGTCCATCAGAAATGCATTCTGCGTAGAGTTTATCAACAACTTGCCTTCAAAGTGCTTGAAGTGCCTGGCCACTTTCCTGTTGTGAGGCAGGTGCAGTTAAGCTGAGCTTCCTAAAACTGTGCAGGTCTCCTATGTGGAAATGGTTCCTAGGATTGAAAGATCATTTATATATGGTTTTAATGTGATGGGCAGTGTATTGAAAAATGCCAGGCTTGAAAAAGTATAAGCAGATCTGAGAGCTGAATGACCTTCTCATATACCTAATACCTGTTTTTAATAAACAGGTAAGAAATTGTTTTGTCTAGCTTGTCGTACAGGTTGATTAAAATAAGAAACGTGAGAATACAGACCATCTGAGATTTGTTTTTAAACCAATTGTTCTTCTGTAATGTGTAGATGTTAGAAGTGGTGATAGTCTGTTAGTTCCATTACTTTTTAACGTAGTAGTAATTAGCAATCAGTGTCTATATTAATGAAGTTTGTGTTGAATTTTCTCATTTAAACCCCCCACCCACCCTATCTCCAATGTCTTTTGTTTGTGTTTTTGTGTTGTTTTGTTGTTGGGGGTTTTTTTTACTGAATATTTTAAGCAATAGTTAATATGAATTTTTCTTCTGGTACTCTTTGGGTTACTGTATCCAGACAGCTTTTGCAGTAAGCCTGTAGCCCAAGAAAAATGTCATATTTTCCCTATAGTCTTTGAAATAAAACAGGAAAAACTTGAGATTGTGCTATGGAGACAAGTCTTCCACAGCTGTTTGAAAACTGTTCCTTGTAAAGCAATATCATCTGCAAACAAGCCAGTAAGTGCAGGCATAGCAATTAGTTGTGTAGGTGGTACTCTGTAACCTAGACCAGCTATTAGGCTATAAATGTAGAGAGATGCAGAGGACAATCACTGCTTGGCTGAATTTGGTTTTCCATTTCATTTATTAGTGCAAAGCAGTACTTAGAACTAAAGCTCAAGTAAGGTACAAGGACTGTTTCTAGTCTCTTTTTGTTCGCATTTGAAAACCAAAATATTTTCTGAGATTTATAGGATCCCTTCCCACCTCATAGAAGATGCAGAAATCAAGAAAACACCCTTGTGATGGCAGGTAGCTTGTGATGTCAAAGTAGTGCTCACAGTTCTGTACTTAATATTTGAGGTCACACTAAGGACTAATTGTGCCTTATAGAACTGAAAAGTGAGTATTAGCTATTTAACATTCAGAGTAAAATCTTCATTCAGTCTTGAACTGTGAGTTCTACAGTAAAGATGTACTTTTTATGGCTGAGCCTTACTTGAAAAAATTTACTGTGTCATGCATCTCTTTGGGGGTTCAGCTTCTTCTACCTGCTCTGGCAGATAGACTGCTGTCTGTCGGCAAGACTGCTGTCTGTGTCTCCTTGCTTTTTCCATATAGCTAGCATTTACTCAGTAGAAATCATTAGCATGGGAACCTTGCCTCACCTTTCTAATGCAGTATGACACATCTTGTCCTTTTGTTCCTAGATTGATTACTCATTATGCTTTCTTCCAGATATTAAGGCTGTGCACATAAAATGAAATGTAAAAATCATTCAAACAAATATGAGTGACTATATATCACACTCAGCTATGACTTTATGGTCACTGAATAGTAGCTGAAATCATCTGGGACCTTTGTTATTGAAGGCAGTCAGGGTTGCATTTTGGGCACAATCTGTTACTGGCTTCAAGGAACGTAATAGTTTGGCTGGTATTCAAGAAACGGCTGACTGACACGCAGACTCTCCCACTGTTGCCCACTGTCTAGTTTATCTCATTATTACTTAATACAAAGGCAGCTATGAACATTCACCAGATTCCTTTACCTGCTCTCAGGATCTTGGACGTTGACTTTTCAGGCCAGAATATATAATAATGTATCAAATCTGAAATGCTAGCACATACACTGAAAACAGAATTATGCCTCTGTGCCCCTTTCTGTGTCAGAACCCTCACAGATTTTTGCAAACAAGATTGCACAGGTGTTTTTTTTTCTACCAGGCTGTCCTGAAAGGGTCATGATCTAGTTACCGGTTGGCTGAGAAACAGGTGGGTTTTTTTGTTTTTGTCATGGTTTAGGCTCAGCCTGCAATAAAGCACCATACAGCTGCTCACTCACTCCTCCCCTCCATGGTGGGATGGGGAAGGAGAATCAGAAGATAAAAAGGTAAAAAACCTCATGGGTTGAGATTAGGACAGTTTAACAGAACAACACGAGGAGAGAAGAAAACTGTAACAGCAACAATACTAATGAAGTAATATATAAAGCAAGTGATGCACAATGCAGTTTCTCACTGCTTGGTACACCATGCTCAGCCCCTTTCCAAGCCACAATCACCCCCCCACACACACCCCTGGCCAGCACCTCCAGTTATATACTGAGTATAAGGTCAGCAGGTGTTGAATATCCCCTTGGCTATCCCCTTGACTAGTTCAGGTCACCTGTGGAATAGATTTATGAAAATTAACCCTACCCTAGCCAAATCCAGGACAAATGTACATGCAATGTTACACAGTAATGTTTTTCCACCAGCCATGTGAAGTCATTACCAGCATTCCAGTTACAGGCTCAAATGCCAGGAACATGTGTGTGCCATTCAAACCTGCACCATCTTTATTTCAAGCATCAATTTCCATGTTATCCCCTTGTTGGAATGAGCACTTGAGATGAGTGACAGAAGCTCAGTAGGTTAGAAATAAGTCTGATGCTAGGAAAGTGTTGAGAATATTTCCAATAACTTCTGTTCCTCTGGTAGTTTCTTCATTAAAAGTTACCGTTAGACAGTCATCAGCGTGGTCCCCAGCCTTGCTGTCCTTCTAAAATGCTTTGCTTCTAGTTAGCATTTGAATGCTAGAAATTTCATCCTGTGAACTGTTGGATTGGATATGATCCTCCTAACTCCTGGGTTTAATGGAAAGCATTTCATTTGGAATGAAGCATAATAATTAGCCTCTTAAGATACGTAAGTTTCAAGGAGTGCATCACAGTATTTCAATTTGCCTCTTCTCTAGAACAGAAAGCAAAATGTAATATCTGAAATTATTTTCTCAACAGTGTAAAACCTCTGGAGAACTTCTGTGGTGAATATTAGGAGTTTCTGTGCATCTTATACTAGGTACTTGTTCAAAGGAGCAATGTAGCTCACTGGAGGTTAGTGCTTCATCTCTTGGAGAGGCTTAAGGGTAGATAGGATCAACAGTTTGCCTCATAACTTTAAGCTTTCCATTTTACATAAATTGTTACTTTGTTTTTCTTTCACTACTGTTTGTGGAGTTTGATTCTTTATGGATATACAATCACCTTCAACATCATCATGAGGAAGCCTCTTCTATGAATTAGAAAATGACACAGCCTCCTGTGACAATATGTTTGCATTTTGTAAATCAACATACAAAGCAACTTTAGTAAGCAGTCACTTTGTGCCTCCAGCTGAACATCCAGGCATGAGGCTGAACTGCAGCAGTCAGGACTGCATCAGTGTTTCATAGGTGTTGTGGATTTTGGTCTTTTACAGCGGTTCAGCCACTCTAGCCTATGTTGATAACTTATACCATCAAAAAATAAAATTACTATAGGAAAGATAAGTCCTACAAAAGAAGACCACTTTATTTCTTGGTCAGATGTTTACTGTGCCTTAGGGCTTCATTTCTCCTAGTAGGCATAAGGCAGTTCAACAGAGCTCCTGATTTTCCTGCTCTTTGATTTATATAGTCAAGCCCTCACTGTAACGTGTAAGTGCTTCCCAGTGTTAAGATTGATAGCAGTGGTGAGGTTGTACAAACTTTGGCACCTCTTTTGAATAAGATAAACTGTGTGGGGTTTTGTTTTCATTCATGTTTACTCTAAATTTTGATCAGGATTATTTGGGTAGTGTAATTATTAATATTAAAAATGTAATTCTTACAGTGGAAAGTTTTTTTTAAGAAAGCAAATTTTACACTATTTCTGAAGATGTCAGACTCAGCATTCACTTTATTGAAGTTGGATCCCAGCAAGTGGTGTTATCTCTCCAACTCATACTGGTTTTCATGAGTTACCATAGGGTGTCTGTCGTTATAGAAGTTCAGGTTGTTTAATTTGTTACTTTGAAAATCAGGCTTAAAACTCCAACGAATGTCAAAGTTTTTCTGAAATGGTAGGCGGCCTTCTGAATGGACCGTGGCATATTTTTGGAAGTCTAAACAAATGAGAAGATGAAGAATTGCAGTTTGAAACAACAACATTCTGAGGTAGTTCTTAATACCTTAATTAGGAAGCAGTGGTTTACTTCTGTAGTATGAACAAATCTGATGATTAATAACATGATGGTCTTAAAGTCCTTAAGTTCAGTTATTTCAGCTCTTTGCAAAGTTTTTTCTACCACTGTCACCATTTCTACCATCAGTGGTAGGTGGTGACAGATTTTGCTTTTTAACTTATTCTCCATCTGTCAGCACTTCTCATTTTGTCTTGGTTTAGCTCTCAGTGGTTGTTTTCCACCCATGATCTCTGGCAGACTTCTCGTGGGGGATGTCAATAAGAACAGGTCATTGCTTCTGGTCGTCTGTATTCTTTAGCTTTTCCCCCCCTCATTCTTGAACAATGAGCTTATTCTGTTTTAGCTGTTTAAAATGTTCTGAAAGCCTCTTTCCTTTTCAGACAGCAGTAAGATTATTTAGGTGATACAGACAGTTCTCAAACTGATGGTAGCAAATGAATACCATGCTGTCCACCAATCAAGAAGGCAAAATGGAGTGACTTTTACCTCATGAGCATTGCAGACTCTGTCATGTAATACTGTATGAGTTCGGTTATCTTTGACTGGTAGTCTCTCTGGAGAATAGGATTCATGATTTCACCTTGGAGAGCAGAATATGCAATTTCACCTTGGTATTCTTTTGAACCCCTAGCTCACTGGGGATGGAGTATGTGATACTGTTTTTACTTCATGATCTCTGACCATGAAGTAAAATGCATCATGTACTGCTGCTTTGTACAGCTCTGCTGTTCTAATTGGTTGAAATAGTTTTGATGCATATGGTTTTTTTTGTTGCAGAATATACTGGGAAATCAGAAATAGAAAAATATCTTCTTGTTCCAGAAAAACGGTGTCATCTATTTATCTGGCAAAACCCATCTTTGATTGATGCTTTTCTAGCTTGTTATTAACAGCTTCCAGTGATAGAGATGCTTTGGAGTCCTATGCAGAGCTGAAGGTCTACACTGGGTGTTTCAAGGCTAGCATGTTGTTTGCCTTCTGGGGGTGATGGTGTGTTGGTATGTGTTTGTTTCGATTTGGAGGTTTTTGGAGGGCAACATGGTAAGTCTGAATATGCTTACATTGTGTGTGCTGCCTTGATGAAAAGCTAGTGTTTAAGCCCAGATCTGGTTGAATTGGAAGCATTTTATTTCTCTGTCTTGCTGGTATTACACAGTCAACAGGACATTAGCAAAGCTGAGACAAGCTTGTATTCAGTTCTATATACAATTAAGCTATTTCAAATACTTAATTTCTTGTTGTGGTTTTCCCTCCCCACCTTAAGTATTTACACTTGGAGAATACCTACACCTCAAATTTACCGGTACTAATTTGCCACTTTTGTTTGAAATATAAAAATTAGGTTCTTGTATCTTTAGATAATATTGGCTAAAACGTGACAGTAAATGACAGTGAATAGCTATGCACAAGAAAGAATTAATGATCATTGTTAGTGAAGGCTGGATAAAAAGAAATCCATCATAGCTCGAGATCCTTCACAGCAGAACTGACGTCTATCCAGCAGTTCCCTGTCCTGTACTTCTTTAGTTCCTTCTATCCAAGTATGGAATTTTGTGTTTGTCCACATTTATTGAATGAAAGAAATACAACACTTTAAACGTTTCAGAGCTGTTATTTCATGGTCTTCGCAAAATCTGCCATCACTGTACTAATTTGCATAAATGTTATGTTTTTCATAGAAACCCTGAGGCCCAGGAGTAACACTTTTTTTTTCTATTTTTAAATGACATCTTATATTATGAAGTACAGATTGGCCTGAAAAAGAGATCACTGATCATATGCCCTTTATATATTTTTCAAATATATAAAGAGGCAGAATAAAGTTATTTCAAGGTGTTCCCAGGGGGCAGTAGTCACAGCCAGCCACAGAAAAACTCTATGTTAAGGAGTTGGCAAATTAAATACAGCACAGTAAGAGACCTCTCTTTCCTTTTTATAGTTAGGACAGAAATACTTGAATCCTACAGTGCCGAAGTCTTACTCTTTTGTAGAACATCACATCAAAGTGCATCAAAACTTTTATTCTTACCTGATTCCTGAAGTTATATGAATAACATTAGCAGCAAAATTAAAGAACACTAAGGAGAAACTGCCCTGTTTTCCTTTTTTGGAAATGGAAAAAAATGGAGAAAAATTGTTTGAAGCAGTATTAGAAATCAAGAATGGCTTCTGATTAACTTACTGCTTTACTGTAATGCTTTGATTTTTGACATAATAATAGATAAGATGGACAGGGAAATGCTTTTAGGTTTTTGGGTGGGGTTTCTTCCATTAAAAAACAGTATTACATGGAAAAGGGAACTTTAAATAAGCAATTGTGTTTATCGAACCTTCTACAAGAGAATCATCTAAAAGAATCGTTGGGCCAAAGTAGTGCTTATTTGTATGGAATTCTATTCTGGTGTACATCATCTACATCATGTGTTTGAATTGCACATGCTGACACACACACAGCTTTTTATGTGCAAGTAGTATAGACTGAAGTTGATACTAGTGTCATCTTAACTGTTTCTTCAAATTACTGCTGTACTCTGTCAGATTTTTTTTTTTTTTTTTTTTTTTTTTTTTTTTTGGTAGGACGTGACTGTGAAAATGCAGTAGGCTATATCTCTTGCTCACTATAATTTCCTATTTGACTTTTATGAGAAAGCATTCATTCTCTTGATTTATCTGCTTAGATTGTGGAGGAATAAATTTGCAGCATAGATTATGTAAATAACCATAAAGAAAGAAACAAAGTTTAGTCTCGAAAACAGTTAAATTTTATGCAAGAATCTAAGTGAAATGGAGTTTTACTTAATAGACAAAAATTCACAGATACTGTGTATTTCTAGCTGAAAACTTCCTGTAATTTTCCCATTTTGTAATAGAGAATCTGTTTGAATACTAGCAATGATACATTTTGGGTTGAATTACTTGGAGTTGAAGTTCATTAATTTGTTTAAATCTATTGTCAATAGATACGCTGTTTCTAGGGATGGAAATATTGCAGTCCTATTTATAAATTTACATTAATTTGGATAATGACTTTTGACTTAATTTTCTTTGTAGTTATTTGAACTGCTAGGCCCTGAAGGTTTTGAACTCATAGAGAAGCTTCTGCAGAACAGATCTCTGATTCTGGAAAGATCTTTGACTTGTCCAAATGATAACAGGTTCCAGACTCTGCAAGGTAAGCAACCAGATTAAAAGTTTCCTAACTGTTCAGTTACATTTCAAACTACACTACTGTCTGTGTGTATTTAATAAGCAAGCAAAAAAAAACCCACCAGGAGTGGAGTGGACCATGGTCTGGTTATACAGAGGAAACAAATATTGCATGAATTTATTTACTTTTCAACTGACTATAAGCATGTGTAATTTTTAAATGTATTAACTGTTGTACTTTTTCAGTTTTAATGGACTACTCTGGAAATAAATTGATCATTGGTTATTCTTCATCTGCTTTCCTGCTTAATGTCTACTTCAGTACTATCATCAAACGTAGGTCTTGGGGAGAAAAAAGCACAGTAACAACCACTGTTAAAGAAAATAAAGTTAAGCTTAAGGATGAATAAACAACAGGAAAAAGTGGGGGTCAGGTATTATACTGGGGGTTTTGTTTTTATAGGATAAATTGCACACACAGAGTAATTCTTTTAAAACCTGTTTTTAAAATTGCTGTTTACAAACAAGTCTCACTTTCTCCTCTGACAAAAGTAAATCTGATTGTGAATAGGTTGTGATTTGTGATAAATCTTATATGGACATAGCACCATGTAGCCCTTTGCATGTTCAGAGCATACAGAGTTAGAAAAATGTGAATAAAACTAGTAATGGTGGACTTACGTAGTATCCTCACAATACTTTTAAAATGCAAATTAACCCTTTTTAATATCTTTATTTTAAATGAAATGTTATATAAGCAAGTGTTTAGAAGTTTACCTCTTATTGTCCTGAACAACTGTTAGTTTTATCTGTTCATGATTTCAAAGTGGATTGTCTTGCTATCAGTATAACAAGGTTTTGTGTCTTGGTGCTTTTTCCCTTGTCAAATAATCAAATAAAAAACCCCAAACCATTCAGTTGAAACTGAACTGTTACAGTTTTTGTCCTATGTGAAGATTTTAGTTACACAAATGCTTTCTTTTCACTTAGCAGAAGCAGTATTTTGAAAGTTTTATTAATTTATTCTTCATTATGCAATCAGTAAAAGCTAACACAGTAATTTCTACTAGAATGTGGAGGAAGAATATTTTCAGTGTTGTGCTTTTGAGACAGTAGGAAGGCATTATTGACTGTATGCTTTTTTCACTGATGAGAGAACCCTTCTTTGACTGTGGTAAAGTCATCAGTGATATTTGGTATGAGATTGAATATGCTCTGTCCCAAGTTCAGTTTATTAATTTTAATAAGCGTTTAAGTTGATCAAAGTGGTATTTCTAATGGGGCTTGAAGTTTTATCTTTCCAGAATTGCATTTGTGAAAGAGAATAATTTGTGTCTGCAGGAATTTAGTCAACTTTGAGTAATTTTTGTCTTGAGAAAGTAAGCACAAGTCAAGGAACTGTACAAATACTGCATTTTTGTAGTATGCTGTACTATTTGACTATTTCTTATGTAATTTACTTCCATGGTAGTAAAGGTGATTGTTGTGCTTATCAGACAAATCAAGTAACAGTTCTTTGCTCTGGTGTGTTCTGTCTGAATTAAATTTAGTCAGGAAATTGCATCCATTGTCTCCCCCTTTCAATACAAGAGAGAGAAGGTTAAAGCTACACACATGATGGTAATAATGTGGACATTTAACAGTTTATTAGGTTTTTTTCAATTATATTTAACAAGTTATAGTCATCTAATCCAGTATGCATGGTATGAGATGTAGGAGTTCCACTGTTACTGTAGGTAAAAACTAAGCAACACAAAATGGTCAAAACATCGGTCAAGTGGGTTTATTTGATGAAAAGAAGTTTTCACGTTTTTGGCTTCAGAGTACATATGCAAAAGTACATATGAAACATAATTGAATTAAGTATATAAAAGTCAAACCTACATTAACTGATAATGTTTGCAGAACTTTGAAAATAGAAGTTTAAAAGCACTGATATAGTTAAAACCAAATCAAATCTGCATTACATATAAAAGACTTGGTTTTGTCTTTGGTTTTGGTCAGTAATGGCCTTGGAAGGGTGAACTTGACCAGACTTTTTCAGGTTCCCTGCTCCCCTAGATTTATTGTTTACTGTAATTGTTCTGTGGTTCTAATTCACCTTGATTCAATCCTGCTGGTTATCCACGTAAAGGGAAGGAGGCCTTGTGGGAGTTTAGTCTATTTTCACACCATTCTCTTCATCAGTGTATATATGTAAGAGGAGGGATAAATGGCATTTCCACTGTTGATGAAGTTATAAATATGGAAAAATAAGAAAGCCCTTCCTTTTGCTGCTAGCCCATCCTCTTGCTTTGAGATGAAGAATTTTATTTGCTTAATAATGGTAACTTTAAACATCCTAAATTTAGGACATGAGCTGGTACTTCTTTTAGATTTCTTGAAGCCAACTGCTGCACAGTCATCTACATAAAGCTAAACTATCTTTGAAAAATCATGTCACCCCCCCAAAAAAAACCCCAAACCCCAAACCTCAGAAAACAAACCTTTAGAAGAAAACTGAGGAAAACAGAGATGGAATCCAGTACTTAGAGGTGCATACCTGTTATCATATTGCAGAACAGTGCAAGAAGTTTATAGGAGAAAACACTAAGCCGAATTATGGTTGTCAAGTTACAATTCAGTCTGAACAAGAAAAGCTGTTAATGAAACAATATCGTCGTGAAGAAAAGCGAAATGCCAGAAAAGAAAAACAAGCTGGGGAAGATGGAGAGGTTTCTGGAGAAGGACTAATGTGTTTTGATCCCAAAGAGCTGCGGATGCAAAGGTAATAATACCAAAAGTTGAGAAATGGATATGTTGTAATTACTACTTCAACATATGATAATAGTTTACTTTCTCTTACTTTGCTTTGGTGCTTAGGTGATTCTGACTTCAAGTCGCATTTAATTAAAAGTGTAGAATTTTTTTTAATATGAAAACCTAATTTTCCGGGAAAGAAAGCAGTGATACGCTTAATGAGAATCATTTTGGTCACCTCTATGTGGGCTGGAGATGCAGATTAGAGGGGTAGACTATCTTAGTTCCTGTATGCACACTACTTGCTTAAGATTTATGAAGTCTATACTACATCTATCAGAACTATCTTTTTTTTTTTTTCTTTTCAAGATTAATGGGTAATATTTTCCATGTTGTCAGCTAAAGGTAGTGGGAGTAGCAGGGGAGGGAGAGGGTAAAGAACAAATAAGCTGCTGTATTTCGTATTGAGAAAAATATAGTAGGACTGGTATCTAACTGTGAATACATGGTGTTGTATTGCTCAAAAAGAGGCAAAACTGCATTTAGGAAAACCTTGCACTTAATGGATTGCACTTCTGATTTTTTTTCTAAACAGTGCATTGTAAGGACTTGGTTTAACTGAAGCCAGAGAATAACGCTGTAAAACTCCTTTGTTGATTGTTTTATGAGGTGTTTTTTTCCTTAAATTTTCACAGCTCTTGCTCTGACTTTAATATACTACATTCAGTTTTGTGATGGCTGCCTAAAATGGGCAGAATTATTGCAGTTATTTTTTTGTTCACAGAGAACTAGCACTTTTGAATGCTAGAAGTATGCCAGTCCTAAGCAGACAGAGAGAGATAGACTTCGAAAAAATTCATTATCCCCATGTTTATGATTCCCGAGCTGAAGCTATGAAAACATCAGCATTCATTGGGGGTGCAAAGGTACGTGTTTGTGCATGACCCTTCTTGAACAGTACATCTTTCCCAGTGAGTAATGTGCAGCAGGGTTCCCTCTGTTCCATTACAGATTCTCCTTATCAGAGGCCAATGTATGAAGCAAGTGTTTCTTTGCAGGTTTTAAACGCTTCATGTATTTGGGTTTTATTTTGACTCTAGAAGAAATAAATCTCATTCTCAACTATTTATTTTTTTTATTTCTAGGGTCACTGAAATCATCAAAATACTATTTTTTCTCTTTCTGTCTTTTGGAAACCATTGAGTTGACTTTAACAAAATGAATCCTTTATGAAATTCTAGACTTAATGGCTTTTGAAATTCAATAAAATGTAGTTATCTTTTTTGCCTTTTTGGGACTATTTTCTGAGCAGTAAAAGTGATTATTTTCCATTTTAGAAGTTCAGTGCTATCTATAAAATGAATCAGTGAGAATTGCTTTTATTTTTCATTCATTTTTTGAAGAAAAGTGACAAACCATTGTTCAAAGCGTGTTATATGTAATGACACTTTCTGGTTTCATACTTTATTATTATTTATATAATTATATTATATAATATATATAATTATAATTAGTTATATAATTATTTATTATTATACAATTAATTATCCTGTAATACTGTTTTAGGTGTTCTTACCAGAGGCAGTTCAGAGAGAAAACAACAAAATGTATGAAGAGGTGAAGATCCCCCATAGTGAGCCAATGCCTATTGGTATTGAAGAGAAAATTGTTTATATTAAAGACTTAGATGAGGTGAGTAAACCATTTTAAAGATACTAAATTAGATTTTACTTTGTATTACAAAAATCTAACTGAAAAAGGTTACCAATTAATACTGTGATATGTGATGTGTAAATGCAGCCAGTTAGTTTCTTTGCTACTGATTTGGAAGAGTATTTGTTCCGGGATGTAGTTCAGTGATATAATCCCTTTCATGATGACTCCAATTCGAGAAATTCCTGCTCTTAACTTCTTGTTCACGAGTTGCAATTCTCAATTCCTTTGGCATTACCTGTTCAGTTGTTTATGGTCTTGAGCTGTGATCTGAATCACTAAAATGAAAATAAAATATTATGGTGATTCTGCTCTGTTTCTGGAGACAACATGGAGAAGTGAGCCCTAGCTTCTGTATCTTGACTTGTACAGGAGGTTGGCTTGTGACTGGAACAGCAGTATTTTGCAATTCATCAGCCTAGTCTTAGAGTAAGTATGATTCAGTTGTGGTGATATTAAGTTATGGTGTTACAGACTGTATGGGGTGTAAAACCTGAAAGTGCTTCATTAGGCAGAAGGCAGAAAATCATTATTAGCAAAACTTTGATCATAGAAAATAGAGGGCAGAGAGGAATAATGCAAGTAAATCAAACATTTTAACCTTTACTGATTTAAAATGGTGAAGAAGCTGAGGCGAGGGAACTAAGTTTGTTGTTGGTATTTACAGTCTAGAACTTGCAGTACTCTTATCATGTGTACCTGCTCACTCCTCATTGTATATGTCAAATCTGTTGATGAATGGAACGTTTGCTACTGATTTGAACAGGAACATAAAGAACAAACTGTATGTACATTTGATGAAGGTTTTATGTTCCTTAGCTCTTCAGCAGCATACAGCATGGAAAAAGTATTTCCCACTATTTTCCCTGTGGGAAAACAGGAAATGAGAATATATATCTAATACAGTTACCCAGAACACTTTATTGGGGTTCTGAGTAAAGATTATGTCTTACATAAAGATTTAACTCTTTTAAAACAGAAGATGGTTTAATTTTAGAATCTGAATCTGTACTTTTCTGCTTGGGTGACAGTCCCTAATATCGTGTTTACAAAGTGAGTGACAGCTTAACTAGATAGAAAAGTTGAGCCACTGCAGCTATAAAATGCAACACTTACATGACAATTTTCAGCATGACAGCTTTTTGCAATGAAATGTCTTTCTCCTAAGCTGAATACCACCTACTAATCTGTAAACTTTTTGCAAGAAGTACCAATATTTCAATAGATATAACTTGTTTCAGAAAAACTACAGCTCAGAGAGAAAAATAAATATCTAAAAGAAATGTTTTTTAGATTTTTACACATGCAGTGTTTAAAATAAATGTTACAAAATGCATGAGTTATACAAATTTCACAAATAATTTGTATCCTTTGTAGATTGTGTATCATCAAGAGGTATACTTCTCAGTTTTACAGTGAAATTCTGAAATAGAAGCAATCTTCTTCAAAAATTTACTCTTCCATGTTTTCTATTACAGGACATTAAATAGGAGTGTCGATAGCAAATACAATTTGAGTGTTTAGCACCTATGTATTTAATTCCCACCCCAACTTTCATATCACTTTGCAACAAAAGATGACAAATTTATTAATAGTTTGAACGCCTGCAGGACTTGTCAGATTCACGTTTCCATTAGTGAGATTTATAGATTTGGATCTGGTTGAACAGCACCTTTTTCACAATGAGGTAAAGAGGCTGAAATTGCCAATGTATGTGGTGTTTAAGATATACCTGGTCAAGACATAAGTATCCTGGTTAGGGCAAAATTTTTTTTTTCTTTCTCTTTATGGCTGTTCTAGATCTCCTAAGCTCATAAAATCTTGGCTGGTGCTTACAATTTTTGCTAATTAACTTTAGTCAATTTAGAGGGCAAGAAATTTTTCTGTCGATATGTTTTATTCTTTTTGCTGAACTAGTGTAAGCAAAAGCAGCAAATATTTTTTAGCTTTCTACCCATCATATCTGGATGCTTATAAGATAGCTCTCATATCTCTGTAAGGTATGTTTACAGGATTACCAAAAATATAAACAGATGGGCAAGAGGAGAGTTGACACTAAATGTAACTGTAGATGGTTCATAGCAGCATCTAAAGGCAGAATGAGGATGTTGAGAGTTTTGCTACTGTTGACTATTATGAGATGCCATTAGTGGTAGGATTTTGATGTAAGACATTGAATTAGTCTAAACATCTAGATTAAAGAATTCATTCTGTTTAACGAGTCAGTATGCATGCAACCCATAATAATAGAGATCCCCAGGGAAAAAAAGCACGGAACAAACAAGCTGTCTGTTGCTGTTACAAGGGTATTTATCATAGGTCTCCAAGCACTTGCTGTTTTGTGGAGAAATCCTGATGGCTTTAAAAATTATAAATATTCTTCTTCCTTTTAGTTTATTCATTTAATTTTCATCTGTTCTTCATTTTACTAGTTCCATTTCTGTTACACTTCGGTGGGTTTCTTGCTTTACTGAGAGCCAGATCTGCCTGTGTTTCCTTGCCTCAGGTACTAACATTTGTTAGTCCCAGTATTCAAAGAAACAAATACTTTGGATTTTCTAAGGTGTTTCTCCTTGTAAAATGATCTTTTTACATCCAGGAAATAGATCACACTTTTGTACTTAATAAGAATAGTTTTACTGACTTACTTTCAGGCTTAAGTTCTTAAATTCTTATTTGCCACAGAGCCACTGTGAGGAGGAGAAGGTGGGGCAGGTTCAGAGCCCCAGGTGTCCTCCCTCAACTCCTAAAGGTGTAGGGTGTCGGCCTTCTGGGGAGAGGTCAGCTGTTACAAACTGCTGGTAACCTCTTCAGAGCTACTTTGCCTACATAATAACGGTAAAAGACAGTGGTCCCCTTTATTTGCAGTATACTTTTTTGGTGATAACAGGCTCTGTTCTTTAAGCTTTCTTTTGCTTGCTGCGAGAAGCTGTGACTAGAAGGCAGAAGAAAAAATAGGTTTGCACTGTAGAAGATTTTGACCTTTTCTAAACACCTGCCCTCTTTGAAACTTGAGGGACAGCTGTGGGACATACAGATCATTGCTTCAGGTACAGAGTACAGCAATTTTTTGTATAAGTAGAAAATTTCCTAGGTCTTCTGGACTCTTCTTCACTTGGTAACTACCTTGCCCAAGTGTGAGGAGGGTAGGGATGTCAGGTGTACAGTGCTTCTGACTACTATTTTCTTGTTTTGTAGAGGAAAGTGGTCTTCTACTTAGATTTTATATATGTAAAGTTTTTTAATGGCTGGTGTAGATATGTCTTTAGGGGAAAGAAATTTATATGCCATTGATAATATAAAGAATCCTGTATCTTGATTTGAAGATTTCCAATGGTACCTTTGCTCATTCAAGGTTAAAAACCTGGACTGCATCAGTTTTCCCAAAGGCTGAAAAGAAGTAACCCTCACTATGAAGTGTGACCAGTAAGAAGGAGCATGAGAAGAACAGTAGCAATACAAAATAAAGTTATATCTTCACTAATGATTTGTAGTGGTTACATTGACAAGTGTGTGCCTGAGAATGTACAGACTGAGAAGCTGTTGCTGTATAACAGAGTGCATTTCACTGACAAAATATGTTTAGAAAATAGAGCTGGTAGCAGCATAAGTATTCAAATGGACAGCAGAGGTGGCCATCAGTGGTAGTGCAGAGGCTGAAGAAAAGAAGTCTTCATTATTTAACTTAATATTCACATTACCTAGCAGGTAAAAAAATCTGTTATTCAACTACTAGTTCATGTTTGTGTCACCTCTATCTTTTAACAGACAAAGGAACTTTACAGGGGAATCTGTGAGGTATAGACATAACATAGTACTGGTAATGAAACCAAATTGTCAAAAAGTTTAATTTACCTTTAATTTTCCTTTTAAAAGAGGGAAGGTAAGAATTAGTCTAAAATCGGCTAGTTTGTATTCTTTCGAGAAATGTTTCACTTCCAATTGAGTATTAATGTGAGAATTTTTAAAATATCATAGGATTTTTTCTTAGTCTGTATGTTTTCATTTGCAGAAAACTAATTTTAAGGACCACTTCTCATGAGTTATGTGATTTTGATCATATTGTCAGCAGTTTGGGTTGAATATTTGGCTATATAACGTGCACATTGCAGAATACACCATTAAATTTAATCTTCAAAGCTCTTAAGGTCAGAACTGAGTTAATGATAAGGAGTTCATATATATCTTGAACTGTTAGCCAAAAGTTAAACGTCTGAAGTAATCTTGCATTTTAAATGTTTTTAAGTATTAGTTCAGATTACTTGCATTTTTTTTCTCATTTCCTTAAATCGATGTAAATATAGTTTGAGAAGAGATGAGACAAATGTGTTCCTCTAAAGAACCACATTTTAACCACATTTTAAACATGTATAGACTGTTTTATTCGTTTCTTTTGTACAAATAGAAGTTTTGTCATTTTGCGTTATATGAACCAACACCAAAGGTAGCAGCAATGCCTTAAATTACCAAAAGCATTAAAATGAGGTTCTTATTTGTAGCATTGACAGTGTAGTCAGGATGCATCTTCCACTGCACTTCAGAATGAAGAAATAACACATTTCAGCTAGGTTTGGCACTATATCATCTGAAATCTTATGGCTAGTATTTTCAAGGTAAGTATTTATTTTAGTTAGAGCCTCCTTGCAAAGGGCCAGAGCTATTCTAAAGAGTTTAACTTTGTGATTAGGTAAATTATTCCACGGGCAGATTTTTCTAATGTTGTGGAATCAGTGCCTTGAAGAATACAGATGCTAAGATGAAACTCATGACAAAGATCCAATTTTTTGTAGCTACCATTCCTACCTAATCCCATTATGCACTGCAAATACGAGAACAGGAGTGGCCAACCTTTCACAGTTTAGCAGCCATAGAAGCATACCGTACAATCTGTCGTAAAACTGCTGGCATTGGCGTTCTCCTACTATCTGGTGTTCCTTTTTTTGCTTTGTCACCCCTACCTTTCTACACTATGATCTGATGTGCTTCACCTCCTGCCACAGTATAACCCAGCTGGATTATCTCATACTCTTTCTTTCCTACCCCTGCTGAGCTGGGAGCAGGAGCTAGTGGTTTGAATGGAGGGTGCTGTGCTGCTGCTCGGGAACATCTCTGGTATTCAGTGGCAGAAAGGTGCACTTCATCCCACAGAAGGATTCACAAAGGGAAGGGTTCTTGCCATGCTGCAGGGCAGCAAATCCCACCCCCAACACAATTTGTAGATAATTATTATTCTTGGTATTTATTATTATTTGGAGAGCTGTGTTTTCACCACAGTACAAGCACACATGGCTTATAAGTAGCTGGTTGGTCACACCACTTTAGTCAGAAGTATATGGTACTACTACTTGCAAAAGTGGCATGCTAGCTAGTTTGTTTCAATAATGGGAATTTTAAAAATGGAGTAGGAACAAGCTTAGATTTAATAAGTTTGGCTACTTGACATGCAACTTGACCATTAGTGAAATATATTTTCGTACTTACTATAAAGGTAGTTTTGCGCCAGCCTTTTTGCCAAATAAATGTACCTTCAAAGTCATAAACTCAGGTCAGGGAAAGTTCCTCTTCAAGGCTGTGAAAACAGGTTTTATCTAACAAATTGCTGTTGGTGAAAAATTACTTCATCTTTTTACCTAAAGTGGGTGTTCAGGATAGGATTTATTTCTTTGTTTCACGTTATTTCAATTTCCTTTTACTAGCACTACTTAATGTTCTGAATAAGAAATGGTTTCTTTCTCTCTGCATTATGTGAAGGAATTATTACAAAATCAATATTCCTTTTTTTCCTGTAATGTTTTCTTGTTTTTAGAATTGTAAAAGGTAAGTCTACTGAATAAAGTATGGATGTTTTTGCATAAATTACATTTTTCACATCCAGAATGTTGGACCATTTATTCCAACCTTGATTTCAGTGTATACTTGAGTTGTATATTTTCCAAACAGCAATTGATATTTGGACTGAATTGAATCATTTTGAAAAATATTTCTAATTTTATTGAAAGCTTGTGATTTATCCAATGGAGTATACTAGAAAACTTTTCTGAGGAAAGTTTACAAGTCCTGTAATCATTAGTCCCAGTTTAAGGAAAAAAAAACATGTATGTCAAGATACAATGTTTTTAATAGCTGGTAATGTCTATTAGGAATTGCAGTCTGTCTTCATACTTCATGAGTGAGGATCCAAAGAATGTAGAATCTGTGCAGTAACAGGTTATACAAGAATATTGGAGTTAAGATTCTACACTGATAAAACCTATGAGTTCTGGCTTAAGTATGTGAGTCAATGAGTATTTTGTCATTACTTTAGAATTCCAGGTGCAATATTTACAATGTCTTTGAACAATTGTTTGAATATCTAACTTAGCCTCAGCTGAGGTTTTTGTGCATTTTTTAAGTTGTCTGAATAAATACCGTTGCTTTGGCTGAAAACACATAAAAATATGTGCTTCATGACAAAACAGTAGTTTATTATTGATCTTATCTAAATTTATCATCTTTTCCATTAAGAAAATCCTATTTCTTATTAGAAATAGTTTATTGACTCTTCATCAGAAAGGTCTGTTGCTATGATGTACAACCTGTAAAGTGGTATTCTTATCCGGTCTTAAAATTTACCTGTAATCTGATGTTGGAGAAATGCAAAATTGTGCTATGTTGCTGGCTACTAATTCACTGTTGGAAGACACTTGCTGTACTTGATTATAACTCATTGAATGTAATATTTTTGAAACAAATGCCTCACTTGACTGCAGCTTTCCAATTTTTAGATATCACTGTATGATTTCCCAAATGCTAAATAGGTCTTTCCCTTTCAGAAATAGAAAACATATCCCTATTGTGATAAATCTCTAGAAAGTATTTTGAAAAATACTCTTACTTTATTGATACAGCCTTTAATGCTACAGATGACACCATAGCATTTTTCTGGATTCATAAAACCTTTCTGTTAGTTTACTCTTTTGCCAGTAAAAAGTTCTTTTGTTCAACAGAATCACTGATTTTATTGCATGCCAGATTATTAACCTGATTTATTTTGGGTAACACCTTTATAACAAAGTATCTAAATCATTTAAAGAGAGAAAGAGACTTGATGTGGTAATATCAAAGAGACTTGATATGGTAATTGAAATACAGGTACACTGCAGAGATAGCATGGCTTTATGAATGTTGTAGTAAAACTTTAAATTAATTCCAGAATGAAATATGAAAGTCTGAATTTCTTGATTTAACATTGCACATGGATGTCCCACCTCCAGTGAGGCAGAGTTTTTAGGAGCAAAGCTTGAGAGGATCAGGATTTCAACTACCCTCCAATAGCCATGAGTTTGAGAAGTTGAAAACTAACACCAAAAGGGAAGATTTGGAATAAAGTAGGCAAATAATAAAAAAATATATATGTAATCATTAAATACTTTACAGATGGATAATTTTGTCCAATAATCTGAGGTTATAATTCTAAACACAGTTTCACCTGTATCTACTTTCTTCTGAGAATATTTTTGCATCTCTGAAGTCTGTATCAAAAGATATAGATTTACTAGAGCATCAGAGTTTATGCTAGTGCTGAAATGAAAGAGAAAAGAATTAACTATCTCAGAAGAGATATACCGAGGCTAAAGATTTTATTTTTTAAAGTAGCAATAGTAAAATGCAAAAAGAAAGGGAAGTGTCATCAGGGATAGTGATATCAAGGCTGTCCTAAAAATAAGTAAGCAAAAAACAGAGATTGACATTTTGTTTTCTGACAAAACCCATAATACAACTTCTTTTCCCAAGATACATATCCCAGGTGTGTGCTAGCTCTTAAGAGCTGAACACAATATTGGATATGTTCATATCGTAGCCATTTCATGGGTTTCCTCCAGAGCGTTTTATTTTTGTAATTGGTACAGTTATTTTAAAATAACATTTTGAAATGCAGTGACCTGGCAATAAGGACTGTGGTAAACCCTCAGCATTTGAAAACTGTGATTTCTGACTCAGCAAAAAGATGCCTTTGGCGCTATTATAGTCTTTGAGAGGACCTGTATCTTACCACAGGAAGAGAAATTGAAATTATTTTCCCTGAAACATCTCTGCATTAGGCAGGTGTGACATAAGTCTTTGCCTTAATCCATGATGCTTCTTCCATTCTCAGTCAAAGACATAAAAAAGACCATAATACATAAAGTTTATATCTTAAAAAATATTTATAAAATATATCTGTACACAAGTGTGTGTGTGTATATATATGTTTCCTACTAATGCAAAGTTGGTTTTGAAAGTAACAGATGCTTTTTAACAGACCTATCACCAATGTTTTATATAACCTCCCCTAAGCATCCCTCAGCTTGACAGATTTTTGCTTCTTTATTTTTAAAAAGAAAAAAAAATCTGTGTGCAAAAATGATATTCAAGCTGATCATGTCCCTTATACAAATATATGTAGGATGCAAAAAGGAGAGGAAGTTGATGAATAATTGGAGAGAGACAAGAACCAAATCTCACGTCAGATTTTATGAAGAGCAAAAAGCAGCTTTCACTGAGCAGCAGCCCATATGTACTGAAACAATCTGTGTCAGTCCACCGTTGTGGAAGTAATGCCATAGTTTACCTCTTTGGGGATGGAGGGGAATGAAGGTAAAGGAAGCAAATACATCATACTGCTCATGAGTTTCAGAGCTAGGTATTATATAACTGCTCACATCTAAGCCTGTATTTGCTCAAACTATATCGTCCTTGGCTTATTCATATGTGACTTTTATTTTTGATATGATGTTATGAATTGAATCACTGTAATGTAATCTTTTAAAAGCAGATTATTTTTATAGAGATTAGAAAAACATTCACCAGAGAAGTATAATGAAAACAGGCTTTCATTATTGTCCCATAAGAATGGGGAAGTAATGCAGATACTTTCTTAAAATTTTGGGTTACCAGCATTATCGGAGAAATTCATAGATAACCACTTGCACCTGTCTTTTCAGATTGTGCGTTTCCCTGGTTTAAAAAAACAATCAACACAACAACTTGTAATGTATCCTTTTTCTTACTCCAAAAAAGTGTTGTCTACCTCTGTCATAAACTCATCTTTTGGTAGGGCTCACAGCAGGTTTATTTGTTTTGGTTTAACACTGGGCAAGTTTGATTCTTTTAGAATCAGATGGAATAAAGGTTTCTTTTCAGTATGTGCTGGTTTAGCTCATCTACACAGATTTTTCAGACGACTTTTCACAAAGGTGAAAAATTATCTTTTTGGCCAGTGGGCTTCTCCTTGCTATTCAGCTATAACCTAATTAATTTCCTTGTCTTATAGGGTCTCAAAATTGGCTGCTTAAAATATGACCTTATTATTTGATCCTTACGTTGCCTTTGTCGTAGTGTCATGTGAAGTTTAGTTGAAGACATTTTGTAGTCTTCTGCTTTTATTCTTTTTAAGATTATCAAGGCTTTTGTCTTTTTTTTCATTAAACATCAGTTTTTAAACACTATTAGGATAGTATATTGTATAATACATTATAGCTTTATTTTTGGTGTTGGCTTAACATATATAAGATCCTTTTAACATCTTAGAATTTTGACAGTTGTGTTACATGAACAAGCTACTTTTAAGACACTGGAGATGTTGAAGGTGGCAAGGATACTATGAAAAACTGATAAATATGCTCTTTGTTGTGTCAGTCTGGGTTGTGTTTTTACACACATTTTTACTTTCAAAACCTTGATACTAATGAAAACATATGCAAAAACCACTGATAAATGTAGATACAGCAAGAAGAAATCATTGTGAAGTTAAAATACTATTTTAAAATATCCTTTCATTAGTGAAGTTGTAATTGAAACAAACAGATCTTCCCATTTATAGATACTCTGCTTATTCTAAGTACTAGTAATAGACAATTTTTTTTTATTGATGAGACCTGTGAAATCTGAGTTATCTCTTCTTGGGCAGTGTAAGTTTGAAGACAAGAAAAATTGACAGTATGGGTCAAAGTCTAGTAGAATATCTGTACTGGTGAATATAGAGAACTTAATTACTTCTAGTCTGTTCTTTAAACTAGCACGGCTGTGATGATACACTAAGCAAAAATTGCTGAAAAATATTTAGTAGATGCTGTCATGGGAGAGTTGCATATTCTTAGTTATTTGGTATTTTGTTCACTTCTTTTCATGCAAATAGTAAATATGAATAGGGAAATGCATTTTTTAATATTAACATGAGGTAAAATTGACTGCATCTGATTTGAATAAAACGATAAGCCTGTTTCATTTTATACACAGCTGCCAAGTGTGTGTATATTGTGTAGTGCTGCCTCTGAAATGGTTGAAAATCTGATGGGAACACTTACAAAGGCAAACCAGTAAAGGGCACCAGCTGCTGAAAAGCACCTGCTGAGCCACTGTGGGAATAGATGCATCTGCCTGTAGCTAGAAGTAATCTAACAAAGTACCTGCTTTTACCTGTCAGGATTTTAATTTGTGTAAAGATTCAACCAATGAAACTAATGCCAAATACTGAAAGAAAAGAAAGAAAAAAAAATCGGGGCTGTTTTCTTGTGCAGAAGTGCACTACTTCTGAGCAGTAGGAGTCTGTGAAAGTTTCTCATTCTCATAACAAATCCAGATATGGCAGCCAAAACTCTCAGCTACACTGTGCATAGTGTCTTACTAATGGATGCAGTCAGTATGGGGGAGCTTACCCTACTGAAGACCAGGTTTACAGTTTTTGTTTGATGTAGTTTGGGAAATATCTCGGGGGGGGGGGGGGGCACATCAAAATATATTTTACAATTAGAAGTCATTAGACATATTTCCCAAATATTTTTTAAAACTGTTGTACTTTTTGTCTTTTGATGCTTGTTGTTCCCAGACATTGGTGACCTTACCACACAGTCGTCATACCTCAGCTACCTTTTATTTTCCTATGGTATATCAGGTAGAAAAAACTTCTGTGAATGCTGCTGGTTTAGTTGGTATTTGGGAAAATGAAGTAGCTGTGTTGGTGTAGAGAAAAATAAAAAAGCCTACTTGTTCTTGTTGTTTTCCCTTGTAAAATTTAGGAAAAAGTTATTTAACATCTGTATTGTAAAACAGCACTGCCTTCTTGGTTAGCAGTACTGTGAAATTAACTGAAATAGAGAAGAAAATTGAGTTGTAGAAGGATTATGACAGCAATTGTTATTCCTCTGGGAATATTCTTTTGTTTGCCACCCTTTCATTTTTACTTGATGTGTTAAAATTATTACTAGTTTCAACTATAATTACCCTTCAGAATACTCTGTTAGTTTTTCTGGGGTTTATTAGGTATTAAAAGGAAGAAATCGTTTATGTCATATGTTAAGGGTGAGTTAAAGTAAATAGTTTGAAAACATTATCCTGAAGTGGCTTCTGTGTTAACAAATTAAGTATTTGTTTCTACATGAATAATTAGAACTGATGCCTCTGGGTACATAAAATAGTATTGAATTACTTAGGGTTTATTTAAAAATAAAAATACTGAAAGATATCTATATTTTAAAATTACAGAATATGAAGTGCTGTTAACCCTGCTCTTAAAGACAGGTTTAAATTTGCTTTCAGAGAAAGTCAATATTTAGGCTCCAAATTGTGATGTTCAACTGACTGTAAATTGAGTAACTTTTATTTATGTATTAAAATTTTTAGATTAAAACCAATGGTCAGTAAAAATCCAAGAAGTATTTCAGGTAGACATGTTCTTCCACAGTGCAGCTGTGTGTAGCTCAGAGATCCAGCTTTTTTCTCCTCTTGTACATAATCACTGTAATATTTGAAATTCAATTCTATTTACCTGGTGACTTTGCATCTGTTATGTTTGCTGACCTCTTTAAATGATCATAAGTGAAATATTTAAATTGAGGAAGTAACTTGTTTTTCATTCTTTAGGGAGGTACCTCTGTGTCATTGACTGAATATAGATAATTTTTGATATAAAGCACATGCAGAGATCTGTAAATTTTTTAATGAAAGCAACTCAAAAGTAGCTTTAGTCATTTTGATAATTAAGACTGGAGAGTGAATAATGTGCATCTGCTGCATCCTGCTTAGAGGATAGCCATTTCTCAATGGAATTTCATAGTACGAGGGTGGAAGAATGCAGCAGTCTGCTTCACTTTGATAGGATACCTGAAGGCAAGCTTTCATTCTTAGGAGTAATTGGTCTTCAATTTAAAGAAAAATACAGGATAGTATTTTAAATTTAATTAAAATTATACTCAAGACCCAAATTGGTTTTTTTATTTTTAAGAAATGTAATCTCAAAGTGCAAATTTTCAAAGATGAGGAATTCTGATACGCTGTAACATTTAAAAGATTAACTCTCACTGAAAATATTTTAAACAAGTTATACTTTGTCTGATTTTAATGTTTGTCTTTAATTAGCACAATTTTCAGTACTCTCCTTGAGACATGAATATCTTATGTAGGCTAAGAATGTCCCAGGTCTTTCAGTAATAGAAATGGGGCAGAGATTGTCCATCAAGGGATTCAGTTAGAAATCACCAAATAGTTCTAAATGTTTTTAAAAGGTTTTCATATAAATGAGCTACGTGACTAAAAGATTGACTTGATATCTGATAGGCTATTCATTTTAGACTTGCAGTTTCCATTAACTTCAAGATCACATAGTAACTGCTAATATAGTGGAAGTTTTAAAATTTTCGGAGAGGTAGTTGTTAGACTACAACTACCTACCCTGTTCTACTACAAGGTTGTAGAACAGGGAGCAACAAGTAATATGAAGTCTTTTAAAGAAGGACATAGTTTTTTGTGTGTGTGTTTTGTATCTTATTCTACGATAACAAAATACTCTCTGAAATCTAATTGGAAAATTGGAATTATTCTACCACTTAATTTTTCAGTTAGAATATTGGAACTGAACACATCAGGTAAGAGTGGAGTTATTTTTTTTTTTCATATGAACAGATAGGTGTGCTTTGTGTAATAATAATAGTAGAAACCATTTCTTTTGTCTGTAGTGCATAGGAAATTAATCTGGAGAAGGGAAATAGGAACTTCTCATTGGCAGGAAACAAAGTACAGAGGAAGAAGATTGTATTTAGCCATTCATAGGAATTACTTATCACTGAACATATAATGAAGGAGACTTCTGTGCAAATATTCCCTCTTCTCTGCTTTTGTTTCCTGAATCTGAAAAGGGTGGGGATTTTTTGAGTCATCTGAGGCTATGTAAGAGTTAATTTCCTGTGTTCCTGATTCCTCTTACCCTTACTTTTAATACATGTGGACCTTTGTCCTTTTGGACCTCTAAGCATGAGACTGTCTCCCTGCCATGCTTTCTCCTTAGATGGAGACTTCTTGGCTTTTCAGATGTGTCTTTAAGCTAAATAAGAATGCCTTTCTCAGGTTTTGCATCAGTAATTTGCCTACATCAGAACAAATAAAGAATGGTTTGGATATCAATAGCTACTATAGTATAATAGCAAAACAAAAAGTCTGGTCCAGTTGTAACCTGCAGCATGTATCCTTTTCAAAGTAGGTGTGAAAGCTCTGTTAAGATCTGTAGGGCTGTTTGCTAAGCAAGAACTATCTTCATCAACTTTTCAATGTTTGTGATTCTGTAGTTTTCAGTGTCTTGATTTTTCCATTAATCTAAATCCTGAGAATTGCTGAATGGAAATGCCCAGATGCAGCCCTGTAGAAGGTTTTCTCTTTATCCTGACCCATACCTCAATCCTTCACATGTCTGTGTGGTATGGGAGGGCCTAAACATTGATCTCTTTTGTCTGATGTCTGTTTCTTCCTCATGGTCATAATTTTTCAGGTTTGGCCAAAAACTATCTACTATTATATTTTCTGTCAGTACTCTCCATCCCTACTAGATTTTACAGTTATCTGTCTAGGCTAGTTGCAGTGACCACACCTTTTTTTGATATTAATGTATGCCTTCATCAACACAATTAACTGCTTAGAAATCTTTTTCTCTCTTTTTTTTTTTTTTTTTATTAGTAGTGACATTCTTTCAAAACTGCAACAAACATATGGAAGGAAAAGAATAAATTAGAACTCTGTTGATATGGTGCGTTTCTTTCAAAATTATGAGAGCTAGTTCAAAAATGCAATTCATGAAAGAATTCAGCTTTCAAAAATTACTTTGTGTATACTTTCGTATCATGTCATAACCTCTTAACCTCTTTATTTGGGAAAAGTTAGCTAAAACTTATATATTAGTTTCATAAAAGGGTTTCAGTTTTTATGTTCCATGTTAGTAGAGTAACTTTATTCTCACCAGTGGCTAGAATTTATGTAATTCCTTTCATGATGCAGTTGTTATCTTTCTTATTTGTTGGGTTTCTCTCTTTGTCTTGCAGTGTCTATATGCTAGAAAAGGGATTTCTGTATTAACTCTTTCATTGCAGTTGCTTTTGAGACAGTGTGCCTCTAACAGTGATTTTTTTGTTTTTTTTCCTCTTTCCTTTTAGAGACACACTGTGTTTTCCCAGGGGAATAAATTAAGGGAGCAACGTGCCATCAGCAGAACTAGGCGTCTGTTTTAGTTGTATATAAGTGTAAGGACTTATAAGGGTATTCTCTGAATGGAAAAAACCCAAAGTCTATAGAATAGGCTGTGGCATATAAACCTGTTTCCTCATTGTTCCATCTAGAAAAATCAGTGAGATGTTGGTAGTCAATGTGCAGCAGTACAGGAGGAACCTTGCTGTTAAGAGTAACAGCATTTTAAATGTTTTAAACTTTGTGGCTATTTTTGTATTTCGCTCTTCCATCCTCTTAGCTTTGTATAGCATAAGTTATTTAAAAATTTTACAGGAAAGAAACCCTCTTTATTTGATACTGTTGATTTGGATGAAATGTGAACAAATTAAACTCAATTCCTTCTATCCTCATAAAATTCTAACATCTGATATTCGAAAATACCACAACTGTTGCCAATTTTCCCTTTGCTATTTTCCTACTAGCTACATTACTACAAGGTAATTTTTTTGTGTAAAGCACAAATGGTATCAGAAAGCTCTAAGAAGAGGCTGTGTTCTGATCTCCATTTCATTGATATAATCTGGAATAATTCTCTTGACATCAGATATTTTTGAGTTTACAATAGTGTCACTGAAATCAGAATATCGCCTGTGTGTCTGTTTGGATGCCAAAATTTATGTACATTTGCTGTACTGTAGAAATAGTTGCTTTTATGGAAAAATCTTTCTGCAACACTTTGTTATCCATTTCCTCAAATCAAATCACCAGAGGGTATAATCATTCTGTCTATAATCTTTTGTCATATTATAACTAGGTTGAGGAGCACAACATTTCTCTCAGTGAGGGGCGGAGATTCCTCAAGCTTTTTAAGTGTTTTAAATCAGAGCAGTGAAAGCCTTGGAACTATGATGCTTTCCCATCTGATGTAGTGAAAACTCAATAACCAGAGTTATTCATCAGGTATTCCTTTATTATGGGACTGTGTGTGTGAATCTCTCCTCCTAACGCAGGCACACAAGAGTTAAAAGTCCTCAGGCTATATAGGCAGAATACATACATGTGCATAATGTTTCCAAGAAAAGGCGGGAACATTCAAATGATTTCCCAGAAATAGTTTATGTAGTTCCTGCCCCAACCACGCATGCTTTGTAAAATGTGGTGGTGGTCGTTGGGTGTTCTATGGTGATCGTTTGATGAAGTCTCGAAGTCTTCCTCACTGGTAAACTTCTGATCTTTTGATAGTTTCTGCTGAGCTGTGTGCTTCGGGTGGTCAGAACCCGTCTCTGTATAATCCCATTGTCTTCTAGGCAGGCTGTATCTCCCTTATTTTTGATATGCTGTTTTTATCAGTTTTCTGCAGCTAGGTGGGCAAAAGGTTCAGTCTTAAAGGCACGCATTAGTTATTAACTTTTTCCCCTCATCATTTCCATCAAAGTGATTTTGAGTCTATACATGCAGAAGTCTTTGGTTTTAATCGATACATTAAACCAAAGAATATTTCTCAATATTGTATTTTCAATGCAACCATAAGTGGTTGAATAATACAGAAATCTATAGAAAAAAGTCTGACTGCTGCAGTTATTTGTACAGCGTAGCTCATCAAGAGAATAGTTAAGATAATGTTGGTGGCAACGTCTCTGTAGACTTAAAAGGAATTTTGTTGAAATTCCTTCAGGCAATATTAGCTCTTAGATGTCATATATGAACTTAAATATTTTCCCTGAAAATGCTTGCTTTTGAGTAGATCTCTCTTCTTTGTTCATGAGAGCAGATGGTAGGACTGATAATTTTAAAAAACAAAAAATAACATCAGACATAGAGGGATTTTATTCTTTGATTTATTTTTTTCTTACTGGATGTTTTTTTTCAAGGAGTTCTTATTTTACCGTAATTAGTAAGAAACTAATATACTACTAGACTTTGCTGCAATTCGGTTTTTAATGGAACTGTGCTGGACTTCCTCTGGATGGAGACTGGTTCTTTTTTATTGAAAATTTGTTGAAGAACACTCACTGTTATGAGCTGTCCAGAATTTTCACATTTCATGGAACTGAATAACTGTCAGAAAACTAACAGTTTCAGTATCTTGAAAAAAATGAAGTCTGAAAGTCTGGAGGGGAAATGTTTAATCAGGATTTAAAAGCAGCTTTCCAAATAAAGTAAAGCCATAATAATTTTTATAGTTTGTGTGCTGTGATAGCTTTAAGCAGAGGTAATCCTTTCATATATAATAAACATTTTTAATTTATTTTTTTTTTCCTGAGGATACTTTTTTATTCCTGTGAACTCTTTGCCAGAATCTAGGAAAATTTTTCAGAGTTTCTTTTGAGTTTAATGACAGTAATATAAACTCAAGTTATGAAAATTTCCCAGGTTTCTACTGCCACTTAAATACCCATTGCATTAACCATTGAATGTGGTGATAATTTTAATAATTAAGACTCCATAGTTTTCTAAAAGATGATATTTCATTTAAATCAAAAACATTCACAAACAAAAACTATTCAGCAAAGTCTCATAGGCTGTGATTCTGTGTTCTATAGGATGTCAGATTATAATTTTACCCTTATGTTTCATTATCTGTCATTTCTAGGAATTTCTTCTGGCTTCTTAATCTAGTTAAGGGACCTCACATCTTTCATGTGAGGAAAGGCTGAGAGAGCTGAAGAAGAGGGGGCCCAGGGAAAATTTTATAAATACCTGATGTGAGAATAATTAACAAAGGGGGAGCCAGAATTTCCTTGGTGGTGCCTAGTGACAGCAACAGAGGCAATAGGCACAAATTAAAACGCATGAAATTTCATCTGAACACAGGAAAGTAATTTTTGACTGTGAGGTCATTAAAGACTGGTACACCTTGCCCAGAGAGGCTGTGGAGTTTCCATCCATGGAGATATTTAAAACCTAGCTACACAAACCTGGACCACCTGATGTAGCTGATCCTGCTTTGAGCAGGAAGGTTGGACTAGATGACCTTCAGTCTAAATGATTCTGTGATTACCACTGACAGTAACATGGATTGCCACACCATACAAGATTTGCTTTTATTTCTAGTCCAGTCACTTGTAGTACATACAGCTTTGAAACCTGCTGCTGTTTCTCTGGTGCCTTTTGTTACTTGAATTTTTCTAATGTGTTTTAGTCTAAGCTTCTTTTATAGCACATAACTCTTCAGGTACTACACTTTGGATGAGACATAATTTACACTTCAAGAAATTGTAATGCTGATTATGGCCCAAAGCCAATCCTAAATTCTATTTGGTACGCTTGTATAGTTTTCATATCTTTGTGTATGCTACTTGTTCCTGCAAAAATTGTCCCCCTAAGTCCAATGAAATCTCACTGATACGATTTGGTGCTAAATGGAGCAGATCCAAACATCATGCAGTTTTTCTTTTACGTGTTATGAGCTTTTGCTTAAAAGGTATGTACGCACTTTGAAAGCCAACATTTCAGTCTTTGGGGCAGGGAGGAAATTAATTGTATTCTCAAATAGCTCCTGAGATAATATAAAATTAATTTTACCTTTATGGTATTTATGTGGTTATATTTTTATTTATTATTGTTCCTAAATCTCATGAGCTACAACCTCCATGAAAGAAGGTAGCAGAATATGGAAAGTATCATCAGGAGAGGGAGGCTGTGGAAGTCCCCAGGTACAACATTTTTCTTTCTAAGTGTACCTTTAAGTGTATACATGCATAATTAGAAAGCAAGGGGACTACTAAATATTTGTAATTTGGAGGGATAGTGGGAATCTATTTATTAAAATGTGTATGTGCATATACATATAAATACATGTGTGTATATAAATAAATGTGTGTATGAGTTTGTGTTTTAACCAACAACATTCCAAAGTACATCAAACAGGAAAGATGACCTACAGATCATTTATATATCAGGACGAGGGATATCTGAACTTCATTTCCTGAATTTCATGGATTTTCTGTAAATTAGTTTAGTCATGCTATTACCAGGTAGATCAAATATTTTTTTAACTGAAAGTGCAACAGAACAACTGACCGCAGAATGGGATTTGTTGTACCTGAAATATATAAGGTACTCTGGTTAAAATATATCTACTTAAAATTAAGTCAATAAGTAGGGAAAATGATAGAAGTTTAATCTTGGTTTATGAGTGCCATGGATTATGATAAATGGGTAGTAATCATATTATTTTATTATTGTACGACAGAAGAAGTCATCATTATAGAACATTTATTTAAGGTGGTTTTATGCTATGGAAATTCATATAGATTACTAACATTTCTTTATTTCAGACCATGAGAAAATTTGTCTAGTATTACATGAAAACTGGAAAAATTACTCATTCGTGAATATTGCTTTAATGACTTTAACAGTTTTGTCCTATTTTTAAATTGCTGTTAGAGCAACAAAACACAAATATCTTTCTAATGAAATGGCTAATTTAGAATATCTTCATTAGGTGTAATCTCATTCACTCATGAAAGCATTAATTGTAATAATAAATTCCTTACTGAAATAAAAATAAATGTTTTATACATTCATATCAAAGCTCTCTTTGATATCATCTGGTTTGTGGAAAGAGTTGCTTTCAGTGGTCTTCCACACTGATTCATCCTTATGTAAAAATGGCACCATTTTAGGCATGAAACCCTGTTTGTTGAGAATGGCGCTCAGATTGTATTCTGCTTTAATTTCCTTTGGTTTGTGTAGAATTCTAGGGGTAAATCAACAGTGGAATAGAAAGCTGAAGAATGTTGCATCTCATTCACCTTCAGTAAAAAACACATTCTGCCATCCAGTGGCTAACAGTCCTTTAAGCAAGAAGGGATTTTTACTGATTTATCTGTGAAAGAATTGATCTGTAGGAGTCATGACTGATGTTAGTATGCCAGAGGGAAAAAAATTGGTTTCAGCTTTCAAACTAGGTAGCTTGTGTAAATGACAAATTAAAAAAGCTAATCTTCTAGTACATTTGTCAAACTGTGGATCTCTGTGCATACTGTTGCATTCCTGTCTACTGTCCATTTTTTTCTTATGGATTTTTCAGGGCAGAACTGCTGGTTTTGGATCATGTGCTTGTACTTACTGTTTAGAATAAAATTAATTTGGGGAAAGGGTAACCTATAACATTTTTTCAACCAACTGGGGAGTTGGTTTGAAGAAGTCTTAAGATACTGTTTTTCCCTGGAATTCCTTTCTCTTGTTTTTTTAATCCTTGATATGTTCCTGCAGAGTCACCTTTCAAAGAATATTATGCATTAACCATGTAATGTGATTGTGGGTTTCAGTGCCCTCATTTTTCTTTTGTGTTATTTGAAAATAGTGCTGAGTGAAGGTCTAGATTCCGGTGAGAATACCATTATTTTAAAAAAAGCCCAAACTTCTAATTCTTAACCAGGCTTTTATGGGTTTTACTTTTCATTAATCTTTATTCCACTTTTAATATTCCTTGTTTAATAGGCTTAGCATCTTTCCGGAAAAGAAGTTGAGGTTAGTTTTCCTAATGTGTTACACAGCTTCCTCTGGTGCTTCTGGAACATCTGGTTATTTATTGCTGCTTACCAAGTCATCCTTAATCCATGGTGTTACTATTTTTCAGTAGGAAAATAGACAGGAAATTATTTTTATTTATTGAAATAGTTATTTATTTTTGCTCCTATGTTTGTCCCAGGACTGTAGTATATTTCTTCCAAATGTAGAGGAAAAAAAAGGGGAAAAACATTGCCCACTTAAAAGATTAAGAGAAGCTGGAACAATATATTCCTACAGGCAGTACTTTAAGAAAGCACTTAAAAACATACTTTATTTAAGGATATTAACAATCACACAACTGTAAGGTGATCCGTATGTGTAAAGCCATGCGTGTTCAACTATGTGACTGAAAAACTCCTGTTATTCTTTTCTAAAGATACTTACATTAGACTTTACTTAGACAACTATGTTTCTGCTCTTGTTTTAAAACTGCTTCTTTAGATAATATACATATTGTGCAGCACTTACTAGTTCAATTCTGTAATCACCAGTTATGTTTCTGAGTTTCTCTCCATAGATCCTTTGTTATAAACACCGTAAATAGTGTTTATCAGTGTGAACTTTATGGTGTTTATAATACCTTCTAAAACCATTTAGATGGAATGGAAGGTAAAAGGGAAAATATAACCATTTTCAAAGACCTGTCAAAAAATGTCAGAATGAAGTAACAGGAAAATTGGAAACCTAAAATTTCTAAGTAGACCATAACAATACCTGATTGAACACTGGTAGCACTAATGTAAACAGCAGGTCTCCAGGAAACCCATTAATACTTTATAATAGTCTCATTCATGAGTATTAAATGAATTTTGAAGACAAATACACCAAGTATTAGGTATACAAAACTTGTTGCAAAACAAATACACTTTCTGCAATCTTGCAGGCAGAATAAACTGTGAAAGAACATTAATAGTGAAAACTGTTGTAATCCTGAAAGTCAGCCACTTAAAAAATTGGAGAAACTTGATGAAAAGCACTGGAAGTATTTGCATTAGATTTTTCCTTCACCAAAGACACGTAACACTTATTTGAATGTATCTGAAATGTGTCAACCCTCTAAATACAAATGCAATCCATGATTGGAATGGAACTTGTTTTTTTCTATGTTGCACAAGTTTTCAACCTGAAAGGTTTTCTAAGTCAAAGGTACTACTAAACTGAAAAGAACATTTTTCAAAAGGCAATAGTGTGTTGATTGCATAACATTTTCATTGACTTTTATCTCAATGAATGCCATTTTTCAGTACTTCTAATCCTCTAAAATAAAACTACAGTTAACCAGTCATTAAGTACATAATTTCTTTACATTTAAGAGTAGAGCATTGTCATATATTGTGAAAATGGTGTATTAATGTAAATTTGTGATTTGCATCTCAGCCTCTTAACATGAGGCTACTGCCGAGAAGCTGCAACAAAATGAAAGACCTAGTGCTGTTATTCACAAAGTTAAATAAAATAGTTGATTTGAATAGCCAATGAAGCCCTCATTCCTAAGCTTGCATTACTTGACGTAGTAATAAATTGGGTCCTGCTCAAATAACTTGCTTAGTATTGGAAAGAATGTTTTTAGTATAGGAGAGACTATTGCCATAGTGAATGACTGTAAATTAACTAAAGCACCCAGAATAATGGAAAAAGAGATCTTCAGAATGGGACTTTCAGGACTGTTCTTTACAGTAAATTTGTACTTTTGTCGTTTCCTACAAATAAAATAAAAATTATAAGCATCAAAAATACCAGTAAGATGCTTTTTATGATTATTAATACAAGATAATTAATAGTGCAGGTAATTAAATCTGTAGAAAGGAAATAATTGTGTGTTTTGCTGTCTCTTTTAAATGTCTGTGAAAAGTAACTAAGAAAAAGCAGGTTTATTAGAAAATGAAATTTTTATCTTAAGGGTCTGTTCTTCAGCTGCAAAAGCTTTAGAATCTTCAAATGCAGAAATTTTAACTCTACAGCAGTTCTTTCTTGGTGAAAATCTTATTTTTCAGAGAGAACAAGAACAACAAAGTCTTTTATTTACTGATTTATATCTCAAAAGATTTAAACATAAATTAAACTATAATAACTATAATTGCCTATATAACTATATAATTTAATTTTTGAAAACGCTCTCAAAGTTTATTTGGGACTACATATACAAGTTTTATGTTCCTTTTGGAGGCTGCAGTTTGTTGTGTTGTTGGAGAAAGGCCTGAACAATTGCAAGATGGAGTTTTCCTCAGAATGAAAGAGAAGGTTGCTACTGAATTTATGTCTGTGTTTGTTTGCATAATTAAATTTTATTAGAGGCAAAATTAATCATAAATAATTTTTTAAATCTTTCTTCAGTAGGTTCCTCTGTATTGCTGCCTCTTCTTCCATTAGAGTAGTTGTAGTTCGTCATCTTAGATTTAAAGATACATATTCATCTAATCTGACTATTGCTGTTTTACTGATGCATAGTTATTAGTAGGTCATTATTTTATTGTATATTTGCTTTGGTCACGCTCAGTTAAAAAAAATATAAATGCTGAAATTAAATGCGGAAATAGCATGTGGCTAAAGATTTTGATTAATTTCATCAGATGTTATCATGCCATATTTTGTTTTCCTTATGGATTCATATTTGAAGGTTGGGTGGGAGTGGTGGCCTCAGAAAAACCTTGGAATAATAAATATATTCAACAGTTATTCTAACTTTTGTTACCATGTGTTTTTTTTCTTATGATTAATATAAGTATACACACACACACACACACATACATATATATATATATATATATATGAAAAATCAAAAATATGCATTTTTTTTGTTTTAACAGATTGGACAACTTGCTTTTAAAGGCATGAAAAGATTAAACCGAATCCAGTCTATAGTTTTCGAAACTGCCTACAACACAAATGAGAACATGCTAATCTGTGCCCCCACTGGAGCTGGGAAGACTAACATTGCCATGCTGACAGTCCTTCATGAAATTCGCCAGCATGTCCAGCATGGTGTTATCAAAAAGGATGAGTTTAAGGTAGGAGTTTAATGAACCAAGTAACAGCTTTTCAACTTCTAAGGTAAAACCCATTATATGTTATACATGGAATATAAAATCAGGAAGTTTTCAAGGGTATTATACTTTTCCAAGTCAAAGATAAGGCCAGTTTTGATTTATTTCATTATTGTTAAAGATACTGTTATTTGTGTTTTAAAAATCTTATTATGCAAGTAAAAAGCTATGAAAATGCATTTAGCTTTGATGCAGAACCAATTTTCAAAGTGATGAGGCTGTATAAACAAAATCCATTGTCCTTTAAACAGCTGCACACTTATCCAACAAAGATAACTACTTTTCATATATCACTATTAAGATTTTTCACTGTAAGCGCCTGGCATCATATTTCACAATAAATTGTGATTTGTAATGGTTGCCATGAAACAAACGACATTGTGGGGTTTGCTCATTTATCAAGCGAATGTCCTTTTGGTGCAGATTGTGTATGTTGCTCCTATGAAGGCTTTGGCAGCTGAAATGACAAATTACTTCAGCAAACGTTTGGAACCACTAGGCATTACTGTGAAAGAGTTGACTGGTGATATGCAACTGTCAAAAGGTGAAATTCTGCGAACACAGGTATGCTTAATATTTTCAAATATTGTTCTTTGTGTATATTCATACCTCTTCATAAGTACAGTGGTCTTTTCTTCAAACACCTTGTAAAAGTATTGGTGAAGCAGCTGAAATGTTATTACTGAGTGTGTCATTACACTGGTTGTGTTCCAAAATGTACGTTCAATTCAAAGTAATCACAACACTAACATATGTGAAATATCGTGAGCAATCGGCTCATTAAACTGTTTCTCCCATTTAGAATTAGCACTATGGTGCCCTACTTCCATATAACCTTTGTATAAAATCTTACCTGATTTCCAGCTTGTGAATTTAAGTGGGTTGTGCCCCTACCCTTTCAGGATTATAAACCAAGTGTTGTATGTATGTGTTTGCATGAACCTAGCATTCATAATTTCAGACTTGGCATTCTTTGGTAAGTTGAAGATCTGGTCTGCAAACGGTAAATTCTACATAAATTTGAAATATTGTAATGTTGTTGTAAATATGTCAAAATAATACTTAGTTATTATTTTATAAAAAAAGAAGTTAATAAAGCTGTAGGTTCCTGTTAGTGGCTGATCTCACTTGTCCTTTTTAAGGACAAATGAGAAAAAGTATAAGATACCACTAAGGTTAAGCATTTAAACATTTATATAAATTAATAAAATGTGGGGTTTTAGCCTCATAAATAGTATTGCATAGATGGAGATGTTTCTGTTTCATCAGATAATTCCTGTCACGTTTAGTTCAAGAAAATGCTGTTTGTGTCAGTGAAATATCATTTTTCCTAAATATTGAGATACCTTTAGATCTGTTATTGCATAAAGTTCCTTGCAATTGCTCTTCCTCCTCCTGCCTGGTCCAAGAGACAGAATAAGAATTGGTTGTATTATCGATACGAACATTTATAAATGTAACTTGTAGTAATTATTGATTCACATGAGTTATATTTTGCCAGTCTTAGCTTTGATGCATTTTAGATTTTTTTATGGTAAAACTAGAGAAAACTCTTCATATGACAAGAAAAAGATGTCTATATGTTATTAATAATAAAGAGGACCACTGCAGTAATCTAGTATGAAGTCCTGGATAACAGTCATCTTTATTAGTAGACTTATATGTACACATTGACACAGACACAATGCTGTGGTAACAAATAAATAACAAAGCAATATCAATAAGTAACAGCAATATCACAAGCACCGTATCAGAATTACTTTGCAATGCCATCTGCCTAAAATTTGGGTTTACAAAATAAAAAACTTTTCAATAGGGACTTTTAGGAATTGAAATTATTTACATATATGAAATTATAATTTAAAATTACTTCCTGTTTTCACAAGACTTTTCAGCTAGGGCACATAATCAAGTAGGTCAGAGTTTTAATAGTGAGAGAGCATGCCAAAACTGAAATGACAGTGGAAAAGCTTGCTCTGAATGTAACTACAAAGCTTGATGAACAGAATTAATGTAGAATGGAAAAGTGATATTTTCTTTTGCTTTTCTAATTTGCAACCTAATTCATAAAATCTCACCACTAAAACTCTGCTTGCATCTAGTAAAGAAGTAAGGAAAGAAAAAAAACCCACAAAAATTTCAGGCATTATTAAGAAGTGTGTATGGAAAATAGTTTACAACTTTATTATTACTGTATTAATGGGAGATTATTAATATATACAAAGAATTTAGAGCAACATAGTAACTTAAGTGTAGAAAGACTTTCTACTTCATCATGCTCTCCTATTTCAGTCCAAAATACCAGTAGTAGCATAATTCTTCATTTTATTTTGGGGGAGAGGCTAAAGTAGACATATCAAGAAATGATAAGAAGAAGAAATGGCAAGGGGAGGACCTAGGTAAAAATTTTTTTTCCTGCCATGGACTCATCTCATTGCTTTGAATTTTTTTTTTATCTGAAACTTACTCATCTTCAGAGGATTTCTGTGGTTTCTTATGCACTTCATAGGTTAGAAACACTGATCTGAAGTGTTGTATATTTGTAGTTGCTGAAGTTTTTGGAGGAGTGGAGGTGGAAGAAAAATAGTGTCCAGAAGAGGAAAAATTTGGAAATTGTGTTACTTGTGACCCAAAATTTAGTTCCTAGATTTTCGAAGGAACTATAATTAAAGCATTGATTACTTTCAGTTTTGTATTTACATCAAAAATAGGTCTACTTCTTTGCTCTTCAAAACATTGGAAAGGTTAAAAAGACAAATATATAAAGTCCAAAATTCTAGGCCTGTGAAATATTATTTTGTTTTCTTTTGTTTGCTGTAGCTAGTCAGTCTTTCTTCTTCAAGGTCTTTTCCAACCTAGACAATTCTGTGAATTGTAGGCAGTGCAGAGGAGAGAGAACACCAATCCCAGAGTTACTGATTGCTGCTGCTGCTGCTGTTCTTGCAGACTCTGGAGCCCAGTAGTGGGCTTTGTTTTAAAAGTGCACAGAAAATATGTAGCCTTATTGTAAACTGAGGAAAGGGCACTTAGTTGTGCTGGATGTTGCTTATTGCTCTTTGCATATATTGAATTCGTGAGCTTTCTTTCATCAACTATGCACTTAAACCACCCTGTCCAGCAGGTTTCTTTCATTGCATTTTATCCTATATTAAATTGATCCTTGCTTCAAAATTTTATTTTACTTGCCAGCCTCTCTAATGCATACATTTCTCACTCAGGAGTACTCTGATATGTGTTGTTGCTTTATAATTTCAGAGTTGTTTTGCCAATCATTACTAGCATTTACTAGAGTAATAGATGTAGTGCCTGTTTTTAACAGTAAAGCAGTTTTCCCCATAAGAATTAACACTATAGCAGGTGGATGCAAGTATACAATTTAAATACACAGGGATAAAATATATATATAGTGTGGGAGATAAAAGGCAGGGGTAGGATTATCACTGAAGTAGATGCACACATTTCAGGTTGGATCACTGTTTCAGAAGATCTCAGCTGATTCTTCTAGGAAACTGAAGGCCTGATATAAATCTTCTGTGACAGTTGTCTTCTGCCTCTTTTTTGAGCAGTTACATTTTCACCATCTTAATTTTCATCCTCAAGTGAATCAAATCAGCCACAATGAAAGGTGTAAAAATGAGGTGATTGTCAGGTATTAGAAGTATCACTTCAGTGACAATCCTGATAACTTTCTCCTTCCTTTCCATTCTGCATGCTTCATCCTTCATACTTTGCCTGTATGTGTTTAAATATGGGTATTTTCTAAGTCATTACATGCATCTGCTGTGCTTACTCTGATGAAGAAAAATTGCTTTATCTGACAAATTGGTAACTGTATCACTTCTCAGGAATCCACCCTTAATGTGCAGTGGGGTCTGCCTTTATTACTTTTTCTACAAATATTTTTAAAAGATTAAAATGCTAGCCAAAAAAAGGGA
>NW_020799097.1:45619582-45656369 GCF_003259725.1 Athene cunicularia | reverse complement strand
AAAAAAAAAAAAAAAAAAAAAAAAAAAAAGTAATGAGTAATTTAAATTTTTATTCCTTTTATGATGGAATAAAATCTTTCAAATGTTTTTGAACGATATGCCCATTAAAAAGGTCTGTAGCACAATTTTTCAGCCATAACTTTCTCTGTGCTTTTCACACCGTCATTTATATTCATGCAAAAGCCATCCCTGTCTCTTGCTGCTCTGTACTTTTATGAGTTGATTGAGATGCTTTTACTTCCCTGTTTCACCATACTATACTTTGAGTATTCATTAACAGTACTGTGGTTCCAACACATATGTCAGAAGCCAAGCTTTTCCAAAAAGTTATTTCTAATCTTACCAATAATGAAATTGCCTTAAAAAGAAAATCGTAATAATTTTTTTATTGACTAACCTGCTCCCCACATCTTGTGCAGTGAAAGCCACAGCTACTATTTATCTGAGTTTAAGATGTGGAATGTGTATTAAAACTGTAAGACACAATTTCCCTTCATGTTTTTGTGAAAAAGAGTAAGTGTAAATAATTAACGTTGCTTTAATGTTTCAGACAAGTTAGATCCAGGGACCATTACGAAATAACTTGTAGGTAAATAAGTGTTTCACTGAATGTGGGAACAGAAGAAAATGAACTTGTTACAAAAATAAATAACCCTAGGTATTATATTAGTTCTTGTAGAGAGTTTATCTTACATTATTAAAGCTTTTTTGTAGTCTAAATATAGAATACTAAGTTTTCGCTTTCTTTTCCTCATTAAAAAACACTCTGAAGAAGTTTATTTCCCTAATTGATATTTTTCCTGTTGGCTCTATTCTAATCATGTTTGTGTACTGACCTACTATTACCTAAGCAGGTTCGTATTCTGACATAGTGTTATCTAGGAGACTCATAGTTAGACATCATTTAAACCACAATGATATTAAGCATACTTTAGCCATAATGTATCGTTTGATAAGTTGGTTTTGGTATGTAAATGTTTAAATGGGAAATATTCATAAGTAAAAAATTGTGTATTTCGCTGGGTGGCACTTGAAATAATATGAAGCATTTTGTTAGAAGACAATGGATTATTTGCATGATTGTCTCATGGACTTTTTTGAGTGTGCATATATACAGCTACCCAGTCTTTCCTTTATACAGTCTAGAACAATATAACACAACTTCAAAATCAACTTGTGGGCTTTTAGATCAGTTATCTTTGACCTTGTGTTTCCAACAAATATAGTAATTATAGTGACTTTTGAAAGTTTGGAGAATACAAGTGGGATTGGAGCAGTATAGATTTGTTGTAATGTAGTAACCAAGTCTGAAGGCACTGCCTGGCACTGGGCACTGTGTTGTAGGCTAATGAGTAGCATGATGCCTTAACTTGTACAAAACGGTGGTCGCCTCTAGGGAGTTGCAGAAATCCCTTATGGCCTTAACAATTAGTGACTTTTAAAGATAGCAGACATCAAAAAATGTGTAGGAGATAATTTCCTTTTAATGTTTTATATATACATAACATGAAACAAAATTAAGATCCTTGGCATAGCAGAGTGAAGATTGATCAACATTTCTTGCCCCTGTATAAACTTTAAAAATAATTTTAAAAAATAATTTTGTTATTTTATTTTCTTTTCAAGGAAAGTTATTTTACTGTTCTTTTGCATCTTCAGTTACTGTGAATATTCCTCTACCTTTAAACTAGTACTTCAGCAGTCTTGTACAAGATGTTTTACGCTACAGGCTTTGTCAACAGCTGGCATACTAATTCAAAGAAGTACATATAAGCGAGACTGACATTTTAAAGTTAAAATTAATTTTCTATCAGTTTTCTGCTTTATTTTGTGCCTCAGACCTGCAGATATAAGCTAAGCTTTTATTGGTCCTGTGTCTCTTGCTTTGACTTGAAGATTGCCAGACTGTCATGACCCTTGCTCGCTACAGAGAAGTCTTGATGCTAAGGCCAGATTATCGGTGCTTTCTGTATTGCTAAAATTAGGTAGTAGTTGAAAACAAATCTGGTCAAATTTTGAAAGAAGGCTAATTTCCCCAGCCTATATACCTCTATATATCTCTGTTCTCTCTTTCTCATATTCTTGGAGTTAAAGGGATTCAGAGAGCAGGAGGAGAAAATTTATTGTCTTTTAAATAAATATTATGGGGAAATGGATCAAACTGTTTTTGTTTGAATAGTCCTGTTCCTGCCACTTCTGAACTACTGAATACTTTTTTTTGTAACTCTCTTGGAATATAATTTATTTTTATAAATAGAGGAAAGTATTTCCCTCTTTGTTATTGTTCTTATTGATCAAGAAACTGATTATATACAAAGCAGGGTCATTAATTTAAAATGTAATATTGGATTTTTCTGTAATGTTTACATAGTACTAAAACACTTTATGACCCGCAAAAAATTTTATACGTTTTCTGAACTGCAAGTCTGTGCCTGTCAACATGGGCCTTCCAGCCTTCACAGAAACAGACATTTCTAAAACTTTTAGGTTTCTGCAGGCCTCCAAAAATCTCTGTGTCTTTTCTGTCATGGATTTGATAAAAAAATAGAGTGTCTGATTAATGGAAGGGGTATCAGAAGCAAACTGTATATCTGACCTTAGTCTGCTTTCAACCTAAAGTGTTTCTAAACATTTCGTCTGAATGCAGATTGGAAATGGGAAACCTAGAGTAACATTCATCCATTTTTTAAAAAAAACAAACTGCCTTCTTCATAAACTTTTGGAATTTCACAACTCTGAAAAATTCCAAAATGTTCAGATAAATTCAAAGCTTAAATTCATTTGCTGTAGTGTCCTATGTCAATGAGATATGCAGAAGCCTGAAGTGAAAGATGAGAATTTTTTTCCATGCAGCTCAGTTTAAAAACAAACAAAAAAGAGTTGTTGTGGTGAAGAAAGGCCTGCTCACCCTGACTTGCACTGTCCGTTAGAAAGCAGGCAGCTAGCTGTCATATTTGTTCACTGCTCATTAGCTTGTGTGAGCTAAAATCATGTTGCTTACCGAGTTGATTCTTAACGTTTCTCACAGTTTATGTAAAAAGTATCTTAACATTTTGCTAAGACACCGTTCTTCAAAGCTTTGGATTTGAGAATTGATGCTACTTTCATTTGCCAAGTGCTGAACATGTTGAGCAGCTTAAAAATGTGAAGGCTTTCCAAGACCTCAATTAAGGAAAAAAACCCACCAATAACTATGCTGAGTGTCTTTTCATCACCTTAGAAGCACATTGTGTTCAGTTTTGGGGTGTCCGTGGCCAGGCGCTGGCAGCGTGGGGCTTCAGGTGCCACACATGGCTGGTTCCAGCTGTGTCCAACAGATCTACCACAGGGTGTGACCAGGCCCCTCAGCCAGGCTGGTGGCACCTCTCTAAGAGCATATTTAAGAAATTTTGCCATTAAGAAATGGCAAAGCCACTGTCAGCAGTTGAAAGAGTATTGAGGAAAAAAGTGTGAAAAGCAGCCCTGCAGAAACCAAGGCAGAGATTCCCCTGCAGCCCGTGGAAGAGGCCACGTTGGAGCTGAGAGGACCCCACACCACAGCAGGTGGATGGTGCCCTCAAGGAAACTGTGGCTTTTCGAGAGGAGCCCATGCAGGAGTAGGTTTATTGTGGCAGGAACTGCAGCCCATGAAAAAGGACCCATGTTGAAGCAGTTTGTGAAGGACTATTCAGTGGGACCCCAGGGTCCTATGGGATCCTAAAGACCTCACATTGGAGCAGGGGAAAAGTGTGAGGAAGGAACAGCAGAGACAAAGGGTTATGGACTGACTGCAACTCATATCCCCCAGGAGGTAGCGGAGCTGGGAACATAGAAGTGAAGTTGAGCCTGGGAAGAAGGTGGAATAAGAGGACTAGATTTTTTAGGTTTTGTCTTTGATTCCTCAGTATCATATTCTGTTTTTAATTTGCAACACATCAAATTAATTTTCCCCATGTCAAGTCTGTTCTGCCTGTGACAGTAATTGGTAGGTGACCTCCCAGTCTTTATCTTGACCTATAAGCTTTTCCATCTTATTTTCGTCCTCTGTCCAGTTGAGGAGGGGAAGTGAGAGAGTGGCTGGGTGGGCATCTGACAGCCACCAAGGTCAACCCAGTTTTAGGTTTGGATTTTTTAAAAATAAAATTACTGTTTTCATTGAAATTTTACTTTTGGTATTTTAAATCCAAGAGAAATATTTTGTTAATTATTGCAAATTTTATTAGCTAGTTATTTTTCTTTTTAAGTTTAGCTAGCTATTTATACTGGAAATAAAAGTAGTTTAGAACAAAAGGACAATTCTTATTGAAAAACATGTGTAATACAACAGTACTGACAGTGTTGCAAATGAAAAGAGAATTTGTGTAAGCTGCATTTCTATTGGCAAATATATTTGTCCGATTACTGAACAGAATGCTTTTCTTGAAGAGAGGAAATAGCCTGAAGGACTGAATGTATTTTGACATCTCGAAGATTAGTTGATTAATTGTACTTGTGATGGCAAGGCAGAAGTGAGAAGTGAAGCAGAGACCACAGAAGCATCAGAGCTGAATAGGGCAAGTAGCTCTGAGAACATCAAATGGCATCAGGACCTTTGAGTAATATGGATGATCACTGTGATAGATTCTGTCAGCTGATAGACTCAGATATTAAGTCATGAAGGCTTTATTCCCTATTGGAATCGGATACTAATAAAATGGAATAATGCTTTTTTCTTAAGTTCTTATATGCAATATAAAACTAATCAAGTCTGAAACTATTTGAAGCAAAAGGAGGCTATAAATTTGAGGTGCCTTCTGTTTCTTCTATGGCTTTCTTTTTCTAATATACTCGTGTTTCCTTCACTGTAATAAGGTATAGAGATGCTTCTAGGTAAAAGCAAGTACTGAACTTGACTCCTAATATTTTTCTGTTCCTATGGAAATACATAAATTTTGTTAATTTTTAGTGTATTCTATAATATTTTGCTATATATGTGCTTCCCATTTAATGCATATACAAATCCTACTCTTAGAAGCTGAATGTACATATAATTTACCTTATGTGTATAGTAAGTACATGAGATAATGATTCTTTACCGTAGTTACTCATTTCCATACTTCTTTTGAATAAACATTATCCACCCATTGCATGCACTTTGATATTTATGTGTAACCAGAAATTAGGACATCTTTATGTTAGGAAAAGGGGACAAAGGATGAGAGAGTATTTGAAATCAAAGGGGATTTTTTTCACTCAGGAATTGGCAAAAACATAGTGATGACAGCATTATCACTACATCATGTTAGACATTAAGGGTTTCTTTTTGACTGCTGGACCTATTTAACTCTGAAGCCATATAAGTAGATTGAATTGTGATAAATATCATAAATCTATGTAAGCAGTGCTTTCAATGTCCAGTTCTTCCAATAAAAATTATTGTTATATAAAAGAAAAATCTTGACAAACAGGATTTGGTGGTGTGGGTTTATTTTTTTACCACTATTTTTATTAACATTCTCTCTGTCCATTTAATAGGTTTTGATAGGAATTAATGAGTTCTGCAGAGGTGGTCTTTCAGGGAGCAGTTACAAAGAAACACTCTTAATCATTATTACTATGAAATTTTATTAAATAGTGTGCTAAAAAGACCTCCCTAGCCTGGCTTGATACGCATGAAGAGACAGGTAACTGGCTATTAAATCTCTATATGCAAAATTGGAGTAAATCATATATATAGCTAAGAATTTGACAGATGTACTTGATCAGCACAGGAAAAATAATTTACTAGTTCACATTTCAGTTACCCCCAAACCAGAAAAGAACTGAAATGACTTCTTGATTTTGTGGGCTTTGAGGCATGCCCTTAATTGCAAGTAGATTGACCTTTTGGTTACATGTATAATGGTAAAATGTATGAAATTACATGACATTGTGAAATTAGAACATGGAAAAGTATTGCCTTTCTTATTCCTCCTAAAGCTTTATTTTCCACAAAGAGGTTTCTATTTCTAAACTGTCTGTGTTGATAACATAGTCTTCAAAATGTATTGATTGAGGAAGTTATCTATCAAACAGAATCTATAGGAACTTTATTTCTCACTTTTCTTTATTGAATGCAGGGATGTCATCTTACCATGCACGTCACCGTACTCGTACAAAAATGTTTCAATAAGGTGACCAAGAATTACGAAATTTTAAAATTCAGAATATTAACAGCTTTTTTCTCTTAATTACAGTTATTACTCTATCATATTGGGTTGCATTTTAGCAGAAATCAAATGTAGGATAACACTTTTTTTTTTTTTTTTAAGATTCACATTGTCAATTGTAATCCCATTCATATTAGCATAGCATTTTCTGAAAACTGTATGAAGTGCTTACACTGAAAAATTACATAGAATATGCAATCTGAAGTGCCTTTGAAGCAGCGTAATGCAGTTTTATTTTCCCATCTCTTGGTGCTTTGTCACTGTCTAATCTCTTTCTCCTCCAGTATATTTTGTCCGTTCCTGTAGGCATTTACTCTGATGTTAGTCTTTTGTAAGTAGCCTTCATCTCCAATTACATGCCATTCGTTTTTTACTTGTAGTTGTTGAAAACACCTATATTACTTCTGACTTCAGATGCCAGTCTGTTTCCTTCCAAGAACAGAGGGATTCTTTGCTCCAGAAACTTTGGATGCATTAGATGCAATAAAATCTACAAATCTTTTTTGGTATGGGAGATAAACTGTCATGAAATGGACATCAGAAGTGATTCAGAGATTATAAGGCTCACAGATGCAGAAAAGCCCTCATCTTTTCAAGTTGTTAATTTCAAAAGGAGTTGAGCTTGGTTAATATTCCCTCTTCCAGTACGCCTAGAATGAAAAGTGGTGCAGAATTCTATGCACACCCATGGCTTCAGCAGCAGAGTATCTTTTTTTGATCAGCATGTGGACTGGGAGATATAATTTATCAAAAGGACATAAAAATATAATACAAAAAGAAAGAGGAAGGGACGTGCCTCTCTCTTTGTGAGAAAACTTCCAGAGTATTTCTCAGTAGTACAATCTTGTTGAAAGAAAATTTCCTTTCTTCTGAACTTTTAAAGTTATGCACTGTTTCAAATGAGTGTCTTTCTTCCTTTAAATAAGGTAAAAAACCTTACCTTTCAAATGAGAGAAATATTTTAAAATGTTTAGAACAGAAATGCTTGCTGAAGCATACAGCTGAGTCAAGAAAGATCAAAATCTTTTTATACAATAGCATTTCTGTATCCCAAAGTCATCTCCATAAGGAATTCCTTCATTTTAGAAGTCTTCACAATCTGAAAAATAAAATCTTGCTTCCTGCTTCATTGTCCATGCTATCTTCAGGACAAACTGTTTAAGAAAAAACACTATCCAGGATCTCTTTGAGGCAGTGAGTCTTGATGGGACTCCACAGACTGTTATATATCTTTTTCTGTCTTTTAAAACATTTTTTCTGTAAATCTTAAGTGTATTTCTTAATTAGCGTTTAGTTCTGAAAGCAAGACTATTAAAGTAAAAATCGAAAGGGATTGTGTCTTTGTATGCATACAAATACCTACCTTATTGTGTCTAAAGATTTGAAATACTGGTTTTTAAGGTTCTGATCTTGTCAGTCTCTTCACCAGTAAGCAGTGTGCACTCTCAGTTGATAGCAGTCTGGTGACTAGGTCCTCAGCTGGGCTGGATTTATTCTCCTTGGCTTTTGGAGGGAGAAAGTGGAATACTGAAAGCATTTTGATGGATGAGCAGAAGGAAAAAAAGCTAGCAATTTTCCTAAGAGTATCTTCTTCAGGGATCTAAAATAGGGAATAACAAAAGGGAAATGAAGACATAATCTGGATTAAGTGCACTCAAATTGACTAGAATCTGAAATTGGATAAAATACTTGGACCCTCTCCTTTCCAAGTTGGGTGCATTTCTGTGACATCACTATGCCCTTCTAGCTCGCCTCAGGAACAGGTTGTCAATTTTTTAACATTGTAGTGCTATTTCTTGACCCTTTAAAGTCAAGGACAAAGTTTTTCCATGGGTGCCATTTTTATGAAGTATATGGTTTTCCCACAGCTTGCTTGCTTCCTTCCTTACACCAGCTTGGGGAAATAGTAAAGTAGGTGAAAAAAAATAATGTTGATCAGCAGAGAGACAACTCGGGGCCTATGTTAATTCTTTAACCCTCAGAAATAAAGGCAGTAGATTCTGTGACTTCACATGTAGGACTCCTGGTTTTCTGATGATGAAAATGATTAAGAAACTAAGTTTTGATTGTATAAGAGATTTCTGGATAACTTTTCAGTGGGTTCAGTTAATAAGCTTGTTGCTTAGCTGAACTGTTGCCTGCATTCCTTCTATTGTTTTTGTTGCTGGGAGAACTGCACTGCTTTATCAGGCTGATGTTATCGATCTGTGACTTCAGCATTGTACTTCCCTTTTTTTGGCATCAGTCTTCCAATACCCTAGTGGGATTGTTGGAAGCCCTTCTGATTTACTGCTCTCCCATTAATATATGCGCTTATGACAGCTAAGATTTTGCCAGGGGAAAAAAGTATTTATACATCATCAAACAGTAGCAGTTTGAATAAAAAATAGTAGCCCTTTATAAGGAACTGGAGGTTCTGCCTGTGACCTAAATTAATTTCTAGATTTATGACAGAATCCTTCTTGATTTTACTAAAATCAGACTTCCATGCTTCAGAAATTAGAATCACTGCTCTAAGACATTCATTTACATTTTATTTGAAATAATTTATTTTTCAGATAGGCAGATATAGTGGTTTATTATACTGCATGTCTACTTGCTTGCTGTTATTGCATAATCTGTAGAATATTAGTACTGCCTTTGAGTAAGCTACTTTATGTTTAATAATCAAATGCCACATACTCTGATAAAATGTGTAATTGACTGGTATTCTTTGCATTTGGGTAGAATCTCTGTTTAGATTGGGTTGGAAGAGGGGAGTTAATTTTTGTTTTAGTAGTAAAATCTAGTTGAAACAATGCCAGATAAAATTACAGTAATTTTGAACAACAGGTAAAAATGTGATCTATGTGTACTGTAGTTAAAGGATATATTTTGGGGGGGGATTTTTTTGTAATTGCATTCTTGGTTGTGTGTTCCGTTTTATTGGAAGTAATTATGTTCATGCCTTACTTAGCTCCACTTCCTACAAGTTTTTCTAAACTGTTGAAACCAAAGTTTTGAGTGTGGATTTTTTTAGGGTTTTTTTTCCCCTTTCCTTTTTTTAATGAACTTATATAATACTCTTGGTATTGTACTTCAGCACTTACATAAAATATACAAATATCCGATTTGGATGAAGAGCCCTTGCTATAAGTATATACATTTTTTTTCCCTCCAGTGCACACATTTTTCTCATTTACTTTAAGCTTTATCAGAATAAATTCAGTTTTAATATATCTGTACTTGAAGCACTTGCATTAATCACTGTCTCTGCAGAGGTTTGATATTACAGTGGAACTTTAAAAGTACTGGTGTACAAATAAGAAAAATAATTGTGTTTTGGATACACCATTGATCCAGACTGCAACTGAATATATTGAGAGGAATGCTGTTGCTCTTTGGTTTCATGGCTAAGACCAACAGTGTCACCTGCAGGTGAATCAAGTAGAGTTCTTAATTTTTCAAGTGGAAATTTCGTACACACATATTACTTATTGCAAATGGGAAGATCTGGTTTAATGACTTTCCAGTGAGTATCTTAAATCAATTTGCTGCTTATTCTTGTTGTGAAATTAACTGAAAATATGTCATTCAAAATAATTTTTTAAGAAGTGCTTCCTAAAAAAAAATAAAGTAATTCTTTAATGTGTATAAAAGATGTTTATTGAGAATATTCTGCTCATTTACTATTTAAAACCAAATTACACTGAAAATGCATGTGATTTATGACTATAAAATTTGTTTACTGTGTGTGTTTTTGTAGAGATGAAAATTCATTGTTTATCGATGATTCATCTCAGTTCATTGTGGTAAAATATTGCAGAAGTGAATATGAAGTAAAATGTCAAAAGTATTGCATTTGGGTTAAAAAAAGAGAAATTAATAAACACTTCTTTGTATATGTAAAATATTGCTCTTAGATTATTGCATCTGTTACTTCAATACAACAGATATTAAAATGCCAAAGTTTTTCTGAAAGTAGAATAATATACAAATTTAATTTGCATTAAGAGAGAGGACTGCTGTTCTTCAGTTATTTTTTGAAGCTTCAGCATCTTCCTTTCTCTGTTCCCAGATTTGTAATTAATTAAATAAATGTTTTTTAAAAGAATGTTTTTTAAAAGACCGTTATTTCGTCACTTTGCATGACTGGGACCAGCTGAGTCAAATACTGTCTTGACCTTTACATGAAGGATTTTTAGTTGTATTATTACAATGATGTGATCATCCAGTGCCTAGTGAATCACATGGGAGTTGCAAAATACTTGTAATGTTTTAAGCTACATTGTGATTACTAGTGGCATTGTCAGAGAGGCTTCTGTGAAATACAGATGCATGATTGTGGGAAGGAGGAAACCTGGTTGGAGCTGCAAAGTTGCTCTCCCACTTCTGCAATAGAGTGCTGAAGTTCCTATAGGGAAGCTGCCTTTATCTTTCTATTCCTTTTATGTCACTCAAAGGAATATATATCTATCAGTCTTGTGAATTCTGAGCATAGAAAGATTTTAATATCTTTGTGTAGACTATCATGTGTTGGCTAGTCAGCTGTAGTATTTTAGAGACTTAAGTGGTAAGTGGTTACCTTACATAAGATCCAGTAGGTCTTCACAGACACGAGTTTGGGTTTGTGCTGTTTTAGAGTGGTTTTACCTTTTAAGAGAATACTGTAGACAGTGACGTTGAAAACAAAATGTTACTATTTCATGTCAAAGACAGTGCTAAGGACAACCCTTCTTTGCTGCTCCTTCCACTTATTTGATCTTGCTTTACTGTATTTCAGGCAGTCCATCTTATTTAGTTGTATACTTGCTGAGTTGTATTTACTGCTATATCTCTCAAAACAGATAAATATGACATTGATTTGGTTACCTTGGTATTGGGGCAGGGACGAAAGAGGAGAGTTGCTAATGTAGTAGAAAGTTTCACAGATTTTTAGTTCAGTTGTCTGCTAATATGCAAATATTGTAGATCCAGTATTATAGCTGTAATAAATGCAATAGCTTAATGTGTTTTAATCTTTTATGCAGAAGTTAGTCTTCGCTAAATGTGCTTCAGAAAGTGTGTTGTGTGTAAGGGTTTTTATATGTGGGATTATTAAACAAAATGGTGTTGAAAACTGATCAAATAACATGTTACTGAAATATTTTCCACACTCCTTTATAAATCACTTAATGAGGATATGATACAAATGAGTTCAGTAAGCTACTCCAGTATTTTTTAATCTAGATGGGAAATTGAAAAAGCTTTCAGACTTCAGGAGTCTCTAGCAATCCTGTGAACTTGCTATTCCTAGTTGATGCTTCTAAGATCGAGTGGTTCATCCTGATGAGCTGGAAGTCAAACAAGTGGCAGGAGGCCTGCAAGATGAAAAGCAAACAAAAAAGAAGTATGCAAGAGGTGGGTGCAGGAACAGATGACCTGGAAGATTGTGGTTGCTGTTTGAGCATAAAGGGACAGGGCTAGTAGGTAAGCCAAAGCCCAGAAGTGTATGTGAAGGGCAACAAGAAAGGCTCTATGGGCATACAGCAAAAGAAAGACTGGGGAAAACTGCTGCTAAATGAGGCAGGGGACCTGATCACAAAGGACATGTAAAAGGCTGAGGTACTTAATGCCTTCTTTGCTTCAGCTTTTATTGTGAGGACTGGCTTTCAGCAATTCCTTGCCCCTGAGAGAAATGGGAAAGTCCAGAGGGGGAAAACTTACCACTTGGTGGAAGAAAGTCAGGTTAGGGAACATGCAATCAAACTGAGCATAATACAACTCAATGCCATCTGATGAGATTCACTCACATGTCCTGAGGGAGCAAAGTCACCGTGAGGTCATTCTCAATTACCTTTGAAAGGTCGTGGTGACCCTCTGTCATGGGACAGAGTGCACCCTCAGTAATTTTGCGAATGGTACAAAACTGGGAGGACTGGTTGATGGATCAGATGGTTGTACAGTCGTTCAGAGGGACCTTGACAGGCTGGACAACAGAGGTCAGCAGAGATCTCGTGAAGTTCCAGGGTTAAATGCCATGTCCTGCATAGGAGTGGGGGAATAATCCTATGAACCAGTCCAGGCTGGTGGCCAGTCAGCTAAAAAGCAGCTTCCCAGAAAAGATACGGATGTTCTGGTGCACAACAAATTGAACATGAGCCAGCAATGTCCCCTTCAGTCTGGGCTGCATTCAGAAGAGTGTTGCCAGCAGCTTGTAGGAGGTGATCCTTCCCTTCTGCTCAGCCCTGGTGAGACACATCTGGAGTGCTGGGTACAGTTCTAGGCTCCCTGTTATGAGAGGAACAGGGACATACTAGAGCAAGCTGGCATCATTCAGCTCAGGTATGAGAAGGCTCAGATAGATGTGATCAATGTATATGAATACATTGTGTATTCATGTGTAAAGAAGACTGAACCAGACCTCAGCAGTGTCCAGTGAGAGGGCAAGAGACAGTAAGTACAAACTGGAATATAGGAAATTCTTTGTAAACGTAAGATTATTTTTCCTTCTTGTGAGAGTGGTCACACGCTGGAAGTTTCTTTAGAGAAGCTATGGAGTTTTCACCTTAAAGATACTCAAAACGTGACTGGACATGGTCTTGAGCAGACTCCTCTAGGTGACCATGTTTTGAGCAGTGGGTTAGACTGGAAGATCTCCAAAGGTGCCTTCCAACCTTATCCTTTCTGTGATTCTCTGAAAATCAACATTAGTCTATTTTGATGGAATTGTCTATGTGATATTTATTGCGTGTATCAATAAAGATGGGCGTTTTAGACACCATTTTGCATTATACAGTGTTCCTGTATAATGATTAAAGATGACATTTTTGTCAAAGAAATTTCAGATTTTCTTTTCCGGTGATGGAATGCTAATAAGCAATATGTTTTTCATATTTTTATATGTAAAATTAAGACTAAAAATCCTTACAATACATTGTCTGAATGTTAAATTTAGTACAATGAGAATGCCTTAATTGAAGTTGTTAAATTAATAGCAAATAATCTGAAATTGAAGTACTTCATGGTATGAACTAACTGCTCATCTGCATATGAATAATTAATGAATTTATTAAAAACACCAAATAAAATATTATTATTGGGTTTTGTCTCTGAGGCTTTTTTTGGTGCCAAGGATGTAATCTTCAGTAAAACTTGTAGGAATGTAATTTTCAAGAGTGTCTGTTATCATTACTATTTTATCTATGAAGAACTTGAAGAATTATTTACTTTTGTTGGTTTTAATGGCCCTTTATAGCTGAAAAGATTCTGAGCAAAAGGAATCCACGTGTCTAAAATTACTCAGTAACTGTTTTGCACTTCCAGATACTTTTTTAAGCAGAGTAAATTTTACAGTATAAAAAGCAGTCTTTTATAGTTAATGCAAATGATGCATTAAGTTAGACCCTTCTCCTAGAGTACAATTTAAAGGTACTCAGAAGTCCAATTATCTTTGATTTAGATGTAAAAATTGCAGAATAACAGCTGTGCCTGCTGAGTGAATATTCCTCTGCAAAAAGATAGCTTATTTGAGTAGAATTGAGGACAGGTTGCTCAGGGAATGTTTGCCTCTTTTGGCTCTTTTTCAAATTTAACTGCTTCTGGTCAGTTGAAAAGGCAAGTAAATTACAAAATAGCATCAGAGCAATTGAGAATTTATACCCTCTAAATTGTTGGTTTTGCATTTTACAGAATATTTTAGGTTCTTTAGCATTTATTGTGACTATTTGTGGAACAAAACCCCACAGATTTGAAATTAATACTTAACAAATATTGCAGATAATCTTGCTAAATTTGATTGCATTTAAAAGTATAGCTTTTTCTATATTACTTTAAAATTTTTTTAAAGAATCTTTGATACTTAAGAACCTCTTTTCATGCAATAACTATATTGAAATATACTCTAATTTACAATAGAATTATATATAATAGTAGAAAGTATTATCACAATAATAAAAGTTTTTTATTAGCATAAAGTATAATAGTATATAGTATTAGCAGATTATATACTAGTAGCATTCAAATTATGAATAAAGAATATATTATTTAGGATGTATGTTATATGTATTTGTTTAGAATTGAAATTTGAAAGATGTTTATTAATTGAAGCTTTGAGGAGGTTTACTTTGGTGTGAGTGCAACGTTAAGTGCAGTTATGTACATTAAACTGATCTTAAAACTGTACAAAATAGTATGAGTATTAATCTAATTTGTCCTGCAAAAACACATGTAATACATATGTTCCACTATTGATAAATATTGGTCTAATACAATACCCTGATCATTGAGCTTTCCTAAACTTCCTGGTGAATCTCCTTCAGGGGTTAATCTGTCTGCTGTTAGAAGACTATGATTATTGTTATTATTATTGTTATTATTATTATTTTTATTAACAGAAATCTATTTTCAACATAAATCCTACTCAAATTTTATTACCACTTTCCTTATCTGAATGTCTTTCTTCCCCAGCCACTGCTGTTTGCTTTTTGAAGACTCTTGTAGTTGTAGTTATCTCTGTTCAGTCACATTTATTTAGCCTAAGCATCAATTCATTTAAACTTTTTTGTAAAGGTCATGCTTCATTTATGTGTAGTCATTCTCATTTTTCACTTCTGGACTCTCAGTTGATTTGCACTTCTTGAATTAAGTTGCCCAAAACATAATGTATTGCCCCAAGGTCATTCTACTGCTGAGCAGAGTGGAAGGTTTATTTAGCATGTCCAAATAACAGCATTTCTGTTCCAAGGTTTCAGTTTTTGCAACAGCATAGCACTTTTGGTTCATGTTCAGACTGATCTGCCCTTTCTCTTTTCCCTGTCCAACTACTGTCTTGCCAGTTGTTTTACATCCTGTACTTGTTGAGATAATTATCCCTAAGGGTCAGATTAATCTGTTTTGGCTTTAGCCATGTAGAAGTTAGGCAACTAGTCTAAACTGGTTGAACTGACTTGTAAGGAAAACACTACAGAGAAAAGACTTCTAAGGCTGATTCATACTAAAACGGATTAAATGAACCAGCTAGAGGGAACCTGGACAGCGAGTTTAGGTGGTGAATTTCTAAATTAGCAAGTGAGATAGGCAAGATAAATCTCATCCTCAGGATAGAATCTTGAAATCATATTACTGACTTTCATCCATTAATGTATCTGTTCTTTAACTTATTAAGGCATTTTAAAATTCTTACTCCATCCTCCAATGCATTTACAGCTCTGTGCAGCATAATATCAATTGAATGTTTAGTGAGTATAATCTTTAGTCAATCGTTAGCATTACTCATGAAAATACGAAATAGTATTAAGGTGGACAGACTCCTGTGGAACTCTGATCCTTTCATTAGAACAGCAGACTGTTGGTATTTCCTCTGAGTGCTTAAAAGATCCTGCTGAAATCCAAAGGGTGTGCTAGTTCTTAGTTAATATCAGTAGAGGGTATAAATCTGGCATTCATACTGTAGGTCTGTTGCAATTGCCTTCAACACTGGTTATCATTAATATTAGCATACGTAATTTTCTCTGGAGTGTAGACTTGAAAGGAAATTTCATTAAATCGCATTTCCATGAAAGCAAATGGATTGGTGTTTGGGCGGTTGTTTTGTGAACAGGTGTCACAAAATTGGCTTTTAATGCAATATCTGTTTAACATCAGCATCTCATCTGAACCAGGAAACCTTTCTTCATCTTACATTTAGTATGACTCTGAGTCAGTGATTGGCATTGATTCTCAAAAAAAAAAATTGGTTTGAGACAAAAAACCCACAACTTGCTGCTTCTTGCATACAAATCTGTGGAAAAAAAATAAAACTATTGAGTAAAGTTGTGTTGAAAAGGATATTGGAACAAAATGTCACTGTTGCAATATGGGTTTTTTCACATAATACTGGGTTAATCCATGTCCTGGAGTAATATTTTACAGGAGCAGAACAGAGAGAAAAAAAAACAACGGATCGAGAACAACTACCTCTTGAACAGGTCCTCATTTTTAGAGAAAAAGTTTTGTGTTCTATAGAATAGGTATTCAATAACTAATTTTTTTCAAGTACTATCAAGAGGAACACAGACTATCTCCCCCTACTCTGGCTAATCTTAAAATAAAAATAAATAAATACATGGTTATAATTATGCCAACAAAAGTTATTCTGAACTTTTTATATTTACAGTTGAGATGAGCCTTAGAAGTGTGCCAGTATAAATAAATTGAAAAAAACCTAGTATCTGAGGTAGTCTTTTATCTTTGTCTCCTGAAATTGTGCAACCCAAGCCTAAAGTTTTGCTATAGAACAGAGGAATGATTTTCAAACCCTTTTCCTTGCAGCTTTGTGACCAGAAAGGAAAAAAAACAAACAAACCACCAACAAAGCAACAATATTGCATTTCTCAGAAATGTCAATATATTTCCAAAAAGTATTCTTGTACTGTTTACTTGTAAATTCTTATCCAGTAAACAAACTATCAACTTTAGCCCAAATATTGTTATACTGATGTATAAAAACATACACAAATATACTCTATACTCATATTTTGTTGTTATTTTACTGTATCTCTGTTCTGTGTAAAAAAGGGGCTGGGGAGAAGAAAATGAAAAATAACACTGGGAGGATTTGAAAACAAGCAGGCTGGATGCAGTGTCTCAAGAGACAGACGCTGAAAGTTGTCAGATCTGATTAAGGGAGCTATTGGCATCAATCAGACCTGACAGTAGTATATCAGAGGTTAGTGTAACTATAATTAGCAAACTGATTAACAGCGAAGAGGAAAAGAGGGTAATGTTTTGGATCAAATTCCTTTAAAAGATTTAGATCATTATTTAAACTTGAAGGCTGAGTGGCTAATTATATATTTTACAGTATAAGAACTAAATTTCCAAAGCATGCAAGCTGTTCTTTCTCACTGTGGTTGTTAAGTTAAGGTTTGTACTGACTCTAAACCGACTGTTTTTTTCCAAGAAAAAAAATACAGAGAACAGGTGCTCTTATATTACTTCTCAGTACAGCTGTTGTGATCCTAGTGTATATTGTTTTCCATAGTTTCTCTTCAGATTAATGTAACTACTTCACATGTAAAGCTTTATTTTTTATTTTTTTTTTTAGTAAGACTATAAAAAGCTTCAGTCCTTTTACAGCAGCAACAGAAAAGAATTCCATCTGGTTCATCAGCCTGGCTGGTTGTACTGGGATTTCTGTTTATTTTGACTCTGTCAGAGTCCATTTTATTGAGGTTTAAAAGTAGTGTTGGAATTTATAAATTAATTTTGTAATGACTGGGACATCTAGAATTGTGCTGAAAGCATAACATTTTAAATCTTAACATACTAAGTTAAATCTGTTAATTGTAACTGTGAAACTGAGTATACAACAAATAAAAAAATATTGAAAAAGAACAGTTCAACAGTACGTGTCATGTGTCATAAGTGTCTTGCTCTGCTAAGGTGGTGTGCTGATACTTTATGATTCAGTTACCTTTTCGTTAGGTGGACTAGCTGGGTTCTGTAAAGGAACTAAAAACTGAATTATCATGAGTTCCTAGAAATAAATTATGAAACAAAACATACTGAACAAAGTTAGGTTTCTCCAGTTAAAAATTAATTTTCCATTTTAATGAATTCTGAGTGGCAGCTGTTACAATTTTTGTTGTTCCCTTGAGTTCTGGACCTATGTTGGTTGATTATTGGTGTTAGCTTTGGTGGCTTACTAATTGCTGCTAATAGGCATCAATATAATGCACCTCTGTGAGTCTTTCTAACATGAAAAACTCAATCTTTTATGTAGATAGTTTTTGTAAGTATAGTCATTATTGAATGTTTCCAAGATGCGCATATATATATATATATATATATATATATATATATATATGTGTGTGTATATATATATATATATATATATGTATGTGATCCTGTACTGCCATTATTTTAGACCACAAATACATGTTAAGATTTTATATAAGATCATCTATTCACCCAAATGGGCATACTGCTTATCTGCATATCTTTGTATTATAAGGGATCTGCTTTACTGGAGACGTAATTCTGTTTTAACTGTATAAAACACAACATCAGATGGTTGTCTCTGGTTTATGACAAACAAAATATTTGTATTCATTATTTATTACTTCCTACCTTCCTACCTCAAATTCTTGTTTTGAATTGCTGCCCTCTCTTTTACTTTCTATGTTTATTCCAGTCCCTGCCTGAGCTCCAGCTCACATAAGGTTTTGTGAAATGCTTGAATAAATCATACTGAATAAGAGTGCAATAAAAAGAGGAATAAAAACAGTATTATGAAAGTGACTTGCAGGCTGCTGCTCTTGTCACATGTTTTGATGAAGTTTTACCTCAGAGAGTGCCAAAGTGGTAAAGTGTCCCTCATGGGGTGTGATATCAGGTATCTAATATTAAAATTTGTGAGAAGCTCCAAAGCATCACTGATCATAGTTCAGCATAGCAGCTCTCCCTATAGAACTGCAGAATATGCTGCATTCTAATGAGAGGCTGCTCTGGGTGGATGTGTATAGTTGTATGCAGTTTTCTGTGTCTCCATTTCTGCACAAGTAAGGGTCTTGCAGTGAATTTGCTGCCAGAACAATAGTTATAGCTTGAATAGAGTAAACTCTGTAGATTGCCCTTTGCCAAACAGCTGTCAGAAGATGAGGAGTGCTGGCTGTATGAACGATGTTTCCTCTAGGATCAGCCACATATTCTTAAATGCTGTTTTCAAAGTGTGGTATGGGGAAATTATAGATGTGTGTAAAGGAGTGGGAGAAGAAGAGAGACCAGTAGCAAGGTGAAAACAGAAAAGACGAGGAAGTTATATTAATTGAAATCTACAGAAATAGATCTTTGAGAGAGTGTCTTTGAATGTTGCCAAGAAAGCAGCAGTGACTAGACCATTCTTTATTTCTGTCCATCTGTGATGAATCACTGTGGTGGAGACAAACTTACTACAGGCACTAACATAGAAGGAGGCTGGTTCCGTGCTTTCCAAAGCTTTTAGATCCTTAGAGCTTGTGTTTTGTACATGAACTGTGTTTTTTTCTTTAACTGTGTGTGTAAATGAAATAAGCCTGAAAATTGTTTCTTCTCCAGCATCATCGAGGCACTTCAGAAAATACTACTTTTTCTAAGTTTACTAAATTCCCATATTTGGAATTATGCTTTATTTTATTACATTTCAGTAAAAGAATTCTTTTTAATCTGCAAATGATGAAATAATTTCTAATCGTATCTAATCATTGTTTTATGTTGTTAAAAGGCAAATTTCTGAAATACCTAACATGCACTTTCCAGTGAAGAATATCTATTTCAGTTGTTTGCAAGCTGTATTTTAGCTGTTTCAGTCTCTTTACCTCTTCTTGGCTGTGGTATCTTCAATCAGACATTTTTATGCTATCAACAAAACTTTTCTACCTTTTATGTTCTAAAAAGCTATGTAACCACATATTAAAATACTGTGTGCTCATGCACGGGGCATGGGGGTAAACAAATGCTAGAGAATATTAATACAGTACTTTACTAGAAAGGACTTGCATGATCCATTTATCAGTGCAGTATAAGAATCTGTGGAGTAAGGTTCTTAGAGTTTCAGGAGGATCATTTTATGGAATCTATGGTGAGCTTTAGGTGTGTTGTAGTAGAAAAATTCTGTGCACCATAGCAGAGTACATACCTGTTCCTGCCTAGATTAAAATGAAGTCTGTTGCTGTGGTTGGTTCTTTTAAGTAAGGGTCATGACTAAATGTTAAAATTGACCACTGTTGGTAGCGGATGTTATTCTTGATGACAGGTATTTGCTGCTTTTCTGAAAAATTCCCCAATAAGATGTTTTCACCACCTTCTATGAAAACTTCTACAGGTAGTTGTACACCAGCTTGCCATCTCTGTCAGTTCTTGGCCTAATATTTGCATGAGCCTAATAAATATTTTTAAAATCAAATATTTTAAATCACCATGATTCTGGGAAACATCCTACATAAAGAATTACTGCTCATAACTCACTTGTGAACACAGTAGCAGGAGAATTAAAACATGGAAGTGAATGCTAAGCTGAAGATGCGTGAAGTGTTTGGGAGGTACAGCAACAGGCTTATTTGTGCAGTTGTAAGAGATTTTCTCAAAAAAAAAAATTGTTTCGTGCATCCTCTGTTTTGGTCCTTCAGAATCTTGTACATCTTTTGCTATCTGTTACTTTTTTATTCAGAGCTTTTAATTGAACATCAGTTCAATTCAGGTTAGTCCTCTGCTGGCTAATTCTAGTGCCTGTAAGATTGGCAGTTCTTTATTTGGACTTAAAATCTAATGGTTGATACCAATTTTGTAGTTCTGCAAAAGCCTTTACTCATATTCATTTTATAAAAATTACTTCATTAATATAATAATCAATGCAGCTCACTGGCAGCAAGATCTACTTTCTGAATGGGACTGATTACTGCAGACTAGTTTTCAATCTTCTGTTCCTGCTGTTTGTTGGGAACGTTTCAACTTTATTCTCAGGAATGTCCATAAAATCTCTGCTATAAGAAATTTAATATCTTTCCTTTGTAATCCTTACATCAATTCATTCAAAAGTCTTGTATTTAAATACTAGTTGAATTCTGTTTATCATGTGCATCTGGAATAAAAACATAAAAAATCTGCTTGAAGAGAAATTGCCAAAGGAATGATTTGGCTCATAGGTTGTTAACTCAGTCACAGTACACAAACTTATATAAACCCATTGTCAGTCCCAAAATTTAGGCTGTTATCAGGTCTGATAAAGCAAAAACCTAAAGCGAGAATATGTTTAAAATTTGCCATGCATGCCTACTTCACTAACAAAGCCTTACCTTCCAGACAGGTTTGAACAGGTATAAGGTAGACTATTTTGAGAATCCACTTCTAAGATAACAGGGCAGGAAGAATTTGAAAAATGGACCAGTCCCTTTCTTCCATTGTCCCAGTTGATGTTTAACCTGATTCAAGTCGACCATTTCTTTATACATTTTGGTTTGACAATGTCTGGCATATAGGAAGAATGACCTGGGTCTTTTCTAATTGTGTTCTGGAATTTATAGTAATTAGGAAGTTATCTGTGGCATTTTTTTCCTGAGTTTTGGTTTATTGTAGTATGTATGAAAGGGATAAAAGATCAGGTAAGTGGCAGACATACTTGAAGACTGAAGTGGCTAGAGAGGAAAACTGTTCTCGAAAGTGGTCTTGAAGAACTTAAAAGCAGTGGATTTTGTAGTACGGACATTACAACTAAATATTTTATATAACTGTTCTAAAATATTTTCATATGTGGATTGGACCTGTGGGAGTGTGAATTTCAGGAGATTACCATAGTTTTACTAGCCTCAGAGTGTGTGCACAAATTATTCAAGCAGAAATCGGATTCTAGTCTTGTGCAAGATGTGTTTGGGAGAACTTAAAGCAACAAAATTTCAAAGGATTGCAAGTGAGCTATTGAAAAGGTAAACCAGCAGGCTGTGCCAACTGCTAGAAATTAATGTTTGACTCTAAGAAATAATGGAAGATCATTTGATTTCAGTGATACCATAAGCCTTTTCAGACTAAGAAAAACCCCAAACAACACAACAAACCCCACCATTTTTCAGTATGTTGATCTTCTGAAACTACGGTGAAAATACAACTTCCTCTTGTTGTGAAGTCTGGCTTCTAAAGAGACTGAAGAGAAACTACAAAAATAGTTAGCCAATCATGCAATTATAGAAAAAAGCATTTTCACCATCACTTGAAATGTTGTCAACTGATATTGAAATTATCAGCTAATGTTGCTTCTTTTGACTTAATTTCTCAGAGTGAACTAATTAGACTATTTCGTTTGAGTTCTTACCTGAACATTATGTAATATAAGGATATATAAATAACCCTAAAACTAAATGAAATCATTTTGGGTTGGAAGATGATTTTTTTTTCTAACTGTTATGTTTTCTGATATAAAGTGAAATTGGCCAGCAGTTCTCACCTAAGACAGAAGACTTTGTCGTAAGCCCATGTTTTCCCTAGTAGAAAAAGTCAGTGTGGAATAGTTACTAATGATAATCCTAAAAGCATTGAGAAAGGAGAATTGTATGTACAGAGAGAAATTTAAGTTGACAGTAAAAATATTGACAGTTAACCGATTTCTATTCAGCCATACCCTAATACAAAAACCAGATTGAAATGTCTTGCATGAGTTGCAGCTCATTAAGCAAATGTGACACTTTATTTTCTAGCTATTTCAATACTGAAAGAGATGAAGTGGTGAGATAGCAATATAAATGAACATGCTTCTCAGTGTGCTGATAACTGAAGTCAAAATTAAAAAAAAAAAAAATAAATAAAAAGGTTTTTCAAGACTTGGTTACTGTGTCCTTCCCTTGCCCCCAAACAGAAAGCAGAATCCTTCTGCTGGATCAGAGTTTTGAGTTTATAACTTTGTGGATAAAATACGTTGTCACTGAAAATTAATTTTAGAAAGAAGTGCCACTACCACATTTAAAACTAATTATGAGATGGATCATAATGCTGCTTTTCTTATTATTATTATTGAAAAAATAATCTGTAGCTTTCTTAACATTTGCTGATAGTCAACATTTTCTTTTAGCTGTTATTTTTAATTAGCACTTTATATATTTGAATTCAATTTATGGTTTGAGACATAAAACTGTTTTGTTTGGGATTTTTGGAGGAATTTTTTTCTCAACTGTAATTTCTATCTGAAAAATAAATGTAAGAACCAATATTTTCTGGCAAGACATTCTCTGGAGAACTCTGGTCTTACAAAGTGAGACAGTATATCAAGTATAGCTTTTAATTCAGGTCATCACTTTGAGTAACATTGCTGTTTTAAAATAAAATCAAAGACCATTATAATGAATATTTAGTCGTCACTCAGAAACAGAAGAATTAATGATAACATCTTACATATATATCCTGATACATGACTGACATAAAAAAAAAAAAAAAAAAAACTGCGATCTGAACATTGCCAATTTAGATTTAGCAAATTAGGGAAGTAGCTTGCATTTGTAGTATTTCACACCTTAAAGTCTTAATATGCATTGCTAAATATATTTCCTCACTGTTTGCTAATTAAAGTTCCGTGGAAGTACAGCTGCTAATTTTTTGTGGTTGACATGGCTCACTTTAAAGTGTTAACAGTTGCATCTGTAGTAGTGTTACAATTCAGTTCATAAATTACGGTCATACATTTTTACACCTACTATTTTGTAGGAGTGCAGGCATTTTAAAAATATGTATTTGCTACCAAAATGCACCCAATAATATTTTCACAAAACATAGCAACACCCCCACATAGCACCACTTTCAGTGATATTAGTGACTCAGTGAGTCTTTTATGTGTTAATTTTTAAATATTGCAGGACAGGAACATCTTTTTCTGTAATATCAAAAAGTCTCTTCAGGACTAATTCTTGGTAATTAGTAAAGACTGGTATATTCTGATGGTAAAATAATTGGACTGGAACAATATTGTGAGTCAGTGAAGGGAAAAATATTTCTCTGAGGAGAATAAATAAATATTATAAGGGTATATCTTGTGGAAACCAAGTGAAGAAAAAGTATTCATAAATGCAACTGTTTTGTAAGTTGCATTTTTTTTCTAATATTTTGAAAGAAACATAACAGGATGTAAAAAATCCAGGAGGTTCCTGGAGTGCATTGATGAGAACTTCCTCTTCTGGTGATAAAGGAGCCAATGAGGAGAAGTGCACTGCTGTACCTCATACTCACCAACAAGGAGGGGCTCACTGGAGATGTGAAGGTCAACGGCAGACTTGACTGCAGTGGCCATGAGATGTTGCAGTTCAGGATCCTGGAGGGAAGGAACAGGGCAAAAAGCAAGCTCACAACCCTGGACTTCATGAGAACAGACTTTGGCCTCCTCAGAGATCTGTTTGGAAAAGTCCCATGGGATAAAGCCCTGGAGGGAAGAGAGGCCCAAGAAAGTTGGTTAATATTCAAGGATCACCTCTTCCAAGCTCAAGAGTGGTCCATCCCAACAAATAGGAAGTCAGGCAAAAATGCCAGAAGGCCTGCATGGATGAACAAGTTGCTCCTGGTCAATCTCAAACACAAAAAAGAGGCATACAGAGGGTGGAAGCAAAGATAGGAGAAAAGAGACAACCTAGGAGGAATGCAGAGACATTGTCTGAGTATCTTGGGATGAAGTTAGGAAAGCTGAAATCCAGGTGGAACTGAATCTGGTGATGCTTCCCCTCTACTCAGCACTGCCGAAGCCACACCTGAAGTAGTGTGTCCAGTTCTAGGCTCCCCAGTAGAAGAGAGACATGGACACACTGGAGAGAGTCCAGTGAAGGGCCACGAAGATGTTGAAGGAACTGAATTATCTCTGGGGATATGGGGAAAGGCTAAGAAAGATGGGACTGTTCAGCCTGGAGAAGAGAAGGCTGGAGGAGATCTTACCAATGTGTATAAATACCTGATGGGAGGGTGCAAAGAAATCAGAGCCAGGCTGTTTTCAGTGGTGCCCAGTGACAGAACCAGAGGCAAATGGGCATAAAATAAAACACAGGACGTCATCTTTGAACATCCAGAGACACTTTTTTTGCTGTGAGGGTGACTGAGCACTGGCACAGGTAGCCCACGGAGGTTGCAGAGTCCTCGTCCATGGAGATACTCAAAGCTGTCTTGATATGTCCCTGGACAACTAGCTCTAGGTGGCCCTGCTTGAACAGGGAGCTTGGGCAAGATGACCTCCAGAGGCCCCTTCCAACCTCAGCCATTCTTTGATTCTGTAACTATGAAGTCTGTCAAACTGGGTTTCCAAAACATTGAAGCAGCAAATCAATGACTTTCTAAAAGCTGTTAATATTGTACTGGTGGTACTTGGAGGTGATTGAATGTTCTGTTGGGAAAAAATGCTTTTGCTCAAATTTGGACTGTTTTCCTAAAGGTTTTATAAGTCTGTGTCTTTAACTTTCTGTGTCTGCTTTTCTTAGCCAGGGCCTTGAAGCATTATTCATAATTACTCTGTTCTCTTACCCATTCCATTTATAATTTCTGTGATAAGAAACTGGGTTTGGTACTAACATTAATGTATACCATTCATGTACCTACCAGCACTACATTTGAAGGCCACCTACCCTGTCTTGTTTTCTTTTTTGGTCAGTCTGGAATCTAGGGCAGCAGTCTTCATTTTTCTTATTTGTACATTGTGTTGTCACAAACAATAAGATTTTGTCTGAGAAAAAAATGTCATGAATCATATATTCTGTTGGTTTTACATTATCTGGTCAAATTTGAGATCGGTTACTGATAGTATCTGATCAACTCCTTTAATTTACGGAATTTTTTAGTATTCTACCATGGCAGCTTAGAATATAGCAAATACTGACTAGATGAAAACAGTTTTGTGTATAGAAGTCTGTAAGCTTTTGTAGGGATTTACTAGTATTATAATTGCTGCAGAAGCATTATAAGGCTGAACTGTACATCATCTTAGTGTTTTATTTCTGAACATCTAAAGTTAAGAGAAAGACCAATCATAAAACATGTTTGTTATGAAAGAACTGCTAGGGATCAGATGCATGTTTTCCTGTCTGATTGTAGACTTAATTCTTAACTTGTGATGTGGGGCATGGGTTCATCAAATACTAAATGTTAAAATATATTTATTACTCTTTGTTCTTTTTTCTTTATGTAGAGTTGCAGAAAAATATTGAGAGGAAAAATATGGATGTAATATTGCTTTAAACATCAAAGGACTTGTTACTATAATTTGTATTAAAATAACCTTGGAATCAAAATCTGTCAGAAGAAACTAATTCACATTTTGGGGGAAAAAGATGGCAATTTAGTTAAAAATACTTTGTCAAAATTATACTGATAAAAGTAGGAAGTTCTTTCAGTTAAGAATTCCCATTTTAAACGCTCTATCATAAACCTAGTTGGGTCATCTATTTAATGTTTGTTATATCTATTCTCTTATAGAATAAGGTAATTCAAGATTATTCACTGGCATTTGGTAAATGTCAGTAGAATTTTAGAAAACAAGTGTCCTATTCTCTACATCCTGTCACAAGTTGATAAACTTATTTATAAACATGAACCACTTACAGGTTCATGATCCCTGGACTGTGCTTTTTTAAGTATCATACCTATTTATTAGAGCTATTAGAAGTTTCCCCATTTTGTCAATTCTTAATATCTTTCAGTGATTGGTAAACGTTAATCACCTCAAGGTAGCACCTATACAAGATTTTCCCAATTTCTAAATTTATCTTGGAGCCTACGAAACAACAGAATCTGAATCTTCCTTTTTATTTTCTGACTGATTTTCAACTGCAAAGTTACAAAGTAACCTTTAATAGAGCGAAGTTGGGTTTTTTTTCTGAAATAAGTGAGACTGTAAGGTAAGCTTTGTGCCTGTCCCAGAAACATCAAGCTTTGATAGACAGTGATTCATTAGATTTGTTATGAATAGGCAATAAATAATTGCCCTTAAATCATAGTCATAACTTGCAGGCAAGTTATTACTGAATTTCAGTAGATGAGATTCAGTTCTGTGGGGGTTTTATACATAGCATTTGGCACTTAAATAGAAATTATTTTTGTTGTATAGTAGATGAGAAATCTGTATTTCTGTTTCTATTCAGAACAGCTGCTGAGAACTTTTGGGGGAGAGGAGTGACATGCTTTCTTTAGAGTGACCACTTTGTGTCTGATTTTAAATTTTAAAATGCTACTTTCAAGAATTCTTGTGTTAAGACTACATAAAATGAGTGTATTGTCATTATGGGAAATGGAGAGTACTACAATTCTTCAACAATTGGAGATTGAATCTACCTTGGTTTTATCTATTGGACAGTCTGTTACTTAGGGATTTATGCAGAAAGAGAAGCCATTGCAAGAGCATGCAAGAAATGGCACCATAACAGAGAATTACCACAGACGTATCTACATGAAACAATAAAGTTTGGAAGTTACTTTGTCTGGGACTGGTGGAAGTTGCTTAATCTCTTTTGCCAGTGCAAAGATCAAGATATCAAAATGTACAACTTGAAAGGATGCCTTAAGGAGAAAGCATTTCATAGGGAACTTGGAACTATCAGCTCAAGCTTAGGTATGAGGTGGGTCTTAGGTGTTTATGTGCTGAAGGTTAGAAATATTTTATCACAGATAATTTTTAGTGATACACTACATACACTAAATGACTCATGTTTATATAAGGAGTTGATTCTGGATATCTGTGGAAAATGTATACAAATGGTGCACAGTACCTTGAAGGTATTAGTTGATGTTTCTGTATGGCTTTCCATACTAAATCCTACTAATGGCCATCCAACATGTGTAGATGCAGCAAACTCTGTCTGCCTCATATGTAAGTAGGTAAAACTTAAGATAGCTTTGCTAAGTTCTACATTGCATTTACTCTGATATATATTAAAATACTGGGGTTTAATAAATTTGAATCTGGATTTTTCTTTAATAATTTTCTTTAATATTTCTTTTTTTCTGGTGTTCTAGATGCTTGTGACTACGCCAGAGAAATGGGATGTAGTGACAAGAAAAAGTGTTGGTGATGTAGCCCTCTCTCAACTAGTAAAACTCTTGATTCTTGATGAAGTTCATCTGTTGCATGAAGACAGAGGGCCAGTACTTGAAAGTATAGTGGCACGTACTTTACGTCAGGTAAGAGCTAAAAAATTTTTGAAATAATTTTATTTAGGCCAAGAACAGATAGAGTTCAGTGTAAAAAGATAAATGCTTAGATAATGAAATCAAAATGCTTAGGTAGCTTACAATTTATTTTATAGCTCTTCTGTACTAAGAACGAAGAAACATTTTTGTCATCTACCTCTGTTCTGTATTGTATCAACTACCAGATTCCTAGGATGCATAATTTACTAGAGAGCTATTTCTTAATTTATGATTTATTTACTTAATGTACTTACTGTACAAGTAACAGCAAAATTAAACATTTTTTTTAAATAATAATCAAGTTAATGACTTACTGTAACCAAAATTGAAAGTATTTTCTTACCAGGAATGATGAGTTTGAAATAGTAGTTTTCCTAGGATATTTTTTTTTTTAATTAAGATTAGCATCTTATATCTAGGTAAAATTTTCATCACTGCTAGAAAAATACTACATATTTTTTACTTTAGTATAATTGGTCCTGGCTTTTTTTCCCATGCTTTAGTGGTATTTTTTAAATACCAAGATTTGGCAAAAGGAGAAAGGGATGAATGTATAGGGTTTTTTTCTTAAATCTTGTTCAAAAGAAGGATTCAGAGTTAGGCAATAAATAAGATTAGTCTCAATGGTGAGATGTGCATTTGCAGTAAAAATAAAATGTGGAATATAGGGATGAATAAAAAGGATGGAATTAGGATAAATAAATAATGGTAAGGAGAGGATAGAGTGCCATTCGTTTTTTCTGTTATGCAGAGCAAAAGTATGTCAATACAAATAATCTGTAACAAATTAAAAATAAACACAATTGGTATTGGTATTGCTCTATTTGTAGCATGTTAAATGTACAAAGCCTTTTATCTTTCACGATGCTTTCTTCTTGGTAAGGCTATACTAACCGTATTAAGGCTGTCTGAATCGCCTGATTCCAGCTCCTCTAAGAAGGGAATAAAATGGATGTCTGCTGTAATCCCGTACAGAAAGTGTAAAGTTCCTGTATAAAGAACATCTAATTCCTTAGAAGAAGCTGTACTGGGAAAATAGTAAATTTTTTTTATGGAGAGTAGGGGTTTATAGAGTTTAAACTACCTCTAGGGCACTAAAGCTTAACCTGTTTGATACTATATTTTCTTTCTTAAATGGTTTTGATACCCTTGTTTTACTTAGGTGTCTTTAAAGTATCTCAGTTTTCAGAAGTGACCATCATGGTCATTGTCTTCATGTCAGATTGCAGGACTCATTCATTTTTTATTGTGAAATTTTGTGAGACTTGTAAGGTAGGTTTCAGCTGTCCAAAATAGAGTCTAGAGCCATTTTATCTGCCCTACATTATTCAGCTTGGCATCCTGTTTCTGCTTCATTTGGACACAAATCTCCCATAGTTCCTTTCCTTTTGTGTCTGTCAAGCCTGTGCAGGTAACTTACGGAATATAAAATCTGAGGCAATTATGTCTTGGGTACTGAATCCTACCCTTAGTGTATTTATTGTAATATAGCAGTATCTTGCTTCAACACTCATTTAAAAAATATCTCTCTAGGGTACTTTAATCTTCTAGGATTTCAAGGTTTGTTTTACCTACCAAGTTGGAGTTTAATTCATTTGTAATTGAAGCTACCCATTTGTAACCATTCCTTAAGTGAAACAGTTGGGAAGAAAAAAAAAAAACACACAAATCTTTAAATTAACTATCTAACCACCTTTCTGAAGACCTTATTTATTCTAAATTGATAAGAAAGGCGGTAATGGAGACCCCTATGAATCCTCACAAGAAGGTAGTTGAAGAGAGGGGAGATTTACAGTATGAAAGTACACTAAAAGAACCCCACAATTAAACAGAAAACAAAACTAATTGTAGAAATATATAGAATCATGCAGTAACAAACAATTCCAGACAAAAATATTTTGAATTGCAAGCCCCCCAGAGAGGGAGAAAGAAACAGGAGATGTTTTGTATGTGTATGACTTTTTAATCTTTTTAATATGGAAACAAATAATAAAAGGGTTAGGTTTAAAAATTACACTGAAATGTTATACTGCAGCATCTGAGCCTGCAAGCATAGCTCTATGAAGTTTGCAGTATGCATCCATAACTAATTATGAAATTACTGGAACTTTGATGACTAAAAAAGAGAACATACTTTTTCCAATTTCAGAATATTTCACTGGAGTTTAGTGAAAATACTATTACAGATGTTTTAAGTGTAAAAATATCACATCTAATGTTTTAATGATATTTTGCAAAGAAAAATATATTTGGTTACATTTCTTTCGTTCTGTTCCCTGCTCATAGTTCCATTTTCTGCATTTTGATACAAATTCATAAATGTCCCTGGAGCAGGAACTAAACCCAGGATATTCAGCCCGTCCCCTGGAGAATGTCCTTCTGACTTCAGTGATTCTGTACGAAACATTAAGTTCCTCTCCAGCCCTTCTGAAAGCAGTTCTAGAACATATTTTCATTGATAGCAATAGAAACATCATACTCATTCAATATTCATGCACACAGGAGATAAGAATAATTGTTCAGTTCATAGAAAACAGAGAAACAACAAAAAACCAACCAAAAAACTCATTGACAACATCAATCTAAAATATCCTTCTGTCAATTACACCAGTGCAGTAATTGCTGAAAACAATTACTTGATTTGTATACTCATTTAAAACATCACAAATATTGACTGTTTTTTCCTAATTTGTAGTGGAGGGATTCAGAAAGTGATTAGACAAGTAATTCAAAGAAAAATCCACTGCAGACTAACAGTCACTAGATCAGTCTGGGGGCTGTAGTAATCGGGGACTGTGCTGGCAGAGATTATTGACGTTTTCCCAGTTTCCATACTCCTGTTTGGGCACTGTGGGAGACAGTTGGATTTTTGGTCTGACCTGGAAGAGTCATTTCTTGTATCTCTTCTGGGACAGAACTGTGATAGATTCCTGTGAATACGACTTCATCCTTTTCAATAAATCACTAATGGCTGCTCTGATAATGGTGTGTACCTGTAGTTTTCTCTGGATTGTACTTCCCTAGCGTGTATATGAAATCTATCTTACGAGACAATATCATGACTCCTGTGTGGGTCAGGATGTATAATGTAGCACCTTTTACATTCTTCAGCGGTTTTTTATCCTGTCTTATAGAAGAATCATCTCTCTTGTTTTGTTGGAGTGTGTGAGGGTTGTAATGGATTTTATTTGGGGGTGGGGTGTGGGGGGATAGCTTTTTAAGAGTCAGTGTTCAGCTAGCTACTTGGGTCTAGAACTGTGCCAGAAAAGAATGTTTTGAGATCCGTAGTCATATGCTGTACAAATACATTCTCAAAACAGGAAAATCCTTATGCATTAGCAGGTCTCTCCTAATTTGTACATCAGAATACTTGAATTACTGTTGTACTTTCACTCAGATGAACACTGAGTCACACCACTTACTGTAAGACTTTAACATGTTCATTTTAACTTATGTCATTTTTTAAAATCAATTTTGAACCTGGAAGGAGGACATATATTGGAATTGCTGACAGTTTTACTCACAGCAGAATGAACAAGCATATTCATGTGTTTGCACTTTCTGAAATTTAGAGAATGTTTTTGCAAGTGATTTAAATTGACTTTGCTAAACATTTTGGTGGGAAAATTGCTTTAAGGTCCGTTATATACTGTAGGTATAACATCAAACAACTTCTTTGAATCCAATTTATAGCTTTGATGTTTAAAGTTTTAGTCTAGAGCATAATGCAGATGTAAAACTGAAATGCTTAAACTTTTTAATCAAACTTTTCACACTTCTGTAATACCTACTAAGCTTATTAGCTTGAAAGAAAAAAAAATGACAACTTTTAAAGGACACTGAATTATTTTTTCATAATTATTCGGATTTTGATTACTTTTTTGCTGCTTATGGTTATTTTTTCACAAAAAGCATACTGAATATTATACTTATGTGATGCATGAGTTTTGATACCTTCTCTCAACTGTGTGAATGATAAATAAAAGAATATCCACAGTAAAGGATTTCTCAGATTTTGGGGAACTGAAGTGCTCCCATCTTTGACACGCAAATACCTTTCTCATCACAGTCTCATTCCTGAAATGTAAATTTCAATTGCTTTATGTTTTTGTATTAGATCAACAAAGTTGATAGATAAATAATAGCTGGGACAGCACAGCAGAATAAGCAATCCAGGAGATTGCCGGAGTGTACTGTTTGGAACTTCCTTCTCCAGGGGATAGAGTCGTTCAATGAGGAGAGGTGCTCTGCTGTACTTCATACTCAGCAACAAGGGAGGGGCTTCTTGGGGATGTGAAGATCTAAGGCAGCCTTGGCTGCAGTGGCCATGAGATGGCTCATGTTTCTTTCTTGAGCTTTCTTTCCTCATGACAGTTCATCTAAGAAACTTTCCCTCTCAACTGCCAGGTAGTTTTCCTTGCTCTGGATGCATTTTCAATATCTCTAGCTCCTTATTATCTCCTCTACCTCTTTTTTTCTCTCCCTTTGGTTCCCTCTTTTACCACATTTCTAGACATCAGAAGCAAACAAGTTCAGAGGTTTCTCATTGAAATCCAAATGCATAATTGTTATCAAACTAGGAATGTTATGTTCTTGGAATCCCATTCTTGATTAAGAAAAACATATATGATTGTATTTTTAAAATATGTCAACAAAACTGAGTATAGAACTTTTGTGTTAGTTTTGATTGTGGCATACACAGAAGTGAAGCATTTTTTTCCTCCTATTACTCAGTTCTATCCTTTTATACCTCTAAGAATTTCATGTACTTAATTTGCTAACACTTCATCTTTGGAGCTTGCATTCAGGTGCTCGTTCATTAAGTCCTCAGACAAACCTCTTTATAGTTGCTGCAGGATTCACTTGTTACTATGTTTCCTAGGAATAGTGTCTTGTTTTGCAGCAGTGGCCTGTTTTAGAATGAGCTAAATTGAACAAGATTTAGTTTGAATGGGACCGTCAACCTAGATTTATCTGTATGGCTGACGCACACATCAGTTATATAAATTCTGCCAATCACCTGCTCTTCTTGTCACCAGTTATTTTTTATTTACTACATATCATGGATAAAACTATTGAATAGTCAGACTTAGAAAGCAATTTGAGGCATCCCATTTTAATCGCTGTTTTTCAATTATACATTCTCTTTAAAATCTGTCGGTTCACCAGCTTGTGATAAATTTAATACATGTTTTTTTGCTATTCTGTGATGTTATTTTTAAACAGTGTGTTGTGCAGCTTTCTGTGTAATGCCTTACATGAGTCTAGATCTATCTTGTTATCTTTTCTGGCAACCTTGTAGTTGTGTAAAAATGACTTTTTAAAAACAAAACACTTTTAAAACAAAACCTAATCTCCATTTGTTTGAAAATGTTATGTATCAGATACTTGAATTAATCTGCAGAATTCATGCAATTCTGTTCAAAGCTTACTTTGCATGGAACTGATGTCAGGAAGTCATTCTGCACGTAATTTTGTAGTATTGATATGTGAACATTTTTCCTTTTCTGTGATATATCCATGGAGTTTAAGAGGTAATAGTGATTGTCGTATGGTAAAGCAGTCAAACTGATTTGTAGAAGAGTTCATATTTCTTTTTGTTTCTTAGTTTGAGAACAAAGCAGCAAGCATAGTATGAAAAGGCATTCTGTCACTCAAGAAAAACTGACAGGGCACTGTGCAGGACATAGAAATCTCTAATAGGTATATTCAAAATGTCATTTCTTAAGGCAAAGTATTGCATATTTAATATTTAGCTGAGGGAAAATAATATGGCTTCTAGTAGTGCTTTCTGCATGGTTACATTTTTTCAGTACCTCTAGATTTTTAAATATGTTCTAAATGGAGGACTGAGATCACAGTATTTTCAGGGTTCATTGGAAGCAGAGTAAAACTCATTTATAAAATTACTTAACTAGATGGTTGCCTGGTAACAAATGCATTCTGTGCAGAGTGTTTGAGGTGTAGATAACGTCCTATGTAGAATCTTCAAAACTGTATTAGTAGTTGCATTTTTACTATGTACTTTTGATTTTGCAATTTTATGGGTTTTTCCATTTTTGTTCCTAAAACTAGGAAATTACCACCTATGTGGACTGATTGACAATTTCTTAATTCCTTCATTAGACAGTAAACAAGATATCAATAAACAAGTAAACACTGGTGAAACATTCTGACAAACTTCCTTCTTAGTAATTTTGAAACACTTTTAATTATTTAAAAAAAAAAATCTCATAATTTCTCCTTTCCTTTCTTTTTCTCTTTTTTTTGGATAATGGGAAAAACATGGATCTTGTGAGAGGATGAGACTTAGAGCCATTCTGTGGGCAGGGTGGTATCTGACTAATAACTAACGTGAATCCCCGTATGCAGTACTTCATTATTACCACTGCTGAGCAGGGAACTCAGGAACCTAAGTTAAGAATTCATCTTCTTGTACATTTAGACTAAAAACTAAGAAACGCTTGTATCTAGTCTTTATTGTACATCTGAAGCGCATACAGACTGACTCCACAGGGTATGTTAAGTGATCCTGGGTCATCTGAATATCAGATTAATTTCTAACCGGTGGACAATTCTTCAAAGATTAGAATATGTAAACTTGTCTGCTTCACTTAATTCTGTGCTTGAGTTGAACAATCAGGGATATGCTTTCCAGCTTGATTGTAATTCATTCTGTGAATGATATTTTAATACATGGAAATGGGAAGACTGCCAAGATCACAAAGTTCAGGAAGAACTTTAGAAGTCAGATAAAAGAATATCTCTATGCATACTCTGTATGCTCTCAAGTGGCGGCTGTAATGTAATGAGATGATATGCAAATCTTAAAACCTATTAGGAAGAAAATGATCCTGCTGTGATCAATTTACAATCCAGAGAGGCACTTCCCATACCTGATCCTTTATCATTTACAGTGTAAATGCAGATGATGCTTGAGTGTGGGAAATCAGTACCAGATATCTATATTCTGTTTATATTTTCTGTATATGTTAAATTTCATGGTGTGATAATCATGTTCTGCGAATGTGTATGGTGAACATGCTGTCAATTCTCCGCATGCTGTCATGAATACTTCTGAATTAGATATACTAATTAGATATGTCAATTAAACATAGTTATGGCAATTTTATTTCTTCCAGTGTAACATCAAATCAATAAAATATAATAAAGCTTTTAAAGTACATGATGTGCAAATACTGTGACAGTTCAGTTTTCCAAAGAAAGCCTTCTGAGTTCCAAATGGTGCTTATATTTTTACTGAGGTAATTAAACATATCTGAAGATTAAAATGTTTGAGATTGTGTGCCAGTAGTGAAGAAACACACTTAGCTGCATAGCACCAGCCAGTGACAGGGAATGTAAACAGAAAACGTTGTCATCCAAAATGTCTTTTCAGTCATTTTTACTGCAATTTCAGGAAAAGACTATGTGTTCATAGTGCCTTACATATGAAGGCATAGTCTCTAATTAGGACTCCTAGGACCAAATAATAAGTGATCCAGCACATGAAAAATATTAATGTCCGAATGGACTGTATTTACAAAGGGCATCTGCACACTTTCAAGAATTACTTTTCTTTAGAAGCATCTGAGAGCAAAACACATTAATGCTTGATCTTCAAGGGAAAGTCAGAAAAATAGCTGAAAAATGCATGCAGAGAACTTTGTTCGTAAAATGTGTTAGCATTCTAAAAGCCATTATGAAAAATAAAGTCTCTATAGTGCTTGGATAAATGAATAATAGATAATTAATTGAAACTGAATTATAATCACAGAGAAAATGCAAAAATAAATCATCTGTTGTGGTTGCATATTCAGGTAATTTCGTTTTTGTAACTTCTAAGTTTAGCACAGTTTTAGTCACTGCTGTTTGTATGTTGCTGTGTATTAATTAAAAGAACAAAACTCATTCTGTATATGTATGTGATAATGTGCAGGCACATAGCGTTTTATTTTACAATTTGAATTTGATGAGAGCATAAAATAATTGGGAGAATTGTCATGATACATTTTGGTTTTCAGAGCAAATGTACCTCTTTTGCTTCTTCATTATTTTATATCTATATATATCTATATATATCTATATATATAAATTATTGATATTTTTTGTTGTTAGGTGCATATAAATGTAGATGGTAAAACATAAATATTTTTTGTTTGGATGGCCTTGAAAGAAGTTAAAGAAATTGGTAGAATGATTCAGAGTCTTAGTAGTCCTTATTTAATTATGAAGACTAACAAAATGTTACTGAAGAGCAAAAGACATTATTGCCTGATTCCGTATAGCACTCTGACTTGGTTATTGTGGCTTAATATAAATAGGAAACTAATTGTCCAAATAATTTTAAATTTTAGATTTATAAATTGAAAAAATTTTGTAGGAACTATATACATATGCACAAATATAAGTAAAGTATAATATAAAATATGAAAAAAAAAAAAGATTTTGTTTAAAAATGTACTATGCATGTTAGTAATTTTAATTATTTGCTTGTCTTAAGTCTCTGCTGCCATTTTCTTGTGGAATTGTAATTCAGGGTATTCAGTGAGCTCCTTAACTCCAGGGCCAACTGCCAGATAAGGGAAGTTAAATGGCTTCTTTTTACAAAGGTTTTGAAAACGGCAATTTCAGTAAACTGTAACTGTTCTTTAGGCATTGTTTATATTTTGAAAGAAAACTCTGAACAAACAGCTTACAGTTAATTGCTGTAAAAATTCATACTTCCACGGTTATTAAGCAGAGTTCTTGTTAATTGTTTAAATACTTGAAATGCTTTCCTACCTTCAGATGGAACTGAGCACATTTTCAACCTAGTGCTTTCAGGCTCTTAGGAGATTTGAAAAAAAATGGTTATTGAATTTAGCAAAATCAAATAATGTTTTCCAGATTGGAGCTCAGTTACACTTTCAGGTTGTTGTACTTATTATCAGGTGATTGTGAACAAAGTACAGAATAAATATATCAGCAAGTGGTTACTGTTCTTACATATTCAAGCTGTCTCTTAT
>NW_020799097.1:45439358-45619532 GCF_003259725.1 Athene cunicularia | reverse complement strand
GGCACATAGCGTTTTATTTTACCCAAAAAAAAAAAAAGAAAAGAAAAGAAAAAAAAAAGACAGAAACCAAAACCAGACCTCAAACACCTCAAAACTGTGCGGTTGAGGTTGACTATAGCCCTTAGGTCATCACATAATCCAACTATAGAAAGTGACGTAAGAAATTATAATACTGCTTTGTACTCTTAAAGGTGAATGCTGCTTTTGTTCCCTGCAGATGGATGACTTCTGAAAATTAAATATCTCATTTGTCTCAGCCATCTCGGAATTTGCATTTACATATAAGATCTTGTACATGGCTTTCCTTTGCAACGGTGCTCTTTGTATAAGTGCAGAAGGGTCAGTCAGCAGGTTTTCTGTGTTTGATTGACTGCATCCACATATTAAGCATCCAGATTTTTTGCCATGGGACATGTCCATTACCAGGCAACGCAGTGGTTTACTTCATCTGCTTGATGTCTGTGGAGTTGTGGGGGAGTGTGTTCTTTTGGAATTTTGTTTAATATTTCAGTGCATTTGTTATTTGCCAGGTGTATGTTATAGCAGGGTGTATTTTAGTTTCTTGACAATGCCCTCCATACACTTTTTCATAATCTTTTTTGAAAACTTTTATTTTATCTGTTTTAATTAGATGGCACTTGCTTTCACTTTAACGCAAACACCTGAGTGATTCAAAATCTGTATTCTAAGTAAAGCCTCAGATTGTTTTGAATAGGATTTAGCCAGGTAGAAGTTACCAGCCTTACTCATCAAGAGACATTCACGCATTTGAGACAAGTTCAGAACTTGTATGTGGCTTCAGTTATAGCGTCTAAAAAGCCTTTTGATGAAAATTACCATGAACTTTGCTTCTAAATAATTATGCTAGTAAGAAAGTTGTGAGCCAGCCTGAATGGCTTTTAATAATTCAGAAGGAAATGGTAAAACTCCTGTGCACTTTCCTCATTCAAGTCTTTTGGCTGGTTTCATTCTTTTTGAAAATTATCTGGAAATACATGTAATATGTATGCAGGTTTTTATATGGAACAGAGTATTTCATTGTAAAGCATAATTTCTGTCCTTTATCAAATGGGAAGGCATGTAATGCAAACATTTGGGGAATTTAAAAAAACATAGAAAAAACTGTCTGTTACAGAGAACTAGAATAGATTACCTAAGAGAGTTGCTGAAAGGTCTAAGCAAAAGCCAAGACTGAGAAATAACATAAATTACATTCTTTCTTTTCAGAAGTGTGGTGTGATTTGGACTAAGAAATGATGCCAAATTATCTGTCCTAGTTTTGCCTATAAATTGGACTATCCCTTCTTAACAAAGCCAGTTTTACTGCTGTTGTTCCTCCATGTCAGTTAATGATTGTTAACCTTTTGGAGGACAAAAGTACAATAAAACAGAAGGATGCATAAGCAAGATTTGATGGAATTGCAGAGTGCTCTCGTTTGTTCAATACAGGGTAATTGCTAACTCACGTCTTGTTCACCTTTTGTAGAAAGTATTAACTGCTGCTTTCACATTACTGTTTTATAAGGGCTGTTTTGAAACTCTGTGCTTGACTTCTTGGCTTATAACACTTGGATAATTTACAGGCTTTCTGTTTTTTAATAGGTTGAATCTACACAAAGTATGATTAGGATTTTGGGCCTTTCAGCAACATTACCCAATTATCTTGATGTTGCTACATTTCTGCATGTCAATCCCTGCATTGGACTGTTCTACTTTGATGGCCGTTTCCGACCTGTACCACTGGGCCAAACCTTTATAGGAATTAAGACAACCAATAAGGTAAAGAGTCATGAATGTCAAAGAAAAAGGATTGCTGTTTGTTTTGATCATGCTTCATGTATGTATGTGTAGGGGGTACAAGTTGATTATGCTACACATGTTCCGTGAAGCACATTTTCTTCTGTATAAAAATATACACAATTGAAAGGTGCTTTAAGAATTCTATTTGCTCAGTTTACAATACTTGTAAATAAACCTTGTTGCAGTTGGATACAATGGTGTTTAGCATTGCATTAGCTCTACTTCACTACTAAATTTTGCTTAATGAAGAAGAAATCATCACTCTCAACTGCAGAGTCACTGTAGCAGCTGATTATTAAGCCTTTCTCATTTCAGTTTTCCATTTTGCTAGAAACAGTGGTGCTTATTGCTTGGCTGTGAGGATCCTTGAGGAATGTTACAATAAAAATACTCGTTTATGAAATATGGAGGTAGATACATAGATAAATTAACATGGCAGGCATTAATACTAGTTGGATATAAGTTAATGATGAAAATCTTAGCATGCTAAGCCATTAACTAGCATATGTGCACATTTGATAAAAACACTAATTAATATTAAAGTAGTCCCTAAATAAGCTTCTTTACTCTTTCTGCTCTTGCTCATTTTGGAAGCATTAAGACCATGTTCAGGTATAATACTCTTACTAAAAATCAAGTGCACTGCCACTTGACATGTAATTTTTCTTTAAATACAGGACACTTTTCCATTAGATTTCCTATGCACCTCACTAGATGATAATCAAAGTTTATCCAGCTTAACTTTTAGAAAAATTTATTTTGCTATGATTTAATTTAATAGAAATCAAAACATTTTCAATCAGAAGTTAATTTCATAGCTTAATCAGGAAAAGCATTTTTGTTCTTTTTTTAAAAAATGGACACTGCCTTTCTTACTAGGTTATTTAAGTAGTTTGTTCCATCTGCAGTGCAGGAAAGAAACTTATTTCACAACTGTAGGGAGCCATTTCAAGTCTATACACACAAGAATAGTTTACCATATGGTGCTTACCATGATTTGCATATTTTAACCTTCATTAATTGTTTCAAGTACTTTCACTGTTGTTTGCTGTTGGTTTTCTTTAATCCTTTCCTGATACTTAATTTGAATATTTTGTTTCTTTCCGCTGTACGGTAAGAAAAACAAGAAAGATTCCATTTCTTCATTCTCTCTTTAGAATGCATTTGTGATTTAAAAATCAAAGAAATATACAAATGATCCAATAAAATTTGAAATTACTAGAAAAACAGTAAGTTTTCTAAAATAACCATGAGGAGATGAGGAAATATTAGGAGGTAGTAGTTATTTTGAAATGTGAGTACCTGGCAGACTGTTTTGGTAATACCACAGCCAGGCGGTTTTGGTTTTGCTTTTCAGAAAAATGTCATTGTGGATTTCATAGAGTGAAGTACATTTTGCAGTCAAGATAATACACTTTATAGCAAAATAAAAGTATTAAGCCTCTTTCAAAAAGGATTCTATTCAAAATAATACTAATAATAAAGCTGCCAAATTATTCCCAATATCAACATTCATACAAGAGGAGGAAAGCAATGTAAGAACCCACAGAATCAAAAGCTGTTCTTGCAGAACATCAGCAAATACAATCAATGCTATGTCTATGCCCACACTGATGTGTTGCAGGGAGATAGAAGCCTGTTAGTTACTTTGCCACAGCTTTCTGACTACCTTCATCCCAGAAACCTCCCAAAAAAATCAGAGCTGGTTAGTGATTTGCAGAATCATGTGCAAACTGTAGGCAAGATTTCAAAGGCAGTGACACCATGCTGTATTTGTCATGCATAGAAATTAGCCCAGAAAGCTCTTAAAACTCTGTATGTTGAAATTCTTAGAGCATGTGGGACCAAGACTAAAATTTGGCTTCTTCAGTCAGATATTTTTCATTCATGCCAGTTTTTTTCTTGATGTATGTTTATATTTTCCTCCTTAGGTATAAATGCAAAGAATACATAAAGTTACATTTGTATATATGTGTGTGTATATATATATATGTCCACATGTGTATTTATGTACTGTCTGTGTATATTTCTCCTTAATAATTTTCACTTGCTATTATTTGAAAAAATATTTAATTAAAACATTAACCTCTCATTTTCCGAATAGTTAGACTGGCTACTTGTCTCTTGCACACACATCCATATTATCTTATCTTTTTATTACTCTACTTGTACAGTTCCAAATATGAGTTCTCTTCTTTCCTCTAAAGCTGTGTTTTTTTCAACTTTCTGCTATTCTAGATAACCCCAAGTACTAAATTTCCATTTTTTAATTTTTAAAAATGCTTTGCCCTTGTAAAATATTTCTTTGTGTTAAAAAAATTTGGTTGTAAAACATGAATGCACAGATGAAATATTGAGTGTTTGCTCTGATTGTGAACTCAAATTATTTTTATTTGTTACAACCTTAAAACTGAGGTGCATTTGGGTAGATAAATGCTATTTATATTGTGATGCATTACAGAAGTAGGAAAAAAAACTTTAGAGTAGCTTGAAGAATACCTTTTATTCCAACTGAAGTCTTTGTTTTGGAACCTTCTTGAAACATTTTATTTATCCATAATTGGAAACTCTGTACATGGTACTCCCACTGTTCCCCACGCATGACCCAACTATGAAGAAATGTCTGTTCTCTATGACAAAAAAGCTGACAATCAGTAATTGCCTAACTATGTATATCTGCAATGTAAGAACTATTTTTACCAAGTGGAAGGTCTTAATGTTAGGTAAGATGATGTATTAAATGGATATTTCATCAGTATCCTGTAGAAGTAAGATTCCTTAATATGAAACAGATAAATTAAAGAACAGAACTGGGTTATGTCTCTTTGGTCATTAAAAAATCAAAAGTCACATAGTACATTTTCTATCCACTGCCCTTACGCATATTTTCTCTACTTATTTGCATGTTCTGTTCGTGAATTTAAGAATACCAAAATGATGTTGTTAGGAATGGGAATCAGTGTATTGTAAAATTAATTGTATAATCACATTTTGCTTCCATGGATCACTGTAAATTGCTAGATACGTAGTAGAAAATACATAAAGATAGAAATGTTTTTAATATGAAACATGATATTTGCTTTTCAGGTGCAGCAGCTGAATCATATGGATGAAGTATGTTATGAAAATGTACTGAAGCAAATAATGGCTGGACACCAGGTATTTAATTTTTGCTTTGTTATGCATTCAGAACACATGTAAAGAAATTAGTCTTGATCATCATAGCTATGTATTAAGACAGTATTGTTATTATTGTTGTTGTTGTTGTTATTATTTTGAGATAAGAGATATGTCACTTCAGAGGTCATCTCTAATCTTGAAAATACTTTATAGAAAAAACATGAAAGAAAATCTAAGCAGACTAAATAATGTTAGCTTCTAGCTAAGGTGAAAATTCCTGGTGCTTTATATATCCCTTAAAGTAATTAATGTATATTTATGTAACTTCTTTTAAATGAGAAGGCAAAGTAGGTCAGCGCTTTAGGGATTTACACTTAGGTAGATTTAATGATTAAAAAAAGAAAAAAATACAGCACAATTATCATTCTTAGCTTTTCCCATATCTTATGAATTCTAGTGTCTCCTGTCAGAGATGAGGCAGAGTGTTCAAGACATGGTAGCGCAAGGGCTCAGCGTCTGTTATATGAAATATCCTGGGGTTTGTGTTTTGTTTTCTTTTTAAAGGAAGTAATCCTTCATTTTGCTTTACAATAGAGGTTTTTGCAGTGAATTTTCAAGTCTTATATTCCCCTCTGCTAAGATTGTAGGCTTAATTAATGTGCCTGAATTGTTTATCATTCTGTTATTATTGTGATCCTGCATCACCCCCACACAATGTCTCATTTTTGTTAGAACTTTGCACATACAGCAGTGTGAGCAGCAGTAGCTGTAGCAGGTGTGGCACCTGTTAGAAGCAGGAACAAGTGCTAGTGCACTATGATCCTTCAAGAAGCTTTTCACTAAAGAATCTGTCTATAAAAGAGGGAAATAATTTCTCACACAACCACACTAAGATTTGCATGTTTTCCCCTTTTCACATAAAATTCAAATTATGGTGTTTTTTGAAAGATGAACAGTTGGTTTATGACTTGGGTGGAAAAATACTTCAGCAACAGCTTCTTAGTCCTCCTGCTCCCCCTGCTTTAACACTCTTCTTCCACTTATCTTCTCTTGTTGATATCACTGTTGTTACATTCAGAAAACTTTCATGAAGATTACATATGGAAATGCTGATATTTGAAGACTGTTAACAAAATTTGTTGGCAGTACCAAGGGAACTGTAGTTTATTTTCTCTTCATTGTCAATTACGTACATACCTTACCAAATTCCTAACACTAAGGTACATTTAATTACTTATCTTTCATTTCTTGTTAAGATTATGTATTTTCACTTGCTGTAGATAAACCTACAAGTATCAGATTCTTTAAATCTGTATGTCTAAATAAGTAACTTACTGGATTCCTGGCAGGAAGTTGCATGCTGTTTTGAAATATTATTTGCACCAGGCTTCCCCTCTCTTTCCTTCACAGTGAGGACAAAACTGTCTACAAAAATGTATAATATTACTTGAAAAAATTCAAGTACAGTAAGTTGATTAATTCTAGTAGGAGATGTTTTTGTAGCTTTCCTTGAGAATAGCTTTAGTTGCTGTACTAGCAGCTGAATGCATGAATGTTTTGTTTTAAGGCATGAGCTACAGCTGAAAGGGGTCAAGTGTAGTCTACTTATTGTTACAGTTTCAGCAGCAGACACTACTGCTGATCTCTATTTCTGAAAACTGTATTTCAAACCAACAACCAAATAAGGAGTATATTTTCAGACAAAGCAGAAGTGTTGTTTCCCTTGCTCTATAGATGCTGATTTAATTTCAGAACACTTTGGTTAATTTGATTCAATTGATTGTAAATGTTAAGCATTGTCTTTGCTTGAAAATGTTTGTTCTGCTGTGTTGCAGAACTCTCTTACATGTCTAAATACCAACCAGTTACACTGGACTTTTCTTTGGAGTATTTAAAACATCATCTTGATAATTATGAATCAAAAATTCATATCCTGAAATCAATGATATATAAACACTGGTATACAGTTTTTGACTGTATATTTGCATATAATACAGTTAATTATAGTATGTAGTATTGTACCACATATTAAAAATTAGGGTTTTTTTCTTTTAATGAGTATTTTATGACAAATGATCTGTCTCATCATTAAACCAACCAGAGATGTTAAAAAAAGTGCAAAAAACAAAAGTTCACATAGATACACCAACACCGAAATGCCTGCGCCATAGTGGAAGATTAATATTATGACTGAATATGATTATGACTGAATATGATATGAACTAGGAAGGTTTTATTTTGTGTCTTTTCACAATTTTGAGAATAGCCTTTGATCTTCCAAAGTTGTCGCCTTCTTCTGATTTTCTTAGTTTTTAGAAATCCATCACCTTGTGTCCACATTCACCATAGTCTGTTACTGTCATGCTCTGTTACCTTCCTGAGCTCATGTTATCCTTGAAACTTGTGTTTGTTTACATTCCATGTGTGCAAAGTTTGCTTGCTTTTTAACAAAGCTGTGGTTACTTCTAAATATACTTAGAAAGATGTATTCACATTTTCCCTTGCAATACTTTAGAAAAAGTTTCCACAGCAGTTTATATCTGTATGGAATTCAGGACATGGTTGGAATTTTATAACTATTCAGGCAGTAATACGTGACAGACACAGATTTCATTAGCCATGCTCCAGGGAGCCAAAAACATACCAGTTCTCTTTTATACTGAAATGCAAGAAAGAAATACCAGAATCGGAGAAAAATACTTTCCCTCTTCTGAAGTTCCATGAGTTAATGTACACCTTCCTGTGGCCATCAAACTTTCACAGTTTTGTCTCTTTTAAAATTCTTTACCAAAGTTTTTGGAATGTCTGAATAAATTAAATTCAACATTGTTTGTTTATCTACTGTTTTGTTAATTCATTTTCAAAGAATTCTACCATTCCTTAACCAAATAATTTACTTATGGAAGTCATGCTGATGTGTCCCTGAATATTATAGGTTACATTGAGATGCTGGACTGAAGTTCTATGTTCATGCGTTATGATAGATGTACATGTGTTTTCATTTTTTTAAGATTAAGGCTTGTAGGAGGTAGTTGCATTCTACAGGCATGTGTTTTGACAGATGGAGAGAAGCATTTATGTTGATTTTTCAACAGTCATCCTCTGCAAGACTTCAAGCTCTTCCTGGCTACTGGGAAATTAAGAGTTGGTGATTCAGCCTTTAATTTTGATCCATCTGCTCAAACTAATGAGATACCTCATTTGTAGGCTTCACTTTGAGTTACCAAATGCAACTGAAAGTGTAACATTTGTCATATAGCACAGTTGTCCTCTTGTTTAACTTGAGGACAGATATAATGATAGATAGCTCACCCTACTGAGTTTTCTAGGGTTTTTATTATAGAAACTTTTTATCATGACTGAAGAAGTAAGATCAGAAAATGTCCCAAAGGTTCCAGGTGCTTTTTAAGTCAGTGTGCTCTTTTTGTAGAATTACTAACAATGTAGATCTTCATTAGGAGGTTTCTCTGTCAGATCCTACCTCTTAAGACTGCTTTAGGTGAGAACCTGTAGTGCTCTTAACTCTGCTTTTCTGGGACTGTCCTTCTGTGCTCAATATTATCTGGTGAATATTTGTTTTCATGTTATACTTTGAATTTACTATGTTCTGATACCTGAAAAGATGTTATATCCTCTTGGACTCATGTACTTTTGGAGTTTTATTTGTACCAATTTTTTCTTAATTAAAAAAAAAAAAAAAAAAAAAAAAAAAAAACCAAACCCACAACTGAAATTACACACTGTTCATCAGAGAACATGACTTCATGCTCAGTTACAGGTAGAGGGTTTTTGCCAGCATTTATCTTCTGGGATACTGTTCCTTTGCAGACCAAGTAGAGGCTCAGTCACCAAAAATTACCATTGCCCCCAATTGATTACAGCTGTCTCTTGTCAGGCAGTCACCAGTACATGGGCCACATGCATAAACAGCATTAATTCAGCTACAGAGCTGAAAAAGCTCCTTCACATTTTACAGCTCTGTGAGAAAGGCATCTGAGCAGGTAGCACCTTTCTGAAGCAGCCTGTAAAGAACCTCATGAGATCAGCAAAGATAGTGACTGAAGACCATACTTATCAATGTTGTTTTTATTATAAATTGAAGCATTGCATTACGAGCCAGTTTAGGACAATGCATAACATACTGTCTTTATCTTCACAATATATTTTAAGGGGAAGACACCATTGTCATGTTATGCTTTGAGAAATAACATAGTAATTTGCAGACTTCTGAGAAGTAACATACTATTTTTAAGTTGGTTTTGTACCTCTGAAACATACCATATGTAAATTTTAACTTCGTTAAATTCCTTTATCTAAAAAATACAGAGCTGTTGCTCTTTGTCAAGTTTCAGTACCTTTATTTAGTACTCTAGGAATTAACTCTTTTTGACTCTGACCATCACTACTGTTGTATAGATTCACATCCATTATATCTCCTGCTGTTGCTGACCTTTTGCTGTTTTATCCCATTACCTTGGTTACACAGAGATGATCGTATGATTCTCTCATTGTCCCCATCACCTCTTAAATACTTTTGCTGTTATGAATCTGTCAAACCTTACTGTTTGCTATCTTTTCTTTACTTTTTCTTTTTAAAAAAAAAAAAAAAAAAAAAAGTAGAAACCTGAAATTGCATGAGATTTCTTGGGATCTTGTTGTTAATTTCTTGAATTGTGAATTACAAGGGGAGTTGCTGAAGTCCCTTGAAAGCTTTCAGAGGAAGGACTTCCTCAAACTGCGCTCATAAGACTCTCGGTTTTCCCACGTTCCCCAGACTACTCATCTCTTCTGTTTCTGCAACCTTTCCTTATTTTTTTTTTCTCATACATGACTTTCTTTGATGTTACTTAAATCTTCAAAAGTCCTGTGTTCTCTATGCCCTTGGTGTTGTTTCAACAGTTCTCCTGTATTTACTCTGGGCACCTTACTTTCCAGTATGTGTTTTTTCTGACCTTCAATACTCTGTTACTCTACTTGTCTTCAGCCACAGATATCTAAGTTTCAGTCCTGGTTCCTTACACAATACACTTTGCTCATTTGCCATTTTGGCTTTTTATTACAGTTGTCAATTTGGAATGCTTTTGGCATTCTCCTGTCTTCTGAAACCTCTTTTCCTTTTAAAGACAGAGTACATCTCTGTTTTCCTACTGCTTTTGAGAGATTTCGGTGTAACTCTGAGATGACAGATTGTGTTTTAACTTTTCTTTTACTAGTTCTGGTACTTGGTGAAACTCTGTGAAAGTTCACTTTCTCACTGAGCTTGGTACTTTCAGTTCATAGCAAAAACTGACTGTTTAGTGGAAGTTCCGACATCTTTCTGTGGTTCTCATTGCCCTTGCTGTCAGTGCCCACGTTGAGACTCAAGGTATCAGTACATAAATACTGAGGAGACATCAGTACTTTACAGGAAGTGGTTTCAATGTGCAAGGAAGAACTTTTCTGGTGGTCAAAGATGCCAGGCTCTCTGTTGCAAAGAACCTGGGTTTTGGAAACAGTGTATAGCTATTGAAAACCTCACCACAACATCCAAAATAAATGCAGTAGTAGTATTTCTACATATTTAGCAACAAATCCAGTTAACTTGAGTGGACAGGCTTTAGGAACTGTAAACCAGTGGAGATATGGCAACCTTTTTAGAATTAACATGCTAATAATCTTACTACTGGGACTAAAAATGTAGGGAACTAACTTAAAACAATGAACAGCCTTACACAAACCATCTGTTCTTGATGATGTGCTATGAGTGGTGATTTCACACTGCCCATTTTGTGCTTTTTTCAGTTCAGTTCTCTTAACAACCTCTTGAAGAAGAGTGATGATTTTTTTTATTTTTTTTTTTCAAGTCCCTAGTTAGTTTCTGAGCTTTCACTCTCCTGATTTGAACTAGTTTCTTAGGTTTATCTGCCTGCTTCTGTCTCACCATTTTGCTTTTGTGGTATTATCTCAACCGCATGTGATATACCTGTGACAAGCTTTACATTTTATCTTTTAATTTTATTTTTTTTTTAATGTGCAGAATACAACCATGTATACTTGTTAAATTTTAATTAGTGCATGCATTGGATGGTTTAGTATGCAGTTTGCTGGAGATCAAGCTTGCTTTATTAATTAGAATTTATGTACTTAATTAAAATATTCTATACCACTGTTCTGAATTTAGTTCATTAGAAGTAATATTGAGATCCTATATATTTTTTTAAATCTTGGAATAATTTCTAAGTATCACCTTGCACAGTTTTTAATACTTCACTCCTTCGGATCAGGATTTTTGATGTCACAGATCAGAAGCAGATTACACTTGAATTTATAGAGTCAAAGCTGGTTCTGTGCTATATATTGCACATAAAGCATTCACTTTGTAATTGCTCTCTGTTTACAATAATTGACTTGAACTTTGCAGTACTAAGAAGTGTCATCTTGTTTTTCTTAAAATGCTATCTTAAACCAAAAAGCAAACAGAGTAGTTACTTTAAATCTATTATATTACATTGTCAGAAGTTATTTTGACAGGTATTAATTTCATCTGTAAAAATGATGGATTAAATTTCTTTATTATCAGTCTTCCAGCTATTATTTGGTTGCAGAAGACATGTGAAGATAAAAGTTTAATAAGCTTAGTTACTGCAACTGATGACAGTGCTTTTGTAGCTGTATCATAAGATAAGATTTAATAAACCAGTATTTTCTTCAGAGGTCTCTCTGGAACTTAGTACCTTGAGAATTAAACTTGTCCTAGTATTTTTTCCTGGGTGAAATAGTGTTTATAGCATACTCTGGACAAATAACTCTGGAAAGTTACTGGATTTGTTAAAAAGTATTCTTTATCTAGGTTGCTTTTTTTGCTAAACTTCCACCTTACAGCCTAAAGAGTTTATTTCAGTCTGAGTTTTTGTAACTCTACTTATACAGATTGCTTCTACTTCATCCTCTTGTGTAGCTTATTTACATATATACATGTATATATTGCTTCTATATTTATATATGCACACATGTATGTAGATACGCAATAATAGACAAATACAGAAGGTAAAGTGTTCGGGCAGAATAACTGAATTATGGCTGATCATGCTAGAGTTATTTCTGTGGTCAGTTTATTCAGTGAAGATTTGGATTCTTTGAATAGTTTTCTGTAGAATTTCTTTTGCAGTTTTTGCACAGTTAGGGCCCATTTGTATGCATGGTTTCTTTAACAAAATCACAAACTAATTCAGTCATGGTGCACTATTTTTATGTTCTGTATCTTAATTTATTTCTGCACTCCATTTCCAAAACAGCTGCCTTTTTAAGGATCTAATAGTTAATATAATCTTATGTCTGAATAAATGAAACTTTGTATCTGACTTTAATTAAAAATACTACATTGGTTTGCTGTGTAGAAGATATACTTCAAAAATGTTATATACCAGATGTTTCATGTTATTGTCAAATATATGTAGTTTTCCACTATATTTTCTGGTCAAATCTGTTTGGCTTTAAACATTTAATACCTTGTCAGATGCCTATATGAACAGCTGAGAAAACTACTGGAAATGGATGCCATAACATGTTACATATATAATAACCCCTTATTCTTCAGTTAGGTAGCCTTCTATATGTTCACGTACTATATTTCTGTGCCTTATGCTAATTATTGCATATATGTTTGTATTTACATAGTAGTTTGTGTCTATCTGTGTACTCAGGTGTTCATGATGAATTTATGTAGACCAGAAGCACCAATTTAATATCCTTCTGTTCATTAGATCACAAGGTGTTCAGTTTATGTCTGTAGTCTTGCACAACTACACAATAATGTTGGTGTTGGTAATACAACTGTTTAAGGTAGCAAATGCTACTGTTTAGAATTACTCTTCTGATACTATGAATGTACATTGAATCATTAAAACAAAAAATCAAATTTAATTCCAAATGAGTAACTTCTCATAGCCTAAAATTATATTTAAATGAAATAATAAATAGTTACATCTTGAGTCAGTTGGTCTTTTGTGGATGACCTAAGTGTTGTTACACATGTATGCCTTAGAAATGTGTAAAGGCAGCTTGCCCAGTCTTGCAGCCTAATGTCATGAGTTTTACTACCTCTATGTTAAAAGCTGTTTTTCAAACATGGGCAGCAGACCATTAATGGTCTAGAAGATTGTGGGAAGTTTAAGTCTGGATTCTTGTCAGCTTCATACTGTTCTTCAGTAAGAATTTAATGTCAAGGATAAATGATAGTCCAGAAGACATGTTGAGGATTGTCAGTGGTCCAAAGCTTTTGAAAATTCTGGCTCTGTAGCCCAGAAGAAAAGGGATCTGTGTGCTTAGTTTAACCTAATAGATAGTATCAACTAATAAACTCCTTTAGTATTGTCAAAACTTCTGTAAATTATTCAAAATGTGACAAGATAACTACTGTCCACCAAAACCTTATGCCTATCACAGACTTTTTGAGATGTTGCCAGGGAACCCAGAAGTAATATCATTACTGGGTTGTAAATTGAAATATACAGTAATATAGGATGCTATAGAAAATAAGTTATTTTGAGGAATACATGAGGATGGGAAATGAATATTCTTTATTAAGACACTAAGATGCATCAGAATTCCTTTTGACTTTATATTTCTATTCACTTTCCAGAGTTTGAGTTTTCTCACATACGTAATTCTGTTGTGTTGATAGTTTTCTTTGTGGTTACTGAAGAGATGAGTGCAGAATATGTTACATTTGTATACTGTCATGTATTAATCCTGAGGTATTTCTAATATTCTTATTTCTGAGACAATATCTTGAGAAGCGCTAGGTATATAAGGTATGGCTTTACAAGGGATATTCTGATTGTGCTAGCACAGTTTACTATTGTTTGCAAACTACTGCATCATTTAAATTCTTCATAAGTTTCTTATTTTAAAAATTTCTTATACTTGAGGGCTGTTCTTCACTTTGATGTAGAAGACCTGTTGATCAGGAGCAAAGAAAGCTTCTGGATAAAGGTCTGTGTTTTTAAATCAGTACTGGTAAGAAATAAGCTAGAAAACCTGACCTGTTCTTCAGTTGTTCAGTAGGTTTATTTATGTTGCTAGATCTTATAAAACCAAGAGATATAGAGGATGACAGCAATTTTCTTAATCTTTTTACTTAAGTAGAAGGAATGAGAATAGATATGAAGATTTTAGATTTCTCTAGTATCCTCTATGTTCCTTTCCTTCGGTAAAGCTGAATAGAATGTGCTTATTACTACTGGCTCCTGGGTTATTTTTTCATACTATGCATGGTATACATGTAAGTATAAATAGTTTTGGAAACATAAGAAGAAATACAGTAGACATGACAACGCTTATTCTGGAGTGATACTTGACAAAAATATAATTTATGATAATGCAGAAATATTTTATTGTACAAACTCAAAATAGTTAATGTCAGAACAGGACAAAGGGAAATGCTTGAAACAAGTTACTGCATGAACTTGTTTTTCTAAAAAAAGATGCAGTGAAAAGCTGCTTATAATTTTGAATAATAACTGTCGTTCAAGTCCATTGGCATCTGCAAAAATGCAATTGTTAACTGCCTAATGACATATATTTGCATAGTAATAGACTAGCTATTCTTGCTTAATTTTCTATGCAAGAATAGATATTGCTATTTTTATTTCTAGCCTGTCAATTAAAATTCAGAATAATTTCTACTACCTGTAAGAGTCAGTAAAGTATTGTTTGTTTGTCTTACTGAATAATTTGCCCTCTACTTTAATTTTCACTCTATTCATTTTTCCTCTGCATTTTGTCATGTGTTTGGCTAATGCTACAAATTGAAGATATCATAGATCCCATTATACTGTTTTGAAACAGGTTTCCTCTAGTGTCCAGAACCCATATTTAAGCACTGATTCCATAACTGAGCAATTATTTTAAAGGCCATCTAATATAATTCAAAATATAATAAAACAAGATCATAAACACAAGTGCTTGCAATTTTTAAAGTAATTAAAAATTTAGAACTTCCTAATGTAAATTAAATCAGACAAGCCAATCAGCATACATTAGTGGAAAATGTGTATAACTGCTGTATAGGTATAAGAGTCATGAAGTTTCATATGGCAAGTACTTTTTACTCAGAAGCATCCTCCCATTAGTGCTGCTGTATACACACTGACTGTACCTCAGTGTAAAGGTTTGATATAATCAGAGTATCCTATTTTAATGTCAAACTTAAGGATTCAGAACTGGTTTATCCCTATATGTTTCCTTTTTACATAGTAGCAGAAGACACAATGTCATGTATTACATGAGCATAACTGAGTGCCTCTCTGAAACGCCTGTGCTCTACTACATGCAGCATAGGGAACTAAAAGGAGAAATTAGGGGACTGCGTACAGTTGCTGAGCTAAGATCGTGTTGAGATCAGAGATGTGATGCCATAACTCACATGACCGAGTGCTGCAGGGGGTGGAAACAGGTAAGGTCAGGCCAGGACAGCAAGAAACTTGCTTGTATGTGAGAGCACAGCAGGGGTACCTGGAGCTCTGCCTAGGGATGGATGATGAGTCAACTGGGAGTTTAGGAAGAGGGTTAGCCAGCAGACAGACATGACCAACATTGTTGTGGGAGTTTGCTACAGACCTACTGATCAGGAATAAAGTAGATGAGGCTTTCTTCAGACAGCTGGAACAAGGTTCTGTTCAGTGTCCGTGATCTTCCTGGAGGACTTTACCACCCCAGTATCTGCTGCAGGGACAATACAGCAGGGCAAAAGCAGTCCAGGAGGTTTCTGGAGTTCATGGGTGACAACTTCCTAGCACAGGTGATTGAGGAGCCGGTGAGGGTTGATGCTGTGCTTGACCTTGAACTTACAAAAAGGGAAGGACAGGTTGGGGATGTGAATACTGGGAGAAGCCTTGGTTGCAGTGACCAGGAGATTATGGAGTTCAGGATTCTGGTGGAGGGAACAAGACAAAGAGCTAGACCACAGCCCTGGGCTTCAGGAGAGCACTTTGGCTTCTTCAGGGATCTTCTTGAAAGAATCCTATGGCAGGTGGTCTAGATGAGCTGGTTGATTTTCAGGGATCACATCTGATAAACTCAAGAATGTTCCATCCTCATGTGCAGGAAATCAAGCAAATGTGACCTAAGGCCAGTGTGGATGAGAAAGGAACTCATGACAAAACTCAAACATGGAAAGAAAGCATACAGGAAGGTAAAGCAGGGACAGGAGACCCAGGAGGAATGTAAAGACACTGTCCAAGCATGCAGTGGGATTAAGAAAGCCAAACCCCATCTGGAGGTGAATATGGCAAGGGGTGTAAAGAGCAACAAGAAGGGCTTCCACAAGTACAGCAGCAGCAAGAAGACTAGGGAAAATGATGGCTTTTTGCTGAATGGGGCAGGAAACCTGGTGACAAAGAATATGGAGAAGATTGAGCTACTCAGTGTCCTCTTGGCCTTGGTCTTTGCTGGTAAGATTTGACTACAGGAATCCCAGGTTCTCTGAGACAAATGGGAAGGATCAGAGCAAAGACTTAGCCTTACATAAATCTATGCAACCTGATTGGAGACACCCACACTGAAGGAGCTGGCTGATGTCATTGCAGAACCACTTGTGATAATCCTTGAGAGAGAACATGGTGACCAGGGGAGGTTTCTGAGAAATGAAAGATGGCACATGTCATCCCTGTCTTCAAAAAGGACGAGAAATTTGTGTCTGTAACCTGACTATCACAACCTTAATTGAGGTTATAATGTTAAAATTAATGGAAAAAAGTCAAGGTGAGGAAGAAAATGTATCAACTGCTAATTAAAGAAAAATTCCCTGGTCTTTTTGACTAAAAGTCACTAGATATAATCCTAAAAAGTCAATTTAATAACTAAAAGTATTAAGGCCATCTTTTGTGGTGGAATCTGCCTTTCATGGGGATTTCTGTGCACCTTCTAAATCATCTCCTGCCTCTTGGAAATCAGCGAGACAGTAAGTTTTCAGAATGCCTGTGAATTATACAGAAACAGGACAATGATATGCTAAAATATAGAGAGAGGTATTGTTGGAACTATTTGGGACTATTCCAAATTTATTTTCCACCAAAGACAAAGAAGTTACATGCTTACAACACCTACAAAAAAAATTTTTAAAAGCTAATAGTTCCACAATTTCTGTGTTTAAAAGTCTGGTTAAGTGGGAAGATCTTTTGCTGGAGATGATACAACATAGAGGAAAGATTAGGAAAAATGAAGAAATTAAACCAGGATCAACTAAGTTTATACTGACAATTAGAAGAGAGTTATAACAATAATGATTGTAACAAGTCAGAGAAGATGGAGCAGGAGGTGCATCAAGAAGCAAACTGTAAGAGAAAGTAAAATGAATAAGAAAGATGGTGGTATTTCAGAATGTGTGTGATAGTAGAGCCTTTTTTTATGGATAGATTTAGAACACAAAAGACTTAAATGAAGGAAGAGAAGATAGGAAGAAAATTAAGAAAGTACTTCCAATATAATGGCTTTACCATAGATTTTTACACAGAATTTCATGAGCAATAATAAAAATGGGATGGGACTATACAGTATAATATTCATTAGGGTGGGCACATCTTAAGTAAAAAAATACATTTCCACATTAAAAGAAAAAGAAAAATTGAAATTATAGGATAGATGTTTTTAAAAAGTAGTATTATTACTACTAATGTGCATTATTTGTAAATGCACATTACGATAGTAAAAATATCTGTAAACTAAACAGGAGTTACTACCTTAAAAGCCAGTATATCTAAATAGAAATATAATTAAATAGCTATGTTAAATGGATTTTTTTACATTAGATTCTGTAGTTTTTTTCAAAAATCCTACTTTGTGTTTAAACAAGGATGATCAGAAGTAATTTATTTGAGTGAATAATTAAATCAAAACTTAGCAGAGACAGCTATTAATACTAATCTATCAAAAGCCCAAAATATACCATGTTACAGTACTGATTAGCTGATGCAACATTATAGATTTCTTTGCTGTTGTTATTAATTAATATTTTCTGTTAAAATATTGTATGGTATTATGTAGCTTTGTTCTTCAGTGTACGGATGTTTTAATGGCCACTCTTGCTCAATTTTTTTGGCATTTTTGACCCTTCAAGCTTGAATGCAAATTCCTGTATTCTAATGCACAGTATTTAATTTTGTATGAGTAAATGCAATCTACTTTTACCTTGTGAAGATTTTTCTAGACAAAAGGAAGGATATATAAAAAATGTCTCATTAGAACTAGTTTGTAGGTAGCTTAGTAATCTTTAAATTTTCTGTAGTGTAAAAGATCTTAATACACATGCAGATTATATCAATATTTATTTAAAATAAAGGTGTACTAAAAATTATTTGAAATATAGAAAATAAATTCAGATTCTCATGTTGCCTTGGTAAATGACACAGTCCGTTCAGCTTTTTTCATTCCCGTGGTGTTAACATGTGAAAACTTTAATATGCAAAATACAAAAATCTGCTAAAATAAATGTAGGACTTCTACATTAAACTTTTCAAGCTTTATTATAGGTCATCTTATAACATTTCTTATTTCATATACTTTATTGCTGTTCTTTGAGTTACTAGTTCTGGGCAGTGATCTTGATAAGTTATTGTGGTGTTAGTGAGAGGAAGGGGAAATCCCATTTATACACATGTCATACTATCGTTTAGATTTGGTAACCAAGACGTTCTGATTTTGCAGTCAGTTTGATCAAGAGCTATTAGTGAGCCATTTGTGTTGTTTACATTTATATTTTGCATGGAATATACTTTTCATTCTGGAATAAATGGAATTAGGCACTGGAATTTTGAACTGTATCTTGGCGGTTGGGGAGAAATCAGAAGAAAGAAACAATTTTGTTATTCCTTAGAATAAGGCTAAACATTAGTGAGTTGTATTTAGTCTAGTAGATGGTTTTATTTAATGAGGTGCAAAGATGATGTTTTTAACATAAATAAGTGCAGTCAGCGCTCCTTGGGGAGAAGTGTTGAAACCTCATTAGGAATTGAGTTTTGTAAAATACTTGGAAGAGATTTCATACTGACCTTAAGGGAGAAAATAAATGGTTAGATAGATTGATCTGTTGATCCATATAACCTAACTGTTAATTTTCAGTTAAAGTAATACCCAGGTCAAGAACTGGATGCCACATAAGAAAACATGTTATAAGGATTTAGCTGGGTGAAGCCAAACAGTGTCTTGAAGCTAAAATAAAGTATATATACTTGTCTCTAAATTGCATAATTAGTATCAACATTACATTAAATAAATTCATTCTTTCGTCTTAAATTCTTTGAAAGATTTAATGCAAAGTCAGTGGCAAAACCTAGGCCTTCAGTCCTTGAGGAGAGGTGTTAAGTAAAACAGAAATGCTGAACTCCAGCATTCACGTGACCAGCACTTGTCATAACAAGACAATTCCTGGAAAAAAATGAATGCACCATTTTGGTGTTATCATAGAGAATGTTAGTTTAAAAGACACATTTTTCAGTGGCAAAATAACACAAACATCTTTACTGTCAAAGGCAGAAGAAAAAGTGTTTCAAGGAATTTCAAGAACCTGATTATAAATTTTCATGAATGATTTTAGACACTTTTATGTATATGTGGTGTGTTTTTTCTTTCTCCTCTAAGTGAAAATATCAGTTCTACTAGCATGTAGTTACATGTCTCCGATAACAGAAAAGTACTAGTTCTCAACGTATTTTGAATAACGGCATGCTTCTCAGTGCTTTGGTGATACACTAACGCACTTCAGAAAGATTACAACCTGGAATATGCACTACTTGGGGAATGCAAGCACTTCCTGTTGTGAATTTTAAACAACGTCTTTGGTGAAAACGTTTGATTTGTTTCAAACTTTAAGAAAATTCTGGGGAGGTAACCTAGCTAGAGATATTTACTTTCTCCTTTCTTGTATATTTTTTATTATTTAAAAGCTTTGGTTTCAGGAGAGCAGCAGCAGACGCTTTCAGCACTAGGGCTATATACACCAGAGCTAGCTTTGAACTGCAGAGTACAGATCTAATTACACAGTTTGTAGCTGTGGAACCACTTCTCTGTATTCCAAATTACTTTTCCTAACTTATTTGCATAATTTAATGCACAGAGATTTTGCCACTGAAATATAATATTCTCTGACACAGTTAGGACAGGCTAAATTAACCCTCTTAAGACTGTATTGCTGTCTCACAACGTATTTGGTAAATGCTTACCAACTTCATTTGGGGAAAAGCATTCAGCAAGGTGTTATATGTCAATTTTTAGCTAGAGCTGGTTCTTTACAAACCTATTTGGTGATGTACAATATAATAAACATTAACCTTAAGACTGGGCATCTCTAATCAGCTAATAAAGCAATCTACCTTTTTTAATCGGTGTTTGTGTCTGTCTACCTGTCACTGAGAAGTTCTTTTTATTGTCAGCAATTTATGCAATAATTTTAAATTTAAAAATTTGATCAGGTGTTGATATGTGATCATGAATTACATAAGTCAATTAATTCAAATGTGATTTTTAGTTTAAAGCTAGTGGAAGGTAAATTTAATAAAGAGAACATGCTGCACATCTGAAAATTAGGTATCTTTCTATAAGGACTGTAGAAAGGCTTATGGGTAGGGGCCAGTTATACAATGCTGGTTTTTTGCATAATAAGGTCTTACATCTTTCTGAATGATGCCAGACATTGTCATACAGTGATTCTGGAGGAAGAGAAGAAGAAGAAGATGACATATAGAAAGTGTTAAGAGAAAATCAAATATGTTCTTTGATCATTGGATATTCTGAGGGTCTTTATGCATTACAACTTTATTTCTTTCTGTTCATTTTGTGCAAGAGATTTAATATATTAAAGTAGTAGTTCTGGTTTAGGACACATCTTCATTCCAGAAGATTAAAATTGTATGATGATGGATGCAATAGAGAATAATAGAAAAAGAAGACATGTTCTGTTATGTAGGACAAAGAAACACTTCACTGAAAATTCAGATTTTGTCCCTGCCTCTGACAGTTTATTTCTGATGTTACAGAAGCTGAAGCTGATAAAATAAAAAATCTTTAGAAGTACATACTAATCAGGGCTTCTAGATTTTGAGGATATGACATAGGAAGCATTGATCTGATGATTAAGAGTATTGGCTGCTCATGGCTTCAGTGGAGTTAATAAGGAGTTCTACTTTGAGTTTATCAAGTCATATATAGTAAGCAGTATGATCTCACATCTTAAGTTTCATGCTCAGATATATACTTAAACTTAGTTTCGCTTGTAAAGTGGGAATGAGGAAACAATGTTGTATACATTTTTTCTTGGTGTTATGTAATCCTGACTTGTAATGATTACCCTCGCAGCAAATCCCATTATGCAATTGTTAATTCTTGAGAGCAGGGTTTGATCAGAGTATGCTAGATAAAACAAGGGTAAAACTAGATCTTGATTCATTGAGTGTTGTCTGTTTCACATACAGAACATGGCAGGTAATGTTTCAATTTAATAAGGAATATTAAATACAGACTCTGTTAAAGACTGGCTTCCAATTTAGCACCATCCTATTTTCTACATATTTTCCATGGTAGCCCAGCCAGCTCGTTCAGGTCAGGGTTGGCAATTCATTTCTTCTGCTTAGCTACCATTCCTAATGATGCACTTGAAACATCTTCCAGTCCCCTGACAGAGAAACAGGCTGCTTGTTTTTCAGTTCTTGTGGAAAACCCAGCATAGAATTGCACTTGTCCTGTTTAGTTTCAGGTGCATGTAGGCAGAAGCTTTAGAAATCATAGACCTCAAATTTTATCAAGTCTGTACCAAGCCTCTGCTAACTGAAAGCAAAAACCTATGCTCTTTAAATATTAACTCCTCGGTTCACAGTGAAAATAGAGTAAAAAAGAATGTTGATGCTTTTTATAGCTACAGTTTAATTCTATGGTATAGTATTGAATATCAGAAAGTTTTCAATATTACTAATTTACTGAAATTTATTTAGTATAATGGTTAAAATAAAAGATAAAGGGACCTTGGAGTCTAAAGTACAATGTGGTCCCAATCCATCTGTCTTCAGCTCTTGAGGCATCTAAACTGAGTGCCTCTTAATATCAAAGTTCCTAAAGCTCCCAGGATTGTTTCTGAACATATACTATGACAGGCAGTGGTGAGAAAGGAACATTATATTTGGTTTTAGGTAAAAGGCTCCAAGTCTTTTTCCATCACTGTTAACATTCTCAGCAGCATGAAAAAAAATGTGAAAATGTTTCTCATATAAATTTCGATTAGTATTTTCATGGATTTTGAATATTGTATCAGTGAACCTGCTGTTACAGTGGTAATATTCTTGTGGGCCTTTAACTGTGAGCACTGCACAGTATTTCTTTTTTCTTTTTTCCTTCTTCAATTCCCCACCCAGTACCCTGGACTGTATAGTTCTTCCAAAAATTCCATTTTTATAGGAAAATTAAATTTAATTTATTTTATGATCTTATTTCTTAAGGCATTTTGGTCTTTACTAGTAGCCCTCATAGTTGTGCTTTTAATATCTGCATTTCTTGAGCTCATATGTTTCTTATCTAGTATCTCAAGTAGATGTCTACAGGTGTACCAAATTCTGTACAACTGTTCCACTGGTAAATCTTCCATAACACAGCATATTTTTTGTCATTTTTTAGATTAATCCTCAAGTCTGTCATCATTTCAAATAAAATCAAGGCGCCAGACTTTGTAAAAGATTTCAGATTATTTTCTACTGAGACAAACTGATTATTGAGTGATGTGTTTTAAAGTATGTTAATTGAAATGAAAGTATTGCAAAAGTAATGCTATGTTGTCATTTTAGAAGTGTTCAGAGGCCAAGATTCAGTTACACAATATACTTGTATAATATTCTATAGAAAAGTGTCAGCTATTAGATTTTATTTTCTTACAGAAGTTCATATTAAGTTGAGTTTCTAACATTTTATAGAGTCATAGAATGGTTTGGGTTGGAAAGGATCTAACCTTAAAGATCACCTAGTTCCAACCCCCTGCCATGGGCAGGGACACCTTCCACTAGACCCTAGACCAGGTTGCTCAAAGCCCCGTCCAACCTGGCCTTGAACACTGCCCAGGGAGAGGGAATCTACAGCTGCTCTGGACAACCTGTTCCAGTGCCTCACCACCCTCATAGTAAAATATTTTTTCCTTATATTTCATAAAAATCTACCCCCTTCCAGTTTAAAACCATGACCCTCATCCTATCACTACACTCTCTGGTAAAGAGTCCCTCCCCAGCTTTCCTGTAGGCCCCCTTTAGGTACTGGAAGGCCACTGTAAGGTCTCCTTTGAGCCTTCTCTTCTCCAGGGTGAACAACCCCAACTCTCTCAGCCTGTCCTCATAAGGGAGGTGCTCCAGCCCCCTGATCGTCTTTGTGGCCTCCTCTGGACCCGCTCGAGCAGGTCCATGTCCTTCTTATGTTGGGGGACCCAGAGCTGGACACAGCACTCCAGGTGGGGTCTCACAAGAGCAGAGTAGAGGGGGAGAATCACCTCCCTTGATGTGCTGGTCACAGTTGTCTTGATGCAGCCCAGGATACAGTTGGCTTTCTGCACTGCAAGTGCACACTGCTGTCTCACCATTCAGCTTTTCATCCACTAGTACCCCCAGGTCCTTCTCTGCAGGGCTGCTCTCAATCCACTCATTGCCCAGCCTGTATCTGTGCTTGGGATTGCCCTGACCCACGTGCGGGACCTTGCACTTGGCCTTGTTTAACTTCATGAAGTTTTCACGGACCCAGCTCTCAAGAATCATGGTCTCTCAGGATCACATCTGCTCTCAAGGTTAGGTACAATTAAGGGTAGAGAAGAAACGTGAGAAATAACAACAGATTTTCTTCTGAGTCTTCAAAATAATAAAATAATATTTTCTTATCTTTTTGATGTTGCTTATCATTGTCTTAGCAGGACCAGGAGATCATAGTTACAGTTGACTTCAGAATGTCAGTTCCTAAAGTTTCTGTGTGATTATAACTGGAACTAAGAGGTATTTTCCTCACAATTAGTTTCAGGAATGGGCTCTATACAAGCATTGCAGTTGCTGTTCATTTATATAATAATTGAAAGGATAATTCTTCAATCAAGGGCCTGTTTTCTACTACCATCTCTGTGACTAGTGGTCTGTGCTCTGCTTTGTGCAACTGTAGTGACTTAGTTTTACCTGTTCTCATTTCTCAGAACAGCTTTTTTATCTGGTTTGGGTTTTTTTTTTTATATAGGTGTAGGCCACCAAAATGTTACACTTTTTTTTTTTTTTTTTACTGTATCTTGTTTAGTTTGAAGTTACCTCCTAATACTACTCCATATCTTGTTTAAAAAATCCATATAGAATTATATACCCTGGTTATTTACCCTGTTCAGCTAGGATAGGGTTAAATTTCCCCAGCAGGGAGGGGGAAGGGATCTCCAGCCGGGTTATTCACATCATGTTGATGTCAGTTCCGGCGCGGCAGCGTGGGAACTTTTTCCTTTGTGGCTTTGGTGGTGGGGAGCACGCGGTAGGCTGGCTGTATCCATTGCGGTATTTCTCTGTATATCTTTTGTCTTGTTTACTGTTATTACTGTTTGTTGTGTTGTTATTATCGCTATTGTTGTTGTTCATATTGTTTATTACACTGTTGTATTAAATTTCCTCTTATTTTAACCAGGGGTTTGTGCCCTACTTGTGTCTGAGGGTAGGGGAGGGACAAAGGCAACGTGGTCTCCAGTCCTGGCAGGGTTTAAAACTATCCCATGGATCTGTTAATAAAAGGAAATTGCTTGTTTGCATAGTTATGTAATTTTATTTAGGGCTTTCTCTAGAAAAAAATTACAAAAGTTAAATGGACAAGTAATCCTGAAACAATTAATGAAGATAGAAGGGACATACAGTGCACTTCTGTTATGTTGTGGTTCTCTTACTTTTTGAATAAATTTTCAAAATATTTTGCTGGTATGCTTTTTAAGTTAGAGAAAATTGATATGTTGCTAACTGTGACATGTATCTGAGAGTATTTCTACTCAGATGAAAGTTAATAATTGTAGGAGTCACATTGTCACCAAATTGGTGATGGGAAGATGTATCAGATAAACAGGTAAGGAGTAATGGCACCCAGTAAGCAAATATTTATGCACACATTGTTTCTCTTTTTATGTCTTATCTATATTGTTACCTGAATTAATTTGCTTGGCTTATGTCTATTTTTATAAAAAATTGTATGCACATTGCACATTTATAATTAAATTATGGATTTCCAGAGGCTATAACTTGTTTAATTATACCCTAAATTGTGCTACTTTCTTAATAGTGTTTAATTTAAAATAATTCAATTATACACTGCAAATTGATACAAGCATGATTGTGCCAGAAGGTCAAAATTAACCTGCAGTTTTCTGGAATTTGACATACCAATCTTAAAATTCAATCAAAACTACCTTAAAACAGAACTGTAACTCAGTGGGTATATTTTTAATTAAAATTAGAGGGACTTACAAAACAGTGTTTGCCATTTACTCAGGAGCCAGTCACTCAACGTTTTGCATGTGTTAGCTACAAGAAGACAGAAATTGTCATACTTCATCAAACTGAAGAACTGTCTGACCAAGTGTGTGGAGTCAATTTAAGCAAACCCAGGGCAATACAAAGTGCTTAAGGGAACAGTATAGTGTGTTTTCCAGTGTACATTTCCCGAGCAGTATGTGGTTAACAGACATTCAGAACTGTTATTACAGTAGAATTAAGTGGTATTTAAATACTTTTCCCTTTCTACACCAGTCCAGGGGCTTACTGACGTGATTCATCTTAAATGTGCCTTGCAGTGAATCTTAATTTAATATCGGTTTAAATTGCTTCATATACATATCTAAAGGAATAGATATTAACATCTCATTGCTGTCTCTTGGTTCAGATACCATATGTGATGGTAATAAGCATAATAAATTAACAGAGGGATTGATTGGATGATACCCAACTGTAATTCCAAAGCCTACTGCAGACATGGGTACAAATAATTTTTTTATTACCACTCAACTTTTATTTGTTAGGGAAATATCCGCAGTGTTTCTAAGGTATCTTACTGAGTGATAATATGTGGTTTAAAATCCATAACAATATCTCTCAATTTTAAAATTCTATCCCCATTATATGTTTGCATTTGTTGGTGCTTCATTTCATTCTTCGATTGTCCAGTGGTTTAGGACTGCAGTATCCCAAGGTTCTTTATAGTCAGTTTTTGTTTCAGCTGTCTCACGTAGTCAAGTGTATCATTACTATTTCCTTTCCAGATCATTTAGGATATGTCAGATAACACAACTCTTTAAATCAATAGTAATCTCCCTACTTTGTGAAAACAAACTATTTATTGCCAACAGTTGTATCCTATCTTTTAAAGACTAATAAATTAAAAAAAAAGAGAGCCTCCTCAAAAGCTATTTGAAAATATTAAATACAATATAGGCAGGATTACCCTTCAATTTCCCTAAAGCAACATTAATTTTCGTTTGCATGTCATGTATTAACTTTTTTTTTGTTCCTCTAGGGAATATTTTGTAATTAAAGTGTTTTCATTACTTGATTAAGACTTCTGCTATTTCTCATCAGCCCTGTTTCTATCTTAAGGTGATGGTGTTTGTTCACGCTAGAAATGCCACAGTACGAACTGCTATGGGTCTTCGAGAAAAAGCCAAAAACAATGGTCATATTTGCCACTTTTTGTCACCCCAAGGATCAGATTATGGACAAGCTGAAAAACAGGTAAGTGAAGAATTTACGTTGGTATCCTTTACAATCCTAGAATGATGTTTTTACGAGACAGTCCAATACAGGAATAGATGAAGCATTTTTGACATTTTGGGAAGATATATTTTGCTCTGAAGGGATGTGCAAATTTGCTGAATTGAATAGAGGAAATAAAAGCGTAAAGGTGGAGGAAGAGAAAAGTGCTGTTACTTTTAGTTTTTTAAACAAAAGTTGATAATAGGTTGTGTTTTATGCAACCTCTACTACTTGACAGTAGTCTTCATGTAATCTGGAGCTCGGGAAGTTCCTAAACCACCAATTGACACAATTTGGGAGACTACCTATCGCCTGCTTTTTGCACTCTTTCCTTAAGCATCTGCTACTGTCCTCACTTTAAGGCACAAAACTGTCTTAAAGTATTAATCTGATCTAGCCTGTAAATTTACCACATTTCCAAAACCATCTCACTTTCCTCGTAAATCAACTGATGGTGAGCAGTCAAAAAGTAATCTGAGAGTCAAAAGTGGGGAAAGTATTTGAATCTCACAAGGGTTTAGCCCCCTTAATCTGATCTTGTTTAAAAATGTGTATGTGGATCATAAATTACTGACATTTTGAGCAGTGGCCAAGTACTTGCCAGATGAAACTGTACTTTTTTATAGATTCTAACAGTTCTGTTTTTGCATGAATTGTGTTAATCGACCTTCCAAATTTTTTTCTAATATATAACACACAGAAGTAACTTGGTCTACAACAACTTTTTTTCATCTATTCGAGCAATATGCCAGTATTTCTGCTGAGAGAATATTTCCAAAACAATTCTTAATTCAGTGTTACATGTGACATTTATATTTGGTGATGTTGAGGTCTAGAGTCAAAGCGTCTTGTTAATATTCCTTGAAAAATAATGTTCTTTCTTTCTCCCCAACTAAATAGCAGAACATAGAGGAGATACTTATTCATTGTAGAAAGTTTAATGTATGTATAAGACACCTCCTCTTAATAGCAAATACATCAATAAACTCAAATATTTTGGGCCCCTGTGAATTAGGAAATTTGTGAGGGTTTTAGTTTCTGTGTCTATCTTTAGATTCAATAAATACGTTATTTTATACCTCTGAAGAGAATGTGAAAGGATTTGTTCAGAATTATTAATTATGAATGGAACATAGATGTTACATTTGGTAAATTCACATTTCTGAAATGTAGACAAAATTCTATTTTAAAGAAGATTTTTTTTAAATTGGGATCAAGTATGTTCTTTCTGTTGACATGCTTCTGAGAGCTGTAATAAATATTTTTAAAACTATGCTGAGTTATAAATTGATGTCTATTTTATGAAATAGCATATTACGAAGTCCTTCTTTCTAGTGGATTTTAGTATCTTCTGCATTATAAAAATAACATCAGACCTGAACCTTGAGATCCCATGTTTCTACTGTAAAAACAGTAATTAAGAGGGAACTTTTTCTCATTAGATTTCTTAGAACATAATCTGAAACCCTTAGTTTATTAAAAATAATATTGCTTTTTAATGCTAATACAGAAACAAATATTTTAATCTATTGAAAGTAGCACTGCTTAATTAGACACTAAATATTATTGCTAAAGAAGTTAAAAAAAATGATACGCTTATTTCAGCGGTGCATATTATGTGAGTTATCTGCCAAAGAAGCATTGGTACAACTCACTCTGTATTTCAGTGAAAACTACTGCTGTATATTGAGTTCTCTTCATTCTGGGATTAAATGAATTAGAAAACATATTCTTATGTGGAATGAAACCACAGGAATGTCACAGAGAAAAGTTCTACACCTATTTGGAATACAGATTATTGCTACCTGTGCTTGAGTAGTGATTTAAGGTAGCATTTATAGTACAAATTAAGAGTGGTAGATAAGATGTCCTATAGGTTATTGACCACATATCTGAAATAACTTTTTTTTTTCTAAGGGTATTTATGCTTCACACTGAAATATAGGGGGTACTGAGTAAAATAGTAATTTTCCCTGCTCTTCTGTCCCCTGCATCCCCACCCCAGCACACATATATTTGTGATGAATCCCAGCAACTGTTCTAAATCAAATTTTGAATTGAGGATTGTAGTTCCAAATGCTGATCTATGCAAAAGTTTATAGAAAAGATGACTTTGCTTTAGAAGATACTTCCAGAAGATTTTTAACTTTTGTAATAAATCAAGCAGACCTTCATTGTAATTAAAAGCAAATGAATTCTTCTCATATATTTCATAGTAATCTTTGAGCCTTTTGACTACTTTCTGTATTATTACAATAGCAAAAATGCTTCTTTTGCCCAGAAGGCTTAGGGACTTGTATGTTATAAAATGTAATTGAAGAAGCATGCATGGTATTGTGAAGAACTATTTCACATACTATAATACAGCCAGAGACTATAGTTCTCATTAAACTACCTCAGAATCTTAGATAAACTAATAAATAATAACTAAATAACTGAAATATTCACCACAAAAGTCCACTAAATTAGGAGGTTATTTTGATGCTCAATAAATTTCAGTGGAAAATCCCTGAAATATTTAAAAACTGTCACCACAATGTGTAGTCATTGTATGAAAGATATGATTATTCTCCATTGGAAATGCCTGAACCTTTTATTTCAGTATTTTATTTTATTTTAAAATGTAATAAGTGGACATTATGACAAGAAGTCTTTAAACATAGAATAATACAAAGCGTGTAGCAGTGTTGGCTGCCTTTTTTTCTGAAGATGTCAGTGTCTTTTACATTAAGTGTCCGGTATCTGGTACTGGTATCACATTTGATACCAATAAGAAGAGATTCTCTTTTGAGAAGCATAATTGAAATCAGGATATGTTTGTGATAACCTTATTGTCTATTCCTTAAAATAGTTGTCTTATCATCTTTAGATCATATGCTATCTGCCAAAATAACACATTAAATCAGCTGTCTGTTCCCACTAACCCTTTTCCATGAGGGAGTGAACTGCTGATTACCAGAATTTGCCCTGCTAGGGTATGCTGGTTTTGACTAGCCTCTTTCCTGGCTGCTGTTATGCTTGAGCAGGAAACCCTAGAGTCATAATACTAAAAAAGGTATTTTAAAAGGTGTACTAGACTACATCAAAAGGAAGAATCAACTGTGTTTATAGCATTTCTGACTGCTTCAGAAAGTAATGTGTAATATGAATGTGTTTTGATGTGATATAATACTTACTATTTGTGGATATAGCAGGCAGATTACATCTTTGAGGCAATGCATCTTTGTACTGTATTGGAAAGGACAGACAGGGAAGACGAGGAGAGGGAGTTGTGCTCTGTCAATTAGATCTTTGGCTGTGCAGACCTCCACAGTGAAACCAGACCCATGCAGTTCCTGTTTGGTTCAAGATTGGAGCAGGAGGGAACAGACAGGGAGGCTGTGATTGGAGGTCTGTTATGGACCACCTGTCCATGGAGGGATGGTAGATGTGACTTACTAGGAGCTACTGGCAGAAGCCTCCTGCTGGCAGGCCTTTGTTTTCATGGGAGATTTCAACCATCTTCTGGTATGGTAAGCATTATTCAAGCAACTCATGGGGTTCACAGTCTGTGTTTAGACACACCTTTTCAATCCAGCCAGACCCTTACTGGGCTTACCGCTCAAGCAGGGAAGAACTGGAGGCAACTGTTGTCATGAATGGCAGTGATGGTTGCAGTGATTAAGCTTAGTGTGAATTAGTACCTAGGAAGAGTGTGAAAGATAAGGTCAAATACAGTTACAGACAAAACTGGTGATGATTATCTTGGAAAACAAGGCAAAGAAATATGACTCAATAACAGAACAAATGTATAACCTAGTGACTGATAGGAAGGAAGAGGTGTGAAGACCATAGCAATGAATGAGAGAATGGTGCTCTCCAGCAGAGTTCACATAATATTCTTGTGGCTGCCCTGAGTCTTACAATGACTATCAAGAGAGAGAATAATTCATCAAATTTTTCAAGTGATTAGTACATATAATATGCACATTTTACATTAATGACAATTCACATTATTTTACTTATTATGCATGTAAATATGACCTAGATCTTGGAGAAAAATGATTGTTATTTTTGTTATTATTATTGTTATTATACAGATTGTATATTTCAGTATACTTAAGGGCTTCTTCATTGACACAATAAATAAATTACTACTGGGAATAATAAAAATAGAGTGAAGGCCTAGTCATACTGAAGTCCGTGGCAAAACATCAACAATAACTTTTCCCTACATACTTCCATTAGTCCTCTTTGAGGATCCATTCTACAAACAAAGTTAAATTATTTTATTTTTACTTACCATAAAACTAGATATTTTGTTGAATTTGTTTCTGTTGCCTAATAAATATTATCCTCAAAAGGAGTTTTTAGATATAAAAGAAATCTGTGTTCTCTGTTAATAGAAAACTTGTTGCTGTTTAAAACAAAAATGCGTACCATGTATTGAAATGAATATGTCACAGCATATATCTTTGAGGTGTATTTTTTTATATACAGTTATCACAATAAGGATACTAATCAAATATAATATATACTCTTCCAAGGCAGCAACTCTGCACAAACAATCATCAATAACTGTAAAATGAGTAATATCCTAGTAACGTTTTGGTGAGCAATTAAGCGTAACTTATTAAGACTTATGAGTACACCAAAGATTTCAGTGAATAGAGTGGGGTGTGGTGGGGTGTTATTAAAACTGTTACTGTTCAGTCTAAATTTTGAGTTTATTTCTTAGCAGTAAATATGTCTAACAGAAGTGATAACAGTAACAGTAACATACCTGCATCTTACCAAAGGGTTTTGTCATAGGAAAAAAATTTCTAAAGACTTAAAGTGTAACAGATAGAGACACAAGGCACAGCAAAGTCAAGCTGGGTATAGAGAGGGTTTTTCTCCCCTTAACTTTCTGCTCCCCCTCCAATAAACTCATACTCTAGACCTAAGGCTGGAATCGGACTATCTGAAGCACATGCAATACACATCTACATTCAGGTAACCTGAAAGTGTAGAAGTTTTCTCCTTCACTGGCAATTCTAATATACTGGAGAGATTTACTGGCAACGGTAAGAACTTCAGTACCACATAGGTGTACAGACAGAGCTTATATATATATAGGTGTAAATGAGTGTCATCTGGAATTATAACTGTTTGGTTCTCTACCATTAAAACTGTCAGAAAAAAACCTGTTATTGTGTCCAAGTGTGGTTCTGAACAGAACAAATTAGTTGTTAGAAACACTGCAGAGACACAGTAATGGATTCATAGTTTTTGTGGACAAGAAGGACGAGCAGTTGTGAAATGTTTATATGGTGATGTAGAGAATCGATCAAGGCCTGAATTTCTGTTTGAACTCCAGCAATGATTTCTAACATGTATACAGCCTTGATGTATGTCATTCTTCTTGTCTGAATTGGCCTGCCTCTGCTCTAGACCCCAGGATCTCATGCTGGTTCTCTTCACTAATTTAAATTTTTTCACTGTAAAAGTTCTTATTCATTTAAATAATAGTGAATTTTTAGGGATAGGTCAAGCTACTCAGTAGGTCTCTTAATGACAAATTTCTGATGACCAGACTTTTAAGAGCATTGGCTGTTCAGAGACTACTGCTCTAGACAGACTTTCACTCTGACCGGACACAGCAGTGCTTATGCCTTATGCTGTAAATCACATACATCCTATGCAATAAATTGCTTATTAAATTGATAAAACACGTGACTTGTAAGAGATTTTCAGGGCTCTTTTAAAATTCATTCTCAAAACATACCCTAGGTTCTTTATTCCCACATATCTCAAAGCTCAACCAGTAATGAGCCATATGGCATGTGGAACTGATCTGTCCTTCCAAGCATTTACCATTCCTTCAGAGTGCTTCTGTTTTCTAAACTGTACCTTTAATCAGCATGCTCACATTTTAAATTTTTGGCCACCAATACAAATAGGAAATATCCATGGGTCAGATTGGATCTCTGAAGAACTTCATTACATTCTGTCAAGTCAAAGTTTCCATATACAGTTAATTTCTTTGATAATCATTGCCTAATTTTAATCTCCTTAATAAGTGAAATTCATTTTATGTAGTACTAAATTCCCAGTGCCATACTATATAAATGAATTTTCTGGCAGAAGTCTAACTATATTATATCAATGATGTGTGATACAGAGTGATTAATTTAAGCTTCATAATGATAATATCATGTTTGTCTGACAAAAGCTATCTTGTATAAAGGGATGTTTATTGGCACGGTTCCCAAAATTATCAGACTGCAAGCCATTCAGTCTTGCCATTTCATTTGACATGAAATTTAGCAATACCTGGCAGAGAATAATCTTGATAATGTAATACAATCCTTATTTTGTATTCTGTATACAGTGTTCACTGTAATGGTTGCAGAAGACATTTAGAAACATCTGAAATCCAAAAATAAGTAATGCACAAATCATGAGTGTTCTAGTCTAGACAAAGTAAGCATAGTGAAGGCTACTTGAACACACAGGAGGAACTGAAAAATAGAATAGTTAAAAGCATTGTATTCTTTGCTGGCCTTTAAAATTTGAAAGCAATTTTACTAATCCTCTTAATTATCTGTCAAATGTTTTTAAATGAATAGAAATTAATTTTTAGAGAGCATTCATCAAATATTTGATATGTAATCATTTGTTTGACATTTAATTATTTCAGTGCAAATCCTCATTTTATTTTTGTTTTACTAATAACATATCTAATATTTGATATGCCATTAAAAAAACTATAAAAATAAAATGAGGATATGTATTAAAATACATTAGGCAATATTAAATGTCAAATATATATTGAAGTTTCCTATTTCTTTTATAATTACTATGGGGTTTTTACTTTTGAAAAATATTTGCTAATTATCTCTTGGAGAATGGAATTAATCTCTTTATATTTCTTTCATGGGATATTTTATGCAGTAGTCCTGCTTAAAGGTCAGAGACAAAATTCATGAGGTGGTGTGGACCAAACAATTGACAGGTTTATGAAAAATATGTTCTGTGTAGAGTGATCCTACTGTTTTAATGGACCCTAAGATGTGGAATTTATTATCAAGACTTATTTAGATGGACATTTAGGTTTGGAGAGACCTATTTATGGAGAGTTGTTGCCTTCAGGGGTTTTAGCAGTATTCCTATGTATTTGAGTTAACTTAGGTGTTAACTGTTGTAAACTGAAATAAAAAGTTGACAGAAACAGTAAACAATTTCTTTTTGCTTTTGCTTTTCCTGACCTTTGAAAAGGAAAAACATTTGAAGTTTGATGTATGTTTTTGTTATTATGATAGTTACTTTTGTAAGTGTCACTCTAGAAATTGTATTTGCACAGCTTTAGATTTGTAGTTCTATTTTCTATTTGTAGTTCTATGTGCTCCAGTACATTGTGTACAGTCTACTGGAATTTTGTAGTGGTTTTATTATGAATCAGAAAGTATAAAATATATGGTATAGATTGAATTCTGTTATCAGCTGTCTTTCTGAAAACCAGTCTCTGATCCAAGGATTTCAGATTTGTTGGCTTGTCTCTCAAACTCTGATAGTTACAGCACTGAGGTAACAAGTAACAATCTTCTGCTATCCTGTGAAAAATATAATGGACTTTTCTTTCCCTAATCTGTGGGATTGATCCTGTATTCTGTTTTATCTATCATGAGCATCAACCTGATATGCAACAATGCTTAGTTTTATCCTGTTTAGCACTGGAAAGATGCCTCATGAATATTTGTTCCGCTTCCACAAACTGTGCTGTATTAGTAATGGGACTCCTAGAAGCAAAATGGGTTAGCAAACCTTTTTCTAGAATGATCTTTGAGGTTGCAAATACAGCTGACAGGGGTGCTGATGTTTTTGTTCAAGGAACTCCAAAAAGACATTTTATACATTTGTACACAACTTTTCAGTAATTTCAGAGTTATTCAGGTTAAAATCAGTAATGGATTTCATCACTGTAAATGTAAGATTAAACGACTTTTCTTACTAATCCTCCATGGAAATGCTCTGATAAACTGGAGGATAATGTGTTGCCTATAGCATCCCCTTTCACTGTTGATGAAATTTCGTATTAAATACTGAATGCGCTTAGTAAGATCATTTGAAACTGTTGTCATATTTATAATATGATTAAACTTCCTTCCTTAAATGAAGTCTATTGCAGCCTCCTGAAAGGTAGTGCAGTATTTACATTCAGATAATTCAGATCTTAAGGTAAATACATTTTGTAAAATGTAGTCTTCATTTGTGCTTGTAAATATAGAAACTGCAGTTCAAATTTGTATTGTTTAGAGGAATTATTTTAATTGTTAATTTGATCTTAAGATAAGATTTTTTTTTTATGTCTTTGATTAAAATACACTGAAACTTCTTTCCCTCTGGGATATGGGAACAATATTAGGCTAATAGCAGGTCCTTGATGTCAGGATGTGACATTGCTTACTGTAAAGAGTAGCTTTAACAAGTTATTTAGTTGATTCTGCAGTTACAAAAGTTTGCACAGCCAGTAGCAGCATATGGGGTTTTTTTCCTTTAAAATTATCAAATAAATGTTGATATTACTGTAAAACTAACAATATAAATAAGTGAATATACTAAAAGTATAAGATATTTAACCATTTCCCTATGCATTCTTAGCTATTTCTTACATGACATTTTGTGATCTCCTTGTCTTTCATTAAGTTTTAACTGCATTCTGGGGTACTAGCAGAGAGAAAAGCCACACAACATTCTTTTTCCCTTTGACTGTGAAAATCTTCAGTTAGCTGCTAGAATGTTTTAACATGTAATCCAGGTCAAAAAGAAAAAGGTTTCTGTGCCTTTTTACAGTAGTTATTAATTGATAGCTTTCCTGGGTAAGATGATTTCAGTGTGAAATCTCATTGTTACACAAAGTATATATGGATATCAAATAGCTATGCTAACAGTAACTTTCAAATGAAAAATTCAAAGCTGTTTGGGAGGGAAAAACAAAAAACAAAAGAAGAAAAAACAGTGTGATTGGTTTTGTGTTCACAAGTTCGGGAAACAGGGCTACACTCTTTAACTTTAGCAACACAGCCTACTTCTGATTTTTTACCACTGCTTGCTTTCACCATGTCTAATCAAATTCAGGTATATATTAAAAATACATAAGATTTCTTGAGAAGATAAAGCTCCCTTTTCTTCATGTTTTCATCTGTCATTTAACAGCTTCAAACTCTGACAATATCTGGTCACTTGTGAACAGTCCAGCAAGAAGAAATTATAAGATAATATTAAAGCCAGCGTAGGTGCTCTCTGCACTAGCTCATCTTCAGCCATCCCTCAGAGAGCTTGGTTTGCTCAGCTGTTTTCAGCTGCTTTCAATACCTAGGGATTGTTCCAGGCAAGAAGTTTAAAAAGAAGTGCTTAATTTACTAATGACTCATAGGTCTTGCATTCCTTTTCCAAGATGTGCCACTTAATTCTTGGCTGCAATGCGTAATCTTGTGCAATATGTCCACAGAGACTGTAAACAATAGCCATATTTTTCAGGCACCTTTTCTTTATAGGATGCATCTAACCATACTGGCAAATGGTTCTGGTCATATGCAATTTAAGTAACTTAGTATGGAAACCATATGCTGACTAGAAAATAGTATATAAAGAGATCCTATCTATTTAGGAATTTCTCAGAAAATAATGTAGCTACAGTAGTTATTAGTAATGAAGAGAAATGATTGAAAAGTTAATGGGACTTTGTGGGGTTTCTGTATTGTGCAGTGACAGTAAATGCTGCTTGTTGATAAGTTGTACTTTGTATTTCATGGTAATCACATTTTTCTCAAACAGACTTGATAGTGTTCAGTGATTGTCATTCTGTTAGAAACTATATCAGATTTCTTTTACCAGAACTAAAAAGAGTAAATTTTCCAAGGTCCAGTGTATTCAGGTCTAGTATTCAATTCTAGTTTTTTCTCTAGCATCACAGTTGACTTAGAAAGGATCATTGCAAAAGTCTCAAAGTACTATTCTTCACCGTTGTAAATGAAGGATAGTGGGTTTTTTTTTTAAGTGGTTGGTCATTGCTTTAAAGATGCAGGCCATCACAGAACACCCTACAATTGTATTTGCTTTTCCTGAAGTAAAATTCAGAACAAAACCTGTAGTTCACGGTTATCCTGTAGAAAAATCTATGTGCTTTCTTCTAGGGTTTCTTGATGGTTTTCCTTCAGAATATCACCATTAAGTGACCATGTTTCTTTTGCTTTCAGAGGATTCATTTATTTGTATTGTAAAACAATAAATGTATAGGATATCTTTTAGATTGTTAAATACTTTTAATTGAAGATGTTGACCTGTCATAATTGAAAAATACATGTTTATAAGCACCTAATTTGATAGAAAACATCACTGCAATATGGGAAACTATCTCAACTGTCTCTTTCAAAACGTGATTAGAATAAGTTCAGTTAAATAAATTCACCTGTATGAAATATTCTGTTCACTTAACTGTTGATAGATTTCCTCCTGTTGAACATAGACTGTACACCAAGGTACCTTTAGATTCAGTTTTTCATTTAGAATATATGATTTTCTTAACAAGAGAAAAATACTAAATTCCATTTCAGTTCCTATTCTTAATTTCATTTATTTTTAAAATAAGAAATCTTTCCAAATACATTTTAATTTTATTATGGTTTAATGGATTTTTTAGCTATGTATGCTCACTGTTTCAATTGTCATCCACTTTCCGCTTCCAACTCCCCTAAATACCATAATTTAGGCAAGTTTCGTTGGGCTTTTTGACTATTCTTTAGTTTATTTGCACAATATGTAGAGTAGATCAGAACTGGACAAGAAGCATTTTTGTGTGGAAGCTTGCAGTGACATCTATTTAAAATGAATTGTGAAATAATGAGTAAAATAAATAGAAGTAAAATAAAAGAGCAATTAGACTCAACCATTAAGAGTGAGTGACATGAATTTGATCCACAGTCTGTTAGTACCACATGCTGAGAGCTGGAAGTGCTTTGGAGAAAACAAAATAGGTTAAAGAGCAGTTAAGCATACTTTCAGAAAGTTGTGCCGATTTTTTCCCCAGAGAACTGCCAAATATTTATTGCTGTGTATTTCTTTTTCTGGTTTAAGTTTTATTATGTGTATAGTCAGTCTCTGGTTTTTAGCATATCCTCTTTATGTTTTATATCAACATTTCTCCGCAGTAGGAGAGCAGAAGATATAGAAGCTTTGGTATCTACAACATTTAGTTTTATCTTATGATTGTTTTGAATTCATCTTAAACTCCTTTGAACTGGAATTGCACGTCAACCAAGATTCAGAGGAATCCCTACTTATTGGAAAGCATTGTCACAAAGCACTGTAGTGTATAAAACCACAAACAGCTATGCTTTAGGATGTACAGATATCATTGCATACCAATTTTATCAAAGTAAAATTATAATTTGGCCTAAATTTGCCAATTGTTTCAGAAACCTATTTTTGTTGCTTATTACTTCAAAAACACCAGATTGCAGATTTCCAAAAAACATTAAAAGGTAAAGTACAACATTCTTTTCATCCCACTACTGAAATTTTGAATGACCATCATATAGATGTGTATTTGGATACATCTTTGTACATGTACCATGTTCGTAATTTTTGGTTCATTTGACCAAAAGACAGACCTAGAACTAAAAGTTATGTATGATGCTAGTGAGAAGTAACTAGATTAACAGCATCATGTTTTTGACAAGGCTAGAGTATACACAAGCTGTGCATGTACTATAATGCAAAATGATAAGTAACAAAAATGAAGCTTACTCTGTATTACGAAATGAAAATAAAATTGCTTAAAAAATTGAGGCAGATTTGGAAGTATATGGTTTGTGAGAAGCTGCTGCTGAAAGAGTGATAGAAAGACAGATAGAAAGACAGCAATATTAGAAGACAATGTTCACCAATTCCCATCCCACCAAGCAGACTTTCATCTTTGGACAATATCATTACAAGTAGATACAAAATTAATTTTAGTCAATATAGCTAAAAAATTGAAAATGTGTAAATTTCTAGGACTTAAAATTTTATTTACAGTAAATTACAATAAAATTGTTAGGATTTTGGTAGAACAAGGTCTTAAACTAATTCATTTTTAGTACTTGGATAAGGCATGCTGAAAACATTGACACTGGAGTAACGTTTTTTCCTAGGATACTTCCCTCCTGTCAAACACTAACTTTATTTATTAGGTCAACCAACTTAACTAAGAAGTACGATTTGATTAATAATCTCCAGCATGTTGCCAGCTGCTGTGGAACCAGCCAGTATCTGTTTCTTCTCCAAGCAACAGTTATATATAATATATACACTAAATACTTTAAGAAAGTCTGAAAACCTGGAAGTGCCATATCCTAGTATTTGCTGAACTCCAAATGAAAAAGCCATTTGAGATGAATACTGTCAACCCCTCTAATGCATTCTCTAGAATGGGATATTAAGAGAATATTAAAAATGAGGGTGGTATTTCTAGAACATTTGGACACCAAATGCGTGGGATGTACTGGTGTGCATTTCAGGGAGTGGTTTATTCAGCTTCAGACTTTTGTTGGGTAAAATCTTCCCTAATCTGTAAGGAAAACTAGAAAAACAACAATAGACAAGCAGGACAGATCCTGTTTTGACATATTTGCAGATGATGTGCATATGGCCTGAAAACCTTTCCAAAAAATTTATACAAGACTTTCAGATTTGAAAGTTTTTTGGCTTAGAATGTATATTTCTTGGTATAGTTCACACTTAAAACAGTTCTAATTAGACAAGTAAAACTTTTCAGCATCATCCTGCTTTGTGAAAGAATATTTTGTTCTTTTGATAATCAGTAATGGTTAGGGGATCTTAGCAAAGATTTTGAATATTTAATTTTCTTAAGTCAAAAGTAGTGGAACTTAGACTGTGATTACTTTTATGTATTTTATATATATATAAATTAGTATGTTGTTATAAGCATTATGGTATCTTGTTTTATCTATATTGATATTACAATTAGTTAATCAGCTATTGGTCCATTTTAATTCTAATAAAGGATATAGTTCTTTTGTTACCTCTTTAATAAGGAATAGTATCATCATATAGTGGAATTGTCATGTTTCTGACAGTGCTTGTGCAGCCAGGGTACCCCATACCTCTATCCTTCCCAGTGTCTCACAAGTAAGTTTCTCACATTTATGGTTTTTTACCTGTTGCAACAGAAATCAAAATACTAATATAGCTTTAGTGTATCCCATCTCCAGATATCTCATCTGCCCAGCCATTTAAAAATGTCTAATGAAACATATTTGAAGCTTTGCTGAAAATATTCCTGTACATAAGTTTTTCTGTATTGTGATTGTTTATCACCTCTGTAAGAAAACAACATATGTGATTTTAAAAGTTTACGAACAACTTCTCTGGTGAATCTTTTCAGTGACAGAAGGTAGAAGTTGTGAAAATTCGAATTGCTGGAACAGATGTGAACATAGGCCAGCAACTTCCCTAAATACTGGAAGATTTTGATGAAGCTTAGCAAAGGTTCTAAAAAAATTAGCCAATTGTCTATGTTTCCCAATAGATACAAGAGGACTAAGACAAAAATGAAGTTAGTGTAGGTAAAGATAAGTAAAAACATGTATATTAGGTTACTTTTTCCTAACAATCAAAAAATAACTTCAGATAAGAAAAATAAATTGAGGTATTTGTTATATAACTTTGTAATATACTAGTTGTTACCTGGGGAAAACGTGTTATGTGTACAGCTACTGATCACCTGAACTCAGCAAGACCTGAGACTGTCTACCCTGCACACCAACAAAGCACTTGTGTCCAAAGAAGTTTGCAGCATCTTAGTTCTTTGAGAGGCAGTATTTATTGGCTGCCACTCAGTTCACTGGCAGATTCAACCTCTGCTTTGGAAATCTTATTCATCGACCTTGAAAGCATCAAGGTTTCTGATGTTTTTTTCTTTTGAATTAAATTTTTGTTTCCAAATAAGGGCTTGTAAGAGCTTTTCTAAAGAAATGTTATCTACTTGAATAATGACCTTGAGCGGTATTTTTGAAGAAGCCATGTTGCTTTCTGCTAACTACTATGAGGATCTGTCATTTTCTATAGGTGACACTGTGTGATTAATTTTTATTTTTAATATCAACACTATGAGATTAAATTTGAATTTGCCTTGTGCAAAACTGTCATTATTTCTGTGTTCAGGGTTTTGACCTCTAGTTTAGTAGTTGGTGTGCTAGGGATTCCTCTCTGTTTTAGAGACATATAATATGTCTATCATATCTATATTTTAGATAGACAAAAACTAGGAAGGTAATTCAACATTGGCTTTATAAATTTGGAAGTTCTTAAATATCGAGAACTGTTGACAGAATGCTAAAAACCTAGTAGTGGATGGCAAGCCCTTAGGTTCTAGAATTCAGAGTATCAAAAGCTTTTCAAAAGCCTTTCTAGACTCTTTGTAATAATAAAAGCTGTACTCTCAGGAATCAAAGGCCGTTCCATCAAGGCTGAAAATTACTGCACATTTTCTGTCTATGAGGGTGTGTCTGGCTTTGATATACATGCACTTTGTAATCAAATGTAGAATTTCAGTGCAAAGTCTTATATTCTAAAGACCACTTTTACCAAGTATTGTGCTATGTGTATTTATCAAGGGCAACAATCAGAAACCTGAAGAGTTTGAAACTTTTAGTATCGTATTGCCATGTTTTCATTTAAACTGTACTATTGCTGAATAATTGAATAGAGACCTAGCTGGTTTGCCGTTGAAGTATCTCATTGAAAAACATATTGAAGCTAATGGGAAAGAGACTGTTGGCTTTAGAGTAAACCCTAAGGACATGACTTAATACAGCACAGAATAGTGTTTCATAGAGAAACACAGCACAGTGTTTAACTTTTTGCAGATGTGGATTTTCTACAATCTTCTGGAACTGAAAGGAACAAGGAAATGTGAATTAGTCCCAGTGATTCGTGGGTTAAAAACACTCATATAAGTTCACCAGTATTATTTATAATGCTTTTAATGATCCCTTACAGCCAGAAATTACTTTCTGGGCTCTTGATTTAATAGTTATAGTGTAGTAAAAAAGTGTTTGTACTGCAGCATAACATTGAAAACATACCTGGTTTCTTGCTCCATGGGCCTGTAATTTCAAAATAGCTGTAACAGTTATTTTCAGGTATTCTCTTACATTTTGTTTCCGTGAGGGAGCATATTCCTTGAAGTAACCACCAAGATCTCTTGTCTAAGGAATACATCCAAGATGATGGTTCTAAGTGACTTCTGTCCTTTCTGAGTACTGTACAGGTCTACAAATCATTGCTTCAGAATCAAGTAATAATTCTTTACTGGTTTGACAATGATAGGCCTATTTATTAGTTTTTCCTACCTGTTCCAGTTTCTTTACATTTCAGATTTCCACACTTGTGGGGAAAAATAAACATTAAATAAAAAGTGAGATATTTTTGAAACTAAAATAGTCTACAGAAATGGGTGGAAGGTTGCCAACAAAACCCAGAACTAATAATAAACCCGCAAAAGGAAAAATAAAATGGTAATTAAGAACATAAAGAATATAGCTAGAGCATATTGGAAAAAAGCAAGATGTATAAGATGCTATCCACATACAAATTAATGCTCTATTTAAAAGTTTCATACAGTTTTCATCATGAAACAGAACTGATACTGGTAAATAGTTGAAAACTAATAATCAAAAAACCAGTGAATAATTTATTTCAGTTATGTATGTATGAATTCCTCTACCAAAAGTGCTCAGAATTTTGGGGAAGTATGTGATTGCAGGAAATGATGCTGTTACATATTTAGTCTGGAAATCTCTCCTTGGAATTCTTTATATAAGGGTTCATGATGTTGAGGAACGAAGTAATTTTAAAATATCTTCAAAGTATTTGCCTAGTGTGGAAATAAAAATGTTTCTAAGAATAAGCGAGGTAAAACATATCACAGTTTTAAGAAAACAAGGCTAATCGATAGTCTTTTTTATTTCATTTTCAGATTTATAGTTTTCAATGCTGAGTATTGAGAGCCACCTTGTGGCCATACTTTTTAATGCACATGTATGATGCTGATTTTATGGTAGGTTCATTGTTTCACTTTAGAGCATTTTGAAGATTGAGAATTAAAAATAAACACATAAATACATTCTACTTCCAGGCATATAGCCTGAAGTGCGTCTCTCTGCTTGACCTGAAAGGTCTTTACATTCATATGAAATGTCAGATGTTTTTTTCTTATTCCTTTTCTTCCTTTCCTTTTACCTTCCTGCATTGATTAATGTATAATAGTAGAAAACATGAGATAGATAAGTTACATGTATAATAATCATAATGTATAACTGTATATACATGTATTGTAATACAATATGGACTAAGTTCACTGTTGCTAAAATAAATACAAATTTTTGAACAGTGAATGTTTTAGGAAGCTAACAAAATCTGACAGTTTTAAGCACATATTTTTCTATGTCAATAATTGTTTTGATTACTGGAATAACAGTTAATATTTATATCTTTCAAGTTTGTATTTACTCTTATGAAATACGTGTATGAAATTAGTTTTGGGCGTCAGAACTGGAATTAGTTGGAGAAAATGCATGAGGATGAATTGATTATTCTTGAACACAGCTTAGCAAAATAGCTTTATGAATGTCTGTCTTTTTATGGGGGAAAGACGTCAAAATTTATTGTAACTATAAAAGGGCTGATGTAAATACAGGAAGTCATCAATTAAAGTAGCAATCTAGATTCTCCTGAACTCAATTTTCTGCTCTGTAATACAAAGTATCTGCTGTGTGTAAAGACGGAGGTTTAAGCAGTACCAGTACTCCAAGCATTTATCTCTTGGGATTTTGAGGGAGTAGGGGTGGGTGTTCCCATAAAGTTCATACTTGCATCTGATATTAGTGGAAAAGTTTTTTCCTCTATGGCTGAATTTGTAGTGAGGACTCTCAGACAACTTTGGGGTTTCACAAGCAACTCATTCCATCAAAAAAACCCCTTGAATTTTACTCTCAAGCTGAAAAATAAACCAAAACTGTAGACATTTGCACAAATAAGAAAAAAAAAATTAACATCTGCTATCCTTTTTCTTGCTAGGGGAAAATTCAGATTAACTAGACATTTAATCCCATTCTTTGTCTGACAACTGCAGTTTGGGAACATTTCAGTTATAGTATGTTCTTATCAACTTTGTCACATTGGAGAAAACTGTTTCTTGTCATACTTGTAGCACTATGACCTGTACTAAATGTGATGATAACCATGTCAAAGAAAGGGCTAAGGGAATGGAATATTTTATGGAAAGATGCATAATTACATTTGGGGTTTCTAATAATTATGGAATGAATTTATGATAAATAATACCCCCTGATTAAGTTGCCATTGTCACCAATAGAAAGGATGAAAAGTTCTTTGGATGTAATTCCTATTTTTACTATGATGTTCTTTAGTTCTGTTATGTTCAGACATTTTAAACCATTGGATGATCTGATTAATTTTCCTGTATAGAGCCATTAACTTTTCAACTGTTTCTTCAGTTTCTCTGTGATAGGAGGTATTCAGTGTCAGATTAAGTAGGTATTAGTGTGAAGACAGATAATGCAAATTCCAATTTACTAGGAATAGTGAGTGATAATTAAGAGCTATTATTGATATGTACCATCTGGGAGTGAGGAGACAATGCCACCTGAGTCAGTTACAATAGAAATTTGTTTCAACAGAAAGTATTTGAGGGTCTGTTTTGTCTTTAATTCTTTCCAGGATAATTCTTGTTCATTAGTCTAACTCTGAAAATTGCCAGTGGAATACTTTTCAGGCTGAGATTTGAGAAGACTGCACATCATAACCACAAACGCATGATGCGTCTGAGCTCCTGTTGTAGTTGGTGAAGTTCAGTGCATTTCAGGCAGTGGAGCCAAGAGGATGCCTGAGCCCAACCATGAGTAGACATGGGGCGATCAAGGCGCAGGAACACTGCCCAAGCCCTGATGCCTGGTGCCCATTGACTGGGAAGGGTGCTCAGACTCCTGCTGCAGTTTTGCAGATCTGCACATAGACATCTGCAGTGTTTTAATCTCAACCCAAATGCAGCCATATCAAGCTGCTGGCAAAATGGCCAGTCTCAAATGGTCGGGTAGTTACTTTACTTTCTAGGGATATTTTGGTGCATCAGACAGCATTAGCTAGTTCTCTTATCAGTTTTATCAGTGTTCAGATTAAACAAGCATGATGGAACTATCTAGTTATCTGAAGTGATGCCTTCTCAATAAAGAAATACAGAAGGAAATCTCTTGTAGGTTTATATCAAGATTGAAAAGGCTATGCCAAGAATTATAAATCATCAGTCTGTTTCCAGAAATCTGATCAGAAAGGCTGTCTGATATTATCACAGAAAACAGGCTCAGTAGGTTTTCCTGTAGTGAGTGGTCACTGGGGATAAGTAGAGATAACACCAGTGTTATAGGTAAGCATAGCCTCTGTGTTTCCATTCTGTGCAAAATTTCTGTGACAAGATAATTGGCAATTCCATATTTGGAGCTCAAAAAATCAGTTTAAAAATTAGCTGAAATCCAAATACAAAATTAACAGAAGGAAATATTTTTGTTAAATAGCTTCAGATGTTTAGGTTGGAATTTACAAAGTAAAATATTCTTAGAAGTGTAAACCAGTTTCTGAAGATGAGTGATGATATGATCAAGTTTGCTTTGCAATATATTTTATATTATTTATTATTTATACATTATGTTGTTTACATTCATTTTATATACAATATATCATATCTGATGTTAGCTTTCAAAGTGCATAGTGAGAAAATCAAGCAAAACAGTAAAAGTTATTAAAATATCTGTCACACTGAATGTAATTAAAAGTTTATACGGATTGCAAGAGTCAAAGACTCCTTTTATTCTGATTTTAATTCATAATTCAGTATTACCATCTTGAAACCACTGAAAACTGATACCCTGGTGATAACCCTGTGTGTGTGTATGTTACAAATCTCCCCAACCATGATATTTGCCTTAGCACTGAACCATGGTATGTGGTTCAGTACTGTACAGTCATAGGAAGTTTCGCTTTATATGGAAGAGCTATTAATATGTCTTGAAAGTGATTGTGGTGTTAGCTATAAAACTATTTTACATAGATAGTATTAGCTTTCAGTCTTAGAGAAAAAGGTTTTTTTATTTTTATATGTTTTTACTTCAACTTCAGTTATTTTTGTCATTTAAAACAGTATAAAGGTACTCAGTTTTAAAATCCTATTACTTCAAGTGGTGAATTATATAGACATACTAATTTTAACGCAAGTGTTGGCATTGTTTACTATTTGCTTTCCTCCTAGAGTCCTAACACCCCACCAAGTGCAGCATTACAGATATAGGTTCAGCTTTTAAGTAAAGAATTTTGCAAAGCCTTTTGAGATTAGGCTGCTCTTAAAAAGAAGGCAGAGTTGTGAGATTAAAAACATTTTTAAGGAGAGGAAAGGCATGAAGAATGTAACGATTTGAACAGATATGACTGTTAATTGTACGGAAGAAAGACTGTTAATATAATTAAAAGATTAAAGAAAATGAAGCTCACAGTACGGCATCTAACATTTTTGAACAGTCATTAGCGCTAATGTATGCACGATAAGTAAACAGAGTATGAAAAATGGAAATTAATCAGTGTTGGAGAGGGACTGTGGAAGCAGCACAGCATCTCTCACTGTTTTGTGCTGCTATGTGTTGCATTGGGTGAGAAAGTAAGAATTGCCTTACTTCTTCCCATACCAAGGTAATTTACTCTGTGGTATCTTTGATATGTGACATATTCTTTTAAATTTTCTCTGAGATATGTCTGCTATGTAAGACATTTAAAGTTAAACTGTTGAAGAAACTGTTTAGCATGCTTTAAAATACTGCTATATGAATTATAATATCTTAATAACAAGCACCTCGGTTTTGACAGAGGTTTTCTAGTTTACAAACCCCAGACAAAGCAGATTGATAAATTAACATCAATACAATTTTTTTTTCTCAAATCTCTGTAAATATATTATAAAAACTACTTGCACAAGAAAATAAGTCATCCTTTGCTCAAAATATCAGCCTTGGAGAAGAGGTGTATGTGCTTAAAGAATTGTAGATGTAGAAAACAGTCTTTTAAAGCCAAATTTAATTATGCATAATTGTCTTCATCTCTATGTGATATTTCAACTTTATAAAGCAATTATCTTGCAGGCTCCATGAAGTACAAAACATAATGTTAGTAAGTGACATAAAATATTGGGACTATAAAGGCAGGATTTGAGGTGAGAAGTTTTGGTTTGTTGGGGGTTTTTTTGGAAGAGAGGGGAGAAATAAAACTTTTTGTTCCAGTAGATTGAATTTAAAACTATAAGGGATCTCATAATTTAGGAGAGATCTGTGGGAAAATACCCTACATTTGAACAGGATCTGGCTGTAAATTTGAGCTTTATGGAGGTGACTGCACAGTGTTGCTTTCTTGCATCAGGTGGTTTCCTCTGGCAGCAAGCTTAATAGTTGACTGAGTTTAACTGACAATTGTCTCTAAATTCCCAGGCCTGCTGGCCAAAAGAGCATAGTAATATAAACCTTCTTGTTTCATCACTTAATAGGTGCTACTTTTGTGGCCTTTTATGTCTGTGAAGACATCGTTCTGACTTTGAACGATGTTTAATAGTCCACAGGCTTCACAGTTCTGCACTGAGATTACAGAATTTGAGAGCAGCCTGCTAATAATTTAGGGTAAGATTAATAAAAAAAACCAACACAGTTGTCAAAGGTGTTGGTAATAATCAGAAGGCAGTGCTAATAATCAGCATAAATTCTAATTTCTAAGATGTTTTTTTTTGTCCTGAGGGTACAGTAGAAAAATTTATGAAACAGTAAGGCAAGGAGATAATTCGGGGAGAGATGAGGTTATGGAAATCTGATGGGGCATGCATTTCAGTTGGGACAGGGGCACAAGGCATATAAAATTCACAGGAAACCAGGTTTCACTTGTCCCAACTCTTAAAGGTCTTTTGGTTTCTTAAGAAGTTTTTTTGTGTTATTACTTAATCAGATAAAGTAAATAATTATGACTTCTTATAATTAATCAGATGATACTATATGAACATTGCAATATGAAAATATATAAACATCTATAATTTTTCATATCCTTTGGAGATTTCTCTAAAGTGCTTGTAAGATTTAACATTTGGTGACACTAAACTAAAAAGTGTTACTAAGAAATCCTTGAAATTCTTTTAAAATAGCAAAGACACAGGAGAAACACAATGTCTTTAGTTCTGAGACTTGTTTAATATTATTAGCATACAAATAAAAAAAAACCAACTTTGTGATCCTAATTACATCATGAATTTTCTTATGGGTCTTCATATTACACTGGTATCAGTGAAAGAACTGATTTTTATGGTGCTGCAGATAGTCTGATGTTATCTTTTGGTTATCTTTTTTTTCTTGTTAAAATTCAGGTTACATAGTTCAAGTTACTTATTGAGTGGTGAGTATAACTTTGATGGGTTTTAGTTTAGGAATTTGTACCACTTCTAGTCACTTCAAAATTTTTTTTCATGACTGCTTAGTATTGTTGTTTATTTCTTCCATGCTGTAGGGCAGAAGCTAGCAAAGTGAAGAAATTAAACCATAATACAAAATCAAAATACATTTAATATTAATATTATAATTTAATTATTTTCCTGTTTTAATATATATTTCAGCTTTTCATGGTCCTACATACTGATGCCAGTCTAAAACTGTTTGAAAAACCCTATAAGCTGTTAATTCATACTACACATTTCCAGATAACTATAAAACTTGTAAAAGAAATTCCATTCTTCTAAAGAATCCTCAGCCTGTCACTTTATATAGTTGTGAAGTTGTAGTGGACTGTAATGGGTTAATTATGAAATGAGAAATACGCCCAATATTCACAAATGAATGTTTTTCTTGCAGGGTTAATGATGTTTTAGTCAGCATAGCATTAGAGGAGATGTGCTAAAAATCATGATGATATGTATACAGTAAGGTGTAGCTGTATTCGAAATATCTTGAAAACACTTTCTACTTTCATTGTCTCAGAGTAAAAAGGCTTCCAGTGTTGTCACAACTCAACAGAGTAGCAGTTTGAGAATTGCAAAGCAAAGGAGGAGTTCTCAAATATAACATGGTTTTATAGAAACCAGTTTGACGTTGAAGCAGAAATAGTGAAAGCTTTGCACAGTTAATCACACAAACAGGTCTCCAGAGGATGTCAGTGTTCAAACTGAAAACAGTACAAATTATCACAGAATCATATAATGGTTTGGTTTGGAAAGGATCTTAACTTAAAGATCATCTAGTTCTAACCCCCCTGCCATGGGCAGGGACACCTTCCACTAGATCAGGTCGCTCAAAGCCCCGTCCAATCTGGCCTGGAACCCTTCCAGGGAAGGGGCAGCCACAGCTACTCTGGGCAATCTGATCCAGTGCCTCACCACCCTCACAGTAAAGAATTTCTTCCTTCTATCTAATCTCAATCTGCCCTCTTTCAGTTTAAAACCATTATCCCTCATCCTATCACTACACTTTCTGATAGAGTCCCTCCCCAGCTTTCCTGTAGTCCCACTTTAAGTACTGGAAGGCCACTATAAGGTCTCCCTGGAGGGTTCTCACAAGAGCAGAGTAGAGGGGAAGCATCACCTCCCTTGACCTGCTGGCCACTTTTCTCTTGATGCAGCCCAGGATACAGTTGGCTTTCTGGGCTGCAAGTGCACACTGCTGTCTCACCATTCAGCTTTTCATCCACTCGTACCCCCAGGTCCTTCTCTGCAGGGCTGCTCTCAATCCACTCATTGCCCAGCCTGTATCTGTGCTTGGGATTGCCTCGACCCACGTGCGGGACCTTGCACTTGGCCTTGTTTAACTTCATGAAGTTTGCACAGGCCCATCTCTGAATCCTGTCAAGGTCCCTCTGGATGTCATCTCCCTTCCCTCCAGTGAGTCAACCGCACCACACAGCTTGGTGTTGTTGGAAAACTTGCTGAGGGTGCACTCAATCCCACTGTCTGTGTCACCAACAAAGATGTTAAACAGCACCAGTCCCAACTCCAACCCCTGAGGAAAGTTACTCGTCACCTCTCTCCTCTTGGATATCAAGCCATTGACCGCAACTCTTTGAGTGCAACCATTGAGCCAGTTCCTTATCCACTGAGTGATCCATTCATCAAATCCATGTCTCTCCAATTTAGAGACAAGGATGTCATGTGGACCATGTCAAATGCTTTGCACAAGTCCAGGTAGATGATGTCAGTTGCTCATCCCTTATCTATCAGCACTGTAACCCAGTCATAGACAGCCATCAGATTCATCAGGCATGACTTGCCCTTAGTACAGCCATGTTGGCTGTCACCAGTCACCTCCTTATTTTCCATGTGTCCTAGTATATTTTCCAGGAGGATCCACTCAGTGATCTTGCTGGCCACAGAGGTGAGACTGACTGGCCTGTACTTCCCCGGGTCCTCCTTATTTCCCTTTTAAAAAACAGAGGTTATGTTCCTGCTTTTCCAGTTTAGCGGGAACTTCCTTGGATTTCCACAACTTCTCAAGTACGATAGATAGTGGCCATTTCATCTGCCAGTTCCCTCAGGACCCACGGATACATCTCATCATGTCCCATGGACTTGTGCACCTTCAGATTTGTTAGATGTTCTCAAACCTGATGTACTACAGTGGGCAGTTCTTAATTTTCCCGGTCCCCACCTTTGCCTTCTGTGTCTTGGGCAGAGCGGCTGGTTCCCTTGCTGGTGAAGACTGAGATAAAAAAGTCTTTGAGTACCTCAAGCCTTCTCCATATCCCAGTTGACAAATTCATCCTTGCTGTTGCAATGCTACCCTCACATATCATCAAACTGTCTCCATCAATTTCTTTTCAAGCTGTATATCTTCCCTACTGGCTAGTTTTCTAACAGCATACTGAAAACTTCTGCTGTCAGCAAAACAGACAGATTGATGACTTTTTCATCTGTATACTCCAAGTGGTTAACAAATATGATGACAGGACTTCCTGTCTGAAGGGCTGGAGAAAAACAGATACCTTGCTGTACTTTACATGTTGCATATATCTGTTCCCAGAGAGAGAACGGTTTAAACTGATGAGAAAGAAAAAGAGCTTTACCTGATTTTGCATGCTTTTGAAAGTTGTGAAGTTATGCAGTTAATTCAGTCTTAATTGATGTTCATGTTATTGCTAAACTTAAATGCTTTGACATTTCTTTTATTAAGATTTGAGATTGTTTAGGCACAGATTTCTTTTCGCTGTGAAGTCCAAATTTTCATCATAGTGAAGCAGTACAAAAATGTCTGTATATAATTTTTACTGCATTTGTTATAAACTTATTGTTGTACAATATATGAAAATTATTATTTTTACTGTATTTTCACTCAATGGTGGAGCTTAAACTGGGTCATTAGAGAAAACGCTTCCTTTCTGTCTAAACCTAGTGCTGTTTTCCATGTGTGTTTTCACAGAAGAAATATTTTTCAAAGTTCTTAAACCCTTTTATCTGAGAATCAGTAATTCATTCAAGTTGTAAGACAGGCACCACAGCCTGTCTTGAAGTGAAATGTTAGGTTGCTTTGGCCCATGTTATAAAATTCTGGCTCAAGTTGAGGTAGTGTATTATCTATACAAATAGTTCCTTTTTTTGCTTTATAACAGCTAGGCATAAAGTGAGGTAATTTGAAACTATGTCTAAATCCTTGGTGACTTGTTGCAAATCCATCATTTGTGCATGGTCAGACTTTCATTTGTGATTCATTCTTGGCTTGCCTGGCTGGCTTAAAAATGTAACATTTTAGTAATACTAAATTTTCTTCATTTCTATCGTTAGTGAGGTCTAAACAGTTTTATCTTTTGCATTATAGACTATAGAACTGAGGAATCAGATTAAATTAAATGTTTACCTATTACTCAAGGTTTTTAGTCTGATTGCTATTCTTCCGCCTCACATAGAATCTATTTCATTCTCTATGTACCATGTAACTTTTCAGGTAAAACGAAATGGGACTGTTACACTGTAACATAGTGTACTGTAAAAAGAGCACACTGAATAGGGCAAGAGCTTTCTGGACACCATACCAATCCATTCTTTAACTGGTAGTCATCACTCCCTAATGTGCCAACTGGATGAAACAGAGTCTTGTGCAATAACTAGGTTATGATGTGTGGTAGGGCCACGCAATAGAAACCTGTGCCAGAAATTCTGCCTTACACCTCCTTTCCCTGTGAATCAAAAAGAGAAGAAAAGGATAAATCATAGAATATTTTTTTTTAAACTATTCTCTGATTGGAGCATAAAGACATAAAGGATAATGTTCCTATTTGCACAACTGCAAAGTACGCTTTAAACCTGCATTATTTTGAAAAATCACAGTATTATCTGTCATATGCAGAGTACATCAGAGAATCATTGAATTGCCAGATTTCAAATTCCCAACAGTTACCACTACTGTGTAAGTAGTGTTCCAGCAATAATTCATATTTTCTTTATTAGCAGAAAAATTAAAAGTTTTCACTCTTCACTTTTGAGAGCAGACAAGTCTTTTTTGGTCCATATTGACAGAATTCATTTTCCTTTGAAGGAAACAACATCTGCCCAAGTTTTTTCTTCAAAAAACGTCTACAAGCACTGATCCTATAAAAAGTAAAATAGTTAGCAACCTGGGCTGAAAAGTAAACAACTAAGTCTAAATAATAAAGACAAGTAAAAGAATGTACTAAAATGTAAGTATCATCTAACCATATCTCAAGACTACTAGTCATACACAAAGAAAATTGGAGGGCTTTGAAGAGGCCATTATTTCTCTTGAATGAAAAAGTACAGCTATGTTAGAACAAGACAGTCATAACTTGGATAGGCTGCTTGGTAGTTGTTCCTAATTGTCTAAAATTCTCCTCCCTTCTTTTCATACAGTTTTTCTAGTTGTGGTTTAAATACATTAAAACTGAATTCTGTGATACTTCACTCTGCAGTAACTCAGTGTTTTACCAACTACAGAAACCCAGTATGTTATATAGACCTGAAATATTTTTAAAACTCACTGAAGCTACTAGCTCTGCCCTGCAGAAAACTATGTGTGCATGTAGAGAGAATTGCTTTTAGTGCAACAACTGAAAAAATTTTGGCCTACTGAGGACTAAGGACAGATTTCCTATTCTAAATGAGTATTTTTAAATTACAAATTAACAGAAAACAACTCTAAATCAATAGAAGTCTGCATACACACACAGAGGAAAAAACCCAGTTATAATACTGTAATACAGAAATTTAGTCCGTAATTATGTGCTCCTGATGTGATTGCACTCAAATAATTGTTATGTTTACACTGATACAGGAAGACATTTAAGCAAAGCACACTAGTCTCCCTTCTTTCTCCTTCAAAGGTATTTTTGGAGCACTTTACAGAACTTACTGAGGTGATTTTAGTAAATTGATCAGATCAGTAACTCATAAGTTTAAACAGTTGTAACTTTAATACAGTGAAATCTCCAGAGGGAGACAATTAGATTATTGACTCTTCCAGGAGAAATTCAAACTGATTCCCATTTGTTTGCTAGAATTACCTTCTTCAAATACTGTCTTGCCAGGTACCCACTAATTGTAACCCAGTAAATGAAGTATTGGACAGACATATTACTTCAGGATAGCCATACAAAGTTAATAGCTAGATACCTTAAAAAAGTGAAGAGGTAGAGAATGAGCATGCATACTTATTAAGTAGAATAGCATATTGTCCAGCCTGCATCCATACAGAAATAATCTGCTAGGTCATGCATCTTGGCTGAGGAAAGCTCTTGGTAGTCTTTGGGTTCTTCACGGGAACCAGCTGTAGAGTGAACAGACAGTGAAGCTAATGCTGCTGTTCCCAGGAAAGAGCAAGGGTAGAATGTGAGTTCATATCAACGCAGAAGCACTAACTGAATCCAATGTATTAAACTGCTGAGTGTCTTTTTCAGTTGTTTATATATGATTTAGTGTATTACTACGTGTTTAGTAAATACTAATAATTTTCCATTTCATTATGTTTCTCGAGCAGCATGAAAGGCAATACAAGACAAGGACCAATTGTTTAATATATATTTATCACAGAAATGTAGTCAACTTTTAAACCCTTCAGGGAAAATTTCTTTCTAATTCTTTGCTTCTTTAATAAAATAATAATTTAATCTTACTGTTACCATGTAACATGCCACTTCGTCCTTGTCCTAGAAGCAGCTGCTTATACCTTAGTTATTATGCAGACAGTACAAGCTGAATAATACAAATAAAAGTTCTAGTTCGTAAAAGAATTCTCAGGTAAAATCAGTGTAGCTCAAATGCATTCCTTTTTTCTCCCTTTAGACTCCAATCTGTATTTTTTCATGGTCACTTTCCTAAACTGTCAGGTAGTGTTACTGCTCATCTTTGTGGTTTAGTATTTTCTCTTGGTTTCATATGTTTGCTCTAACTGTGCATATTAAGGAGTCTCATGAGGTTTCTTTTCTGTAAGAAGAGATTACTATATTTTGACTTCATATTTAAAAATCCCTTCTCATGGTTTTATTGGCACTAAGTTTTGATCTCTCCTTGTAAACAGCAGTTGTGAATAAAAGAATAAAACTTATGTTATAGATTAATTAATATGCATTTAAGTATGTAGTAAATTATGAAGAGAAAAAATGGTGAATGATCGTCCAATCTTTTGATCATTTCTTTCTATTCCCCTTAGTCCTCATACATACTGAAGTCATGTTAATTTTTTGTATTTAAGAAACAGGAATAAGCCCACTGATGGACTCTTCAACTTTCTTTTTTTCATTCTGCCTTTCTCAGCTGACATTTACTTCATGAACGGATGAAGACTTCTCCCATCTTACCTTGACCTCATAAATTTTGAAAGACAATCAGTATTCTTTAAATGAGCCAGCAGAGCAGATTCAGTAGTATCATTAATATGAATGAGGCAGGGGAGGCTTTTGTCTTGTTGGAACTTGAAACAATTCAGAAGGTCAACCTAAGAATTACACTTTTGGATGTCTTCAGGAAAGTTAAAAATTTGAAAATAATTGTATTGTGTTCATCACACTGTAGCAATACTAATTAAAACTGCCCTTCATTAAAGGCTGCAGCAAAAGATACCTTTGCTTAGTTTAGGTGTCTGTGATATCTGTGCTATCTGAGCACTGACACTTATCAAGTGAAGCTAATGAGGCCTCAAAATTAAGAACCAGTACTTTGCAGGGTGTCAGGACAGTGCAGAGAATGAAGGATGGGAATAAATTTCTCAGAATTGCTCAAACCAGTGAACAAATATGATGGTCCATTCTGAACAAACTGCAAGTGCTGCCCTGTTGTGAACTCCACAGAAAGGAGTGATAATGATTGAGTCTTATGGTCACAGGCATGAAGTTTTGCTATAGTAAGGTGATTGTGAGAAAAATACTACAATAGCCTGTGCCATTTCTGGAAGAAAATGCACTATAGTAAAAACTGTGCTATTAGCGGGAAAAAACACCAAAATTCAAAGTTGCAAACTATCTTCAAAATGAGAAAGCAGAAAGGAAAAATAAATGATTTACAGAAAGAAAAAATAGTCTGATCTTACCAAGTAAGATCATCTACTTAGTCTGTCCTAGATGAGTATAGCAACTGGAGATTAAAGAAAAGACATAGATTGGTGCTTCACTTAAAAAGAAGTAATTTATTGGCAGCTGCTTCTCATAATCAAGCTTTATTACTCTTTTTTACTCCGTTTGTAGATAAAATAAGAAAAAAGTAGCTAAAAGCCTATTAAAAATTTCATGCTTTGATTCACATAGCATTGGTAGTTCAGACTAAAAGCATGAAGCTTATGGTCTTTATGAATGATGATACCTTTGTGATAGCAGATGCAAGAAAAGGGTAAGGAAGGGTGTTACCTTTTTTAAGTATTTTGCCGAAATACCTTAAAGCTTGATTAAAATTTTTTTTCTGCTATGTGTGCCTCACTTCTAATTAAAATTAAGCAGGACGTTTTTTTTGTTTCTAACTGTGACATTTTTAATATGTCTTAATCAAGAACTGCATGAAATTCAAGACATTTAAAGGAGAAATACAGGTGGCAGCAAGCTAAACTAGGAATTTATTTAATACATACTGGTTTAGATGCACACACACATGTAAGGAAAGGTCATAAATCTACAGCCCTCTTGAGCAATAAGGGAGGGGAAAGAAAATCAATTCTAATCAGGATACCAGTGCCAGACCTCATAATAACAACTTCTCCGTACACCTGAGGCACTTAGTAACATTTCATATAAATTGTAAGCAAAACCTTTTAGTCTATAATAGAACAAGACCGGAGTTGTATCACTTTTTATAGTTTCACTTCCCTTATTTAGTAGTTGTTGGTTTTGTTGTCTTTGCAACCATTAAAATCCAGATTTAATAGAATAACCATTGGCATGGTTCATTGGCACAACAGCTTAGAGGGTTTGCTTGCAAATATCTTGCCATTAAAGGATATGCTGTGTGAGCAGTCTTCCAAGCCATCACTGAGATATGGGATTTATTTTTTTATTTCATTGTCTCAAGTGCAACTTTATAAAATTGAGTTACTTCATTGTTCTTGAACTAACTTGACATGTATCTTCGTAATTTAAAATGCCCACAGATTTATGGAAAGAAAATTAATTCCATTTCCATGCAGTTACTGGAATCATCCAGGATAGTGATTTGATTTGCTTGGCATTTGTTTTTTCCTATGTCAAAAGTGGACTGTGAGTTTTTCATTTAAAAAGTTCATCATCTTCTGTGTTGGAAAAAATGTATTTAATGCATCTCTAAACTTGTTACTGTGTAACCGGAAAGTCTAACACTCCAGAGATTCAATAAATGAACAGACAAAACCTGTGAATATTAAATATTTCCGAGATGGTTTAGAATGTGTGGTAGATTTTAGAAGTGTGTGGATATTCTTTCTAAATGCAACTTTATATAAACATTTAGGTTTAGCTACGTATTTTTTTAATGGTTGATTAATCTTAAACTTATAAATTTAAGATTAATTAGACTAGCATTGCCATATCATAATTTCCTTTCTGTCACAAACTGTTCCACTTCCTTCTCCTTTTTCCTATATTCACAAGTTCCTTTCTCTAATGGGTGAAATTGTAGTTCCTAAAACTGTGAACAAATACAGTTTCCTTCCATATATAATACGAGATTTTACTCTTCTGAGTTTCCAATTAGTAAGTTGCCCTGTCTTCCAATCATATTACACAACATAAGCAATCAGGTAACAAGCAAAGGTATGTAATTCTTAAACTGTGGAGATTTGAGATTTGGCTTTTTCGCCTACAGATTATAATACTTAAAGTATAATTTTTGATACTGTATAGTTGTGCTTTTTGAAAATTAGTTAATACCTGTGAAATAGTCATGTAAGCCCAATACAATAAGCTCTACTAAAAGAGTGACATTTCTGCTGGTTGTCTTATCACATAGGAAGATAGGCTTTATTTAAGACAAAAGCTAATTACATTGTTAAATGCTTACACCATGTTCTGAATGTAATCAAGATCAATCCAAATTTCTGTGTCACAATTATTCTCAGATTTACATCTGAAGTGAATTTTCCCTTTGCCTGCCTTCTGTGAGATTTGTTGTTGATAAACTATAAATGCAAACCTTGGTGCATTTGTGTTCTTTATGAAATACTTGTTTCCATTTGCTAGCTCATAAAGAATAAGCTTTATGAACTGCACTGCCACTTTCTCAGTTTCTTACTCATTTTTAAGCACTACAGCAGTTAATTAAATTTGCAAAAAAAAATCATGTGTAGTTAAAAGCTGAGTCTGATTTCCTTTAAATGAATAGTAAATAATTACTGCTAAAGTAGGAAAGATCAGACACTGAGAAGCTGGATATTTGTGAAGCTGAGAAATGTGTTTTTCCTACAATATTTTTCTTTTCATGTTCTCCTTTATAATTGCATTCCCATCTTCCTATTTATTTCTGTGTTTGCAGAGATTTATTGTTAATGTTTGGCAGTATGCCAGTACTGTGAACCACATTCTGCTTTGCTTTACTCACTCTGTATCCCTTAAGTCAACTTGCAGTGGCTGTGTGTTATCAGGTACTAGTAAATGTGAAGATTTTTAAAAATAATAATTTGATGTAGAATTAGTTCATTATAAAATACAGGGCTGAAAATACAGTTATAGTAAAAAACTACTTTAACTCTCTTGTGGGATATGGAAAAATATAGATTGTCTGTTGACAAAGATAATAAAGAAATCTGTTTTAGAGAAAGATTAGAGTCATTACCACAACCCTCCTGGTGTCATATTCGGCAGCAATCGATTTTGGAAGGCAGTGAGTGCAGCAGTTAGGAATATGGAAAAGATGGGAGGAAAATCAGAGGTGTTCATGGCAAATCAGGGACATTGAAACATGAAGATCTGAGAAACCAGTAGCCAGGGGCAAGGGTAAAGAGATTGTATATGGCATGCATTCTGACCTTGTATTTAAGCTCATATAAGTTTGGTTGAAGGTCCTTTATTCCAGTTTACAACAGGGTTACTGTGCCTTTTCTCCTGTCATCTTAACTGTAATGAAAGAGCTGTACTTTTTGTGATACTTGAACTTTAGCCTAAAGCCTTGTTTCTGAACAGAAAGACAACTGTTTCCATTGGGCTAAAATGGTATGAACTCTGGTGGTTTGGGTTTCCTCTTTAAGTGGTTGGGTTTCTTTTTTCCTTTCCTGTTGCTTCTGGAAGACACACTCCAAAGCACTTGGAGTTTCAGAGTTTAGTGTTTGAAAGGGAAATTAATTAGTTTTTCTTACTTTGAATCAATATTCAGTTTAGGTGAGGCATGATAAAGCTAGCACCCACAAATAAGAGCAAAATGCTTACGGATCTAGTACACAGTGGGAGGCTGGAGAACCTGAGGTTTTGCAGACTGAGATCCCAGCCTCGTACACATGGGGAAGGTAAAATGAGAGGTAGATGAACAATTTCATTCCATACTGTGAATTTATTAATCCACCTGTGCTGAGCTGATGGTGGTGAGAAAGGGTATCCCCTCCTTAATGTTAAGTACAGTGTGTGGCCTGATGCCTTAAGCCTGTCCTAGCTGCCTGCATAGCCTGAGAAAGTTGCTTTTAAGCAGAAGCATATGTGAGTTCTTGGTTTCAGTGTTCATGTTGATTATCAGTAAATTTGGATCTCTGTTTAAGTGAAGGAATATTTTTATAAAAGTATTCTTTTAGCAATTAACTGTATTCTTTGGAAAGTAAGACTAGAAGTCAAATTCATTTATAGAAAATCATGACATATTGGGGTTGATGAAAAGTTTGACGTTAATAGAAATAGTTTTTCATATGACTCACAATAATATTCAACTTTTTTCCCCTATTTTTTTTTTAATACGGTGCTTCTTGTACTGTAATTAGAAATTAATTCAATTTTTACGCTTGTCCATTCTAGGTACAGAGATCCAGAAATAAGCAGTTACGTGAGCTGTTTCCAGATGGATTTAGTATTCATCATGCAGGAATGCTGCGGCAAGACAGAAGTTTGGTGGAGAACTTGTTTTCTAATGGACATATCAAAGTGCTAGTTTGTACAGCTACGCTCGCCTGGGGTGTCAATCTTCCTGCTCATGCTGTTGTTATTAAGGTAAGAGCTTCCATTACTCTGCATATGGGTATCTGTCTTAAAAGAAACCTGTAAGAAGCATATATAGAAAGATCTTTATTGTGGGTTTTGGGCCTGGAGGGGAAATGTCTGATTGACTTGAAATGTTATTTATATCTCATTAAACTGATTCTCTCCGCTGGGAGTCTAGTTTGTATAGTAAAGATTTAAATATATCAAAGATTATGAAAGGATTAGTTAAAGTACACTTCTGAAATCATGCTGTATTTGCCTAATTTCAGGATTCAGCTCATCAGGATTATATTCATGTGTATTTATGTTAATTTTTATTAACTTTTCCTCAACCAGGGAACACAAATATATGCTGCAAAAAGAGGCTCCTTTGTTGACCTTGGAATTTTAGATGTCATGCAGATATTTGGACGAGCTGGACGGCCTCAGTTTGACAAATTCGGAGAAGGCGTCATTATTACAACTCATGATAAACTCAGTCATTACCTGACTCTTCTTACTCAGCAGAATCCAATTGAAAGCCAGTTTCTTGAAAGCCTTGCAGATAACCTAAACGCAGAGGTAACCTTTGATACATTTAGAGAAACAAGCAAACTTTAAATGATTAATATTATTTGAAACAAAAATGCAATATTGTCACACTTAAAATATCTAAAATGGAAATTTTATTATTACTGGTAGTCTATAGGAGTATATGTTTATGAAGAGTGAACTGTTACAGGTGAAAATGTTGGGGGCCTTTTACAAAAGGTAGCAGGTATTAGAAGTAGTACAGAGGATCAAAATACCATTTAAGATAAAAAGGTAGAAACACAGCATTTACCTTTTAATTTACAAAAGGTAGCAGGTATTAGAAGTAGTACAGAGGATCAAAATACCATTTAAGATAAAAAGGTAGAAACACAGCGTTTACCTTTTAATCAGAAGTGCTTCATTAGAATTTAGTAAATGTTCTACATAACTGCAAATTAAAATCCACCAAAAAAATTAAAGCATGTCTGTCTGTATATAACAAGCTTACTTCACATGTTGAGTGCAATAGAGGAAGAATAATGTACTTCTCTTTGTTCTCTTTTACAGTGATAATCACAACTGGTTTATTATAAATAGAAAGTTCCCCATTTGCTTCAGTTTAAATCTTAAAATGCATGATCTTTGAAAATGCTGTGGTTATATTGAAAGTACTGATCTTTGTCATACTGAAATGTAACGATTCAAAAGCTATCTATTGTAATAACCAATTTAAAATATTTATATACACACACAGACACTTTTTACAAGGAAACCTCAGAAATTTAAACATGCTTAAATAAAGAAGAGAATACTGTTTTTCAAAGGCACTGGACATTTTTTTCAATATAAGTACAGAAGTTCATCTAAACTGAAATTTCCAGTGACATCTTAAAACTCATCCCTTTGAAAGTTGTGATTTACTTGGTCTATTAGGAATAATCTTGGGTTTTTAAGGTGCTTGTTACATAGGTGCTATATAATTCTCTACATATTTCTGTTTATTTTTTACTTTTTCATCACTTTAAAGTCTTTGCATTATTCAATCCTAAATAATAAATTTAAAAGGAAATTCTGGGAAGGAGAAGAAATTCATACAGTCACCTTTTAAAAAGTTAAGATTTATTCCTTGATTCTTTATAAATGACTGAGTTTGATCATTATGATTTTGGTTGGTTTGGGTTTTTTTCTTTTAAAGGGGTTTCATAAGCTATTTCTTTGGTTCCTGTTAACAGGAAAAATCTCTGCCCAAGTACAGTCACACATCAAAAGCAGAATAAGCTTGAACTGTATTCTAAATATTTCCACACACAGATGTGGGGGAATGAAAATATTGATCCCTGTCTGCACACACAGCTCTTCCTCTTTACCTCTAGCCTCTGGAGCGATTGGAGAACAAGGAGGGAGAGAGAAATTCGAATCGCCCAGAACATGAGATACAAATGTGTTGAAAAGGAGGCATTTTCAATTTTTCTATCCCTCTTCCTACCACAAAGAGAGAAAAAATATACAGAAGACATGCTTGAAGTGGGCAGGTGTAGAGCCCTCAAACATTTCCTTTTGACAACACACTTATATTCCTCGAGGTAGATGTCTGTGAATGTTCTCTAAGTGGAAATGGATGGATACTCAGTTGTTTAAAATTGGATAATAGCAACTTACACATTAGTAGTAATAATTTAAATCGTAAAGTTGGTTGTGAAGGCCAAGGTTAACTGTAGTTATTGTTCAGCACCCCAAGAAGTTAGAAGAGAGAGATCTGGTCCTGGGATACTGTGCACCTTTTCCCTAGAAAAGAATCCAGACAGATTTCATAGAAAAGCTCTGTTCTTTTTCTTGAGATACATGAAGTAGACAAGGAGAGAAGAGTTGGGTATTCTTTCCTTCACAGCAAAGGATTTGTTTTTCTCCTTTTTTTATTTTAATATTAGAAATTTATTCCTCCCATCTCGCAGAAGTCTTTCAGGTCAGGGAAGAATTACAAAGACAATGGAATAACAAGCACCTGTTGTGAATCAGGTCAGAGAAGATCTTTATGATTGATGTACTGTGAAAAACAAGTGGCATGCTATATGCTACTGTTTTTTCAGGCTTGGTCTGTATTGATCCAAATTGTTTAGAATGTGTCTGTATGTGCTGGTGTGCCCACCTGAATTATACCAGGAATCAAGTATTCCTTCCACCGAGCTCCAGCAGAAAATCTAGCTTTTGTGGGGGAAATGCCTTACTGACATACCCTAAAAAATCTTGTTGGTTAGATTAGCTAAAGAAAGATTCAGAGGTACAACAGTGCTCTATAACTAGCTGGAACTGGAAGTGAATAAGCAAAAGAAAAAATAATATTTACCAGTTCCAGTACAAGAATTATCACCCTGCTCATAAGTAAGGTTGCCTGAAATATAAAATATTGAACAGTCTGTCTTTTAGCAGCAGTGGAGATTAAAGAAGTCTGTTTTTTTCTATGGTGAAGGTTTTGTAATAAGAGATAATATTTGTATGGAAGATGTGACTGTATATGAGGAATAGAAGATTTGACTCGATGAAACAGGAGTTCCAGTCCTTTGTCTTTCACCTCGGCTGTGAATGCTTAGTTTAGAAAGTATGAGATGCAAGCTATTAATTTTCAAAGTGTAATATTCTGCAGAGATGGAGAGGTTTTAATAGGCAGCATTTTGTTCCTCAGATCTGAGCTGAGTTCCCAAATGCACAAATTTTCCAACAGGACCAGAAAGCAGAGGTGATTGTTATATGCAAGCTTAAAAGAAGCTTTTCTCGTTTTTTTTTTCTTTTTTTTTTTTTTTTTTTTTTTTTTTTTTTTTCTGAGGGGACAAGTGAATTTACATTCACTGAACATTTTATGCAGAGGAAAAATATTTTTTAAAAATTCGTAAGTAATTCTATTTTCAGTATCGAAGAAAAGATGTATTTGGTTATAGTTACACTTTAGGATTCTTCTCCCCTTCCTTTTTTTTCCCTGTACAGATTACAAATTCCTAGGTGTTTATCTCACAGGAAGTATTTGGAATGGTTTAACAAGACATTTCTAGTGTAGCAAGTGTCTGCTTGTATGTTTCTGTATGTTACTATACTAGATAGTAAATTAAGGTATCAAACCCAGTGCAGTTAGCACCAAAACAAAACATTGAAGTTGACTGTTAGAATACAAAGCAATTTTAATTTCTCCCAGGCCTGTGATTTTAACAGCAGTTTTAAAAGGTATTATTTTTTTTTTCCTTTTCCCTGCATTTAACAGTAAGCACTCTCCTAGAGTAAAAACTGTTAAAAAAAAAAAAAAAATCACTGAAGACTTGGAAAGGTAAATAGTGTTGTCTAGCACCAACTGAGTATGTCCAAATGAATACTCAACAAAGAGGGGGGAAAAAAGTACAAAAAAATTACACATTCAAGGGAGACGGGGCTCTGTGAGCTTGCAATAATGTCTACAGTAATTATGAAACACTAAAAATTATCCAAAAGAAAAACAGTGAGTTGCAGCAATTTTAGATAAGGCTGACAACAATAAAAACAATCTTACTCATTAAGCTTTCTTTAGATTTTTACCTAAAAAAAAAGAAAGATTTGTTTGTCCAGGGAAGTATGTATTTTTGCTAAGTACTTTCTTTTCAAATGTGTACACATTACTGAAATTCTTTCCAGAATTAGAGGAAATTTCCATAGAAATTTATTAAATTTTAACAGTAATTGAGAATCCCAGTAGTTCTTTGAAAAATATTGCTAGTAGATAACTGGTTACATTGAAGGTGTAAAACTAAAAAGTTAATCCTCCTGCCCTGTTAAAATAGTATAACTAAAGAAGAAAAAAATAATTGAATAGAACAAGAATTCTGTTTCATAGGAGGTAGTCATCTAATCTAATCAAAGATACATAGGAAGTATGTGATGTACAGTATAATAAAAACTACTTCTAAGTGCAGCACTTCTACTGCAGGACTTGAGGTTTGGGGAAGAGTGCAGAAAACTGGTAAGCTAGTTTAGACAGAATGGTTTCTTTTCAGATTTTATTTAATGGTAGTGTTATCTGAAAAGAACAGGCTTTAAATTACTGAAGTTTCTGTGGCTGCAGTACAGTTACAGTAGCTGAAGATGTAGTCAGTCAGAATTTTGTTAATCATTGTGATAAATGGTTTTTAGTAGAAATAGCAATGGAAAATGCTGAACCGCAACAGAATAACAAGGGCATGAAACCACCAATTTTTTGTTATCTGATATTTGTGATGTTACTTATCCTTCTGTCATGACATGCAGGAAAAATTAGTGCCTACCAGATTACAGGAAATCAATACCACAAGCAGTTACAAGGAGTTATGTGTTGGGTTTTTTCTGGAAAGTAACTTCATAATTTCTTTATAATTGGAGTTAGTACAAACTTCTATATATGCTGATTTGATCTAAATTAGTGGAATCCTCTGAGAAGGATACAGGTGTTTCAGAAATTATGTTTATCTGGAGATGACTATTTCATAGACTGGAGCATTCTGAAAAAACTAAATACATTTCAAATTAAAGGCCATCATACTGATCATCTTAGGAAGCACATTCAGTTTTGGTCATCTTTTATAGATTCTCTTTGACAGTAACAGTAGCACTGTATGGACACAAAATATTTATTTATTGACTCGTTTGTTACAGAAATCTAGACAATATGCTGATTACCACTATCATCTTTGTCATAACAGAGCCTGTTGTTAGCACTGGGAAATCTGCACTGATAGATAATAAAATGACGTATTTTAGGAACAGAGTCTGCTTTTGTTACAAGTCATTCAGGAAATCCAAATGCTTATGCTGCAGTTGTAAAGAGAAATCAGTTAAAGGCCAAAAGCACTTCTGAATTGTTTGAATTACTAATTTATTATAGCCAGATCAGTAGGTTAAAGAAGAACTAGTAAAGGGAAGGCAGCAGTTGGAAATATGGGAAAACTCCATGTTTCTCAAGAATATGAAGTTTCTTTTATCTAGACGGAGTCTCTTGGCAGAAATAGGTAGGTGGTAAGAATGAGGCAATGATTCAAATATTTGGAGTAATACCATATGTAATCCTAGCCATACAATCACTGAGTGGAGACCAGAGCCTTGAATTTTGTACCTAGGCTTATGTAGTACAGGGGAGAAAATTTGGGCAACGATGCAAAAAATTAATGTATTTCTAATTCCCATTTCAAAACTAATTTTCTAGAAGCAGAAAATTTTCAGACAGGATGGACAAAGGAATAGATGAGCTTCTGTGAAAGGAGCCCACTTGTTTACCTGCATGTTTCAGACAAGAAAAAAGACAAATGTGAAATTATATGGCAGAATTTTATGAACTAATGGGTGATGTGGCAAAAGATTGCCTCTCTCCTGGGGGAAGAACCAGGAAATACTGACTGAGATGAGTCACTGGCAGGTTCAGAAGACACAAAGGGATGCCAGCTGAGTGATTAGACTGTGGACCTCTGCTGCATGGTGTTGTATCTAAAAGGTAGAGTAGTTCAAAATCTGTACAAAAATGGAATAAAAATCCATTGAAAGATACCAAATGCAAAGGCAATACCTTTAACTAAAGACCTTGAGATGCAATAGTTAAAGAATTTGCAAGAAATTTTTATGGTGCTTTCTTCTCATTGCCACATTCCGCCCTTCAGCATTTGCTGTTATCTAATCACAGAAACAACACACTAGCCTTGATGTCCAACCACATTCATTCTTAGGAAAGCTACAGAGTGGGAAAAGCTGAAATACACCCAACTTCATTGAGTTAACACCAAAATTAAGACTTTAAACATGTATTTCAGCACCTCAGTCCACTGAGAATACTCTCCTGCAGATTTGAGTTTTCGTTTAGTTTTGCGTGTTTGTTTTTTTTTTCTAAAAATGAGCAGAAGAAGAGTAAATGGTCAGTGATGATCAACATAAGCGTGGAGGTGCCCTTTTCTTTTTCTGCTGAAGATGTGCCACTGTGCATAATAGAATGTAAAAAGGAATAAAATAAACAGCTGGTTAGGGTGCTTAGTTGAGAGGAGCGAGTGCTGGGTCCGTTGACCAGCTGGCAAACAGAAAATACCTGTGGCTGTATTTTCTGGAAATACAGGAAGAAAGATAAGATGCAGGGGATGTGGTTTAATTAGACTATAAACTTTAACTTATCTGGGAACTATCATCAATAGCTCATACAATGCAGGTCACCATTCCTTCCCTAATTGTTTCCACCTGATAGAGCCCTCCCTGACATCCACAGCTGGACCCCAGCTTGTTGCTGGGATGACTCCTTTCCCCAGAGAGCTTAAAAACTGAGATGATTTGCAGTGCTGGACAGTAGGTATACATTCCCCAAGGGGTGTGCCTTTCTTTGCATTTACTTTTGATTTTGGGGTGAAGCAAGAAGTGTAAAAGATGGTGACTTGTTTAGTTTGGACCAATCTCTTAATCTAGTTTTTGCCTTGAAAAAGTGGCAACTATTGTGGTTCTCAGAAGAGATACAGAATTCCTTCAAAGCCTTTCCAAAAAAATCACTCAGGAGCTGGGTGACTGATCAGCTTATCTGGGTATGGGGCAAAGTGCAGGCTGGGGGGAAGTGAAGTTTTCTCCCTGGGTGTCCAGGGCCCTGACCTGCATGAGACCAGAAACCTCATCGGTTCTCCCCTCACCTTTTTGTACTGTGTCCAAATGGTAGACAAGTTGTTTGGAGTTAACAGAGAATGACAGTGTAGTTCAGTTGTACATGTAAATAGTCCTTTGGTCATGTGTGACTGGAGGAGATTCTGTCCCACTTAGGACAATTCTAGCAGCATTAAGAAATTATTTCAAAACCCATACAGGAATAAGACCATAATCACTTCAGATGCTGAAATATGTAATTCAAAGTACACTAGTTTCCAAAGCAAACAGTTTGTTAAAAAGACTTGTTGCTCTCTTAACCTTAACAACAAATATTTGATTCATATATAGAAACTTTTCATCCATGTAATCTGACTCAATTATACAAATACATTTGCAATTAAACATTTTGTGAAGAAATACAGTATATTGTTATGTTATGTAATTGTGTATTACCAGTAATATTCTTATGCCCTTTTCTAATATGTGTAGAAATATCAGAGAAATAAACTTAATTTTTCAAAAACTACCCCCAAAAAGCCATGCTACGTATATCTGTTTAGACATCTTTGAAAACCAAAAACACCTCCTCTGAAATACTGTGCAACTTAATAAAGTCTGTGGGATAGCATGTATTTACTAAAAAATTATGTAATGCAGACTATTACTAAGCACATCACTTGGTGATGGAGACATCAGCCATTGAACAATTAGTTGAAAATTTCTGATGGTCATTATTTTTCTCATTTAAAATGACACAGAGAGTTGGGTTAATATAGTACTCAAGTTTTCATTTTGTGAGTGGAATGCAATTATTTGTATTTCAACAGTTAAGAATAAAAAGGTGTTTTGTGATGACTGGTGCAATCAGACAATACTATTTTAGCATAATAAATATTACTACTCATTGATTATTCCTTCTGCAACTAAATATCTAATACATGGTTGAGGAAATGCTGGAAAATTTAAAACTTCTATTTTAATAAAGTATCACCTTGTCTATTTGTTGATTGTATGAATACTACACATCCTAGGTCTTAACAGAGGTCCTTTTCTAACTTTTTTAATAATTTATTCCATAATTAATCTTAAGCGTTTGTATTAATAAGATAACTTCCATCATTCATTTTGTTTTAACAGATTTTTGTTTTAAACATTTTGTTTTAAATAAATTTTCAAACAGTCCGTAAGAACTTTACTTGAACACTAGATGGCAGCAAATATTTAGAAGTTGCTTTTTTTTTTTTTTTCTTTTTTTGTGTCTCTGCATATTATTCAGTGAATATTCATTAAAGTCGGGAGAGGAAGGAAAGCACAGTATTAGATTTCACAACCATATCTGAAGCCCAACTGTATTTCATAATCACTTTTTCCCCCCTCGGTTTCACTTTTAACTTACAAAAATAATTAATTTGTAAGTAATACAATCAGATATTTGAACAAATGAAAAGAAGGTGGGTTGTTTTTTTTTTCTTTTAATTATCAGATTTCGCTGTGCTTGGTAATGAGCATTTTAACTTTTCGTGACTGTGAAAGTGGTTGGCTGAGGGAAGATGTTACTATTGAACTATGTTGTTATGCTACTTCAGGTTGTGTACTGAAAGATATTTGAAGCATGCAAACAAACCAAATGCTGAAATTAAGCTGAGTAGCAAATTGAGTACTAATAACCTGAGGGCTCCTAGATGTTTTACCCTGTAGTAGTCTATGAAGAACTGAATGTTTATGTAGCTACTTCACTGCATTATGTAGATACACACTTTGAAAAACAACACAGTGGAGCCTTCCCCCAACCTCCTCATGCTGTTGAACAAAGTATCACTTGAAAAACGTGTGAGACAAGGCTCAGTTACTCCATGCTATTAGTCATTGCTATCAACAAGGTTTTGCCACATTTAAGTTATTTTAACTCAAGGCAGATATGGCTTGCATTATTATTTTTACTAGATATTTGTTATTTCAAAAAGAATATTATTACTAGATATGAATATGCATATGAAATCACTTACAGTTGTAGAGAATTTTTTTAATTTTTGCCAAGTCATGTGGAATGTTTATATGAAATCCAAACACCAGTAAAAAAAAAAAAACTTTAAAATGTAGTAATGGATCACAAAAATTCAGTGAGAGGGCTTTTTGCTTCCTCTAAACAACCAGCAACAACCAAAAAATGTTTCTTCATTCATACTAAATACTCCTGATAAAATCAGGTTGACTGCAATTAAACGGTAAAATGCTTCTGATTAATGTAATGAATACAAAATAGAGCTGAAGTTATCAAGTAAAAATGTGTGTGTGTGGTAAATAATCTGGTGATAAAACTATTGAATTAGCAAAAAAAAAGAAAAAAAGTCACTTAGTAAGAAAATTGTTTTGTTATACCTGATTTAGCCTTGGAAAATAAGTATATGTATATAGATGCATATTACCTGTTCAATTTTGTTACATTTTGGTATAACAGGTACCTGTGCCACATACAAAAGGAGAAAACTCTTTGTAAAAACTGTGTATAAACAGATCTAAGGGCATGATGAAGAAAATCATAAAGATTGTTGGCATCATTTGGTTTAGGACCTGAACTAGAAAGCGCTTTTACATTAGTAAGGAAAATTAATCTTTATAATACAGATTATTTTTTTAAGGGTACTCTTCTTTAAATTATCCCGAGCATATTCACTAAATAATTACATTGGTTTGTTTGTCTTTTTTTTATAACAAGTTTGCTCAGTATCATCTTTTCATTGTAAAAATCATAAGTGGTATAGGAAAGATCATGTGGGTCACTGTATAATATTATGTCACAGAACATACCGTGTTACTAGATGTTCATAAGTTGAAGATGTGTAAATGGTTCAAGTTACTGCCCTATGATTATGTTAAAATAATTTAAGTTGGAAACATACTGACACTTTCTTTAATCTAGTGCTAATGCTCTGAATTCCATATGTTTTCAGCCAAATACTTATGTTCAGCTGTAACATATACATTTAATTTTGTCTCTTTTCCTATTTCCAGATTGCTCTTGGAACAGTAACTAATGTGGAAGAAGCAGTAAAGTGGATAAGTTACACTTATCTTTATGTACGGATGAGAGCAAATCCATTAGTATATGGCATCAGTCACAAAGCTTATCAGGTATAAAATGCATTTTAAAAAAACCTGTAACCTGTTCTGGGTCTCTAATCCTTCCCTGATGTGAGGATAAATATTTGCTATTTCTACTTAACCTGACATCAGCAATTCTTTTAAAGTGCTTAGAAAAAGGAAGATATTTTCTGTAGCAGAGTATTTTTAACACTAAATTAAGAGGCCCCTTCTGTTCACATGAAAATACATTTTAACTGGCCAAGTTATGCTCCAGAGGACAACATTCGTTCTTACCAGAAAGATACTGTAACTAAGCTTACTGTCAGTGTTTCAGTTTTGTAGGATAGATATAAATGATGAAATGAAGCATTCTTGAGTTGTTTGGTTTCACCCCTGCCCACATCAGCTTTTGGTTTGTAATATTTCATCTCGTGACTTCTTATAAATAATAAAATTATGTTTTTATTTCGGTTATTTTTTTCTTTCTTGTAGTTTAGTAATTATAGGAATTTTTAATTCATTTATTTTGAATTTTCTTTTGTTAATTTAGAAGTGCTCCATGCAATGATATAAACCAGAGAACAGTTACATGAAGATTTTTTTGAAATTTTTTTTATTAGCTGTAATTTTTAGGAAGTTTTAATAGTTTAAAGATTATCTAAATATTGTTACTTCTTTCTGTATAGCTGTTCATGAACATTTAATGGTAACACAGTTTGGACACAGTTAATTGAGCCTAATGCAGGTGAATCTCTCACAAGTGTATGGTAACTGCAATCTATTTCACATGCTCTGACTTTGTTTCATGACTTCATAATTTGTCATGATATTGTGAGCAGCAGTTGATTCAGTCATTTTAATGTGTAGAGATGTATGTCAAGAGTTATGGTTTTGATAGGTTTTGTGTCTGATGGTGGAATCTGCAGAAGTAGGTAGGCTATTTTTTAAGCAAGCTTCTGGAGACACCTTTAGATCTCTGGTCATCTCAAATCTGTTTTCTATAAAAAACCTTACAATACATTACCATGGCATAATATAACAGAAATTACTTTGCTAGTGGGAAGAATGTTGTTGTCCCATCTCTATAAGTTAATTTTATTTTTTTTTTTTAAATCAGGCATTTTTGACCAGTTAGATTAAAATAAATGCAACTGTGGTGGTAACAGCTGATGAAAAAAAAAAAGTAATAAAACACTAATAGGAATATTTTTTATAAATTTAAAAAATAATGAATGAAAGTTGCTCACCCTCCTCTTGCTTTTGTGGTTTTATTCCACTGCTGAGAAAGTGGAGATTGCCAGTACTTGTCTTTTCCTGCCACTAACCTCCTTTCTACCCCTTCTGATTTGATGAGCTAGTAATAGATATTCCTTTTTTTTTTTTTCTTTTTTGACAGTAACAAATTATATCAATTTGAAGTGTTATCCATTCATGTAGGAGAAAAAACATTGCCAATCCCTTTATTTTATAAATAAACCAGTTTTAAACCTCAAAGCTAGTGTGTTATAGAAAGTAATATGGATGGTATAGTGCCAGATGTGGGCATAACCACAGATTTGTTCACTTAGACCATGCTATTCCTTCTGTTCTGGTTATAGGTATACAATTTTCCTAATTGGTATCTTATTGTTTCTTAGTAATGTTGCAGTGTGCCAATTTCTATCTCTGTTTTGGCTGACAGTCAGTGTTGCCCGTTCAGAATCCATATTTCTGCATAAACATCATGGGTCATGCTTCCCAGCTGTTCGGGGGGGCTGAGAAGATGCAAACTCATACTCCTTTCCTTTTCCACAGGTGCTCACCACATCCAGTAGTTATTTTAGGGCACTATAGGTCCAGCCTGTCCACACAAAAGGATTGTGTTGCACTGCACAGGGAGAACAGGGCAAGTGTGCGCCTGACGTGCACCAACACATTCTGCACCCCACGTGTTGCCTCCAGGATATTACTGTTCCCCACCTAGCCCGTTTCTGGGCTGTGCCCAGGAGTAGGCTACTCCAAGCCCACTGCTTTGGTTTGTGACTTTTCTAGTTGTTTGCCAGAAATGCCAGTAATGCCTATTACTGAGTTGGGAAAATGGCCAAAGTTTATGATGAGCGGCAAGAGGAGACAAAGAGTGAAAGGAAAAAGTGGAGCAAATGTGTCATATTAGAGAAGCCTGTGGTATGAATTATGGGCATTTTCTCATCCTTTTAGGGTTCCAAAGGGAAGGTTTCTGGTGTTTTTTTAAGGTAACCCCTTTGTTTTCTCCTCTTTTTGGTTCCACTCTTTGGTGTTCCCACAGTTAAGGAAAGCTTTTTATCCCCATAAATTGTATGTTTATGTTTAGAATATCTGTAAGTGCTGGAGGAACTTGTCCCCAACACTTCTCTTAGTTAGCTAGAGAAAATAATGTGAATAATAATGTACTTTATCATACATTCTTAAATTTCCACTCCAAACCTTCTCAGTTTCTTGCTGTGGACATGCCAAGGTTTTTAAGACTATGGCTTGAAGCTGTTCTAGGCTGGATCTTTTATTCTGTGGGATTTCTAATTAAGCAAGTTCAACAAGAAGGGTGTTAACCGTGGATTCTCTATACTGGAATATTGTTTCACAGACTTTTCAAGTTGTTGACCTTTCCTTTAAAGTTAAAACCTTTGTATTTGTGAAAAGTGTTGGTCTACTGTTACAGCTTTAGCTTTTTTATATGTAAGGCAATAGATTGGCAGGTAATTTGGACTGCCAAAGGAGTAGGAAGGTGTTTTGATACTTTTTTACTTTTTTTTTTTTTCCCCTCCTCTTTAGTTATAAGAGATGTTAAACATCTGGCATTCTGATAATATTTTTTTTTGACCACCTCTGCTCTGAAATCTGACCTCAATGCATGACTTACTATTGAGGAAAGCGCTCTAGACCTTTGCCATCTTAGCTTTTCACTCGAAACTAAGGCAAGCCATAACTAAGGAGAAACAGCTTCAGAGTAACTCGCAAAGACAGGGAATATTAGGAACTAGTCTAGCAGCTGCTTTGTGGAGATAGCTTTGTTCGTCTGCAGCTTCGCTGAACATGAGATGAAGCATTTTAGCACAAAGATGAAACTGAATCCTGGCCCAGGGGAAACCAGAGCAAACCAAGGCATAGCAGTTCTTAAAGTCTGCTCCTTTCTTCAGTCTTGGTCAAGTATCTCTGTTGGAGATTTACCAGGAGGGCTGGTATGACTTACTGTGTAGGAAATCTGAATTATACCAGCCCTGAAGTAAGAATGCTGCCTGTGGACTAGAACAGAGTTTCAGCCTTTTCAAATTTGGTGACTAATCATTGCTTGTGTAATTAGAGCCATATCTCAGGTGCATATATACCAGAGGGTTAACTTGACTATGAATCCCTTTTGACCCATCCCTGTCAGTCTGGGTATTCCAGATGCGTATTGTGGAAACACACAATTATACAGCAGTCCCACTCAGATGGGAGTTTTGCCCAGCCTTGTATGTACTAATGAGATAATGTGGATTATTACTTGGACAAAATGTCCAGGTTTCAGAACTTTGATATTAATAGAAGTGGTGTTGGGCACAGCAAACTCCTTGCTATAGACAGTACAATATCCCAGCTGATATACCCAAATCTTTTGGGGATGTTAGAGTTTTTTTGCTAGTAAACACTTTAGCCATCCAATTTGAAGCTTGTTTTATTTGGGATACAATTAAAGCCATCCTCATGTCAGATACCCAGGCCAGGTATATCTTCAGCCATTTCCATAAACAGAAGATACTATAAGATAACATGTTTTCATGAAGTGATACAGTAATGATAATTTTAAGAAAAATATCATTAAAACTTCTTTGTAAATAATGTAAAATCATATAAACATCAATTGTAAATTATTTCATAATCATGCTACTTTTTCATAAGTAATATTAGTCTACATTGTATTGATAGTCTTGGAGCATTTTAAAAGAAATATTATTCTGGTTATTTTGTCCTGAACAGACAGTTTTTGGTTATTAATGTCAATGTAACAGTTATTAGTGAGATCTCAATAATATCTTAATTTAATAACTGTACCTTCCTTTTATTTGATTTCTGTTTTTTTGTGACTGGGCTATTTCAATAAAATTATTTATTTAACACTTCTTTTTTTTTTCTTTTATACAAATAAATGTGTGTGTTTCATGTCTAGATGGATCCAGGTCTAGAAAAGCACAGAGAACAATTGGTAATTGAAGTCGGCAGAAAACTGGACAAAGCCCGCATGATCCGTTTTGAAGAACGAACTGGCTTCTTTTCTTCAACAGATTTAGGCAGAACTGCCAGCCACTACTATATTAAATACAATACTATAGAGGTAAAATATTATGTTCTATTTCTGGAGTTTTTTCCTTCTTTTTGAACCTATACCTAAAATAGTTGTAAGATATTACAGAATATGTAGCTGATTTGTTCAATATATTTTCAAATCGTATTTACTGAAATGGGGAGGGAGGAAGTAGAGAGGAAAAAAAAGAAACTAAGTATAAAGCAATACTGAAACATTAGTATTGCTAAGTAGACTTGGTGTGAAGTGAGATTTGCAATTTCTATAGTCTCTGCATTCTTTTAGGCGCATTATAACATTTTGATATCAACAGTGTGTGCAAGCATTGGTACATGATAGCAGATTCAAGTATAGAGTCTGAAAACTATAAAGTTTTTCTGCATGAAAATCCTATCAGGTGGCCAGTCTTAAGCAACTTTTGTCACTGTAATCAGATTGTGTTGTAAACATTAGATGCATTTGTGCAAAACTTTGTAGTATTCGAAGCTTAATTTGATGTACGCATTAATCTTAAAACCTTTCTTCCGTAGGAAATAAGTCTTTTTCTTGAATAAAAGCTGAAGACTTGTAATTAATAATTTTAACTGTTTACTGTGACTATGTATAATTAGCTTATTCACTCAAAAATGCCCTAGACTTTTTTTTAAATGCCATAGATGGCATATGTCTCGATTTTTTTGGGGTGTCCCAAGTTTCAAGGGACTGTTTTTCTTAAAGTGCTGAGAAGACATCCTGGAAATTGTTCCTGTTTAAATTGCATCACTCTGGTCTTCCAGTAACTTACATTTTAATCTTACATGCCTTTAAAAATCTTGGTTAATGTTTCTTTCTTTCGTGCTACATGTGAATTTTTATTTTCAGTGTTAAATCAATTCATTTTATTTTTAATAGACTTTCAATGAATTGTTTGATGCTCATAAAACTGAAGGTGATATTCTTGCTATAGTATCAAAAGCTGAAGAATTTGAACAGATAAAGGTAAAGTTGTATCTTTTCATAAATAGAATATGTCTTATAACTAAACACTTCTGTAGTACTCCATAATTAGTAGGTGTCTACAGATACAAGTTTTGTTATATATTAAGCACCATTATAAAATGTTTTCTAAGCAGGCACAGTTGCCAAGAACTATGTATGCTCTCACTCAGATTTATATGTAGTACAGCTTGAACTATAGTGCACATTAGTAACTCGTTACGGATCTCTGAAAATTCCTTTTAAATGCTTTAAAGAATTTTTCAGCTCCTCAGTTATTAACAGGTAAAGATAAGTGTCCATTGAACATCCCAGGGATGAGGTAGTTTTTCTGTTTAAAGTTTCAACTATTATTAGATGTCTCCCTGAAGAATTTGCTTTGTCAGAAGTGAGACGGCACTCACATGCAGGAAACAGTATTAGATTAGCAGATTGATAAATTCTGATAAATTATTTTCAGATTTGAGTCTAGAAAGTTGGAACAGATTTGAAGCTTGTTCTATTTGGGATGCAATTAAAGCCATCATCATGTCAGATACCCAGGCAAGGTATATCTTCAGCTATTTTCATAAATAGAAGATACAATAAAATAAACTAGATTACTGTACTGTCATACTCAGTTTAACCTCAACCTCCCTTTTTGCCTCCTGTGTGGGTAGGACACAAGACAGTACATTGCAAGCCAGCATGAGTTTGTTTGCCCATGCTTCCATCTCACAGAGGTGCAAGCCAGACTCCACAGGGTTTATTAGCTTGGGCTGTTTGCCATTTTACCACAATTACATAACTTTCAAGTCAGAGTTGGCTCTAATTCACCTGGCTCTGCAAACTGGCAATGTGAATCCCTCACCATCTACATACTTACATATTTGCACACATTGTCTGAGTATTACCATCTCTTTATCTAATGGAGAAATTCTGTTTTGCTCTAATCTCTTCTATTATAGAAGATAATAAGCAGTGAGGCTTCACAGTGATACACAAAACATTTTCCAAGCTAGAAGAGATTTTTTTATGATAGTGGTACTGCTTTGCTAGGTCTAAATTTAGCATAATTGAATATTTAAATGGAAAGCATATGGAAAATATGATATGATATGTTCTATATTTATAATAAAGTTAGTAGTGATGCCTCTTGTCTAAAACATAGTTATTCTAGTTTGCTTTCTCAGATTTGCATGGTATGGCATCAGTGTACCATCATTTCCATTTTTTTGTGATTTGTTTGCTGTGCAGCTCGGAATATTAAAACTAGTAACTGATTTTCACAAGAATAACTCAGGATTTGCCCCTCTGTGTGATACAAGTTGTGACTTTTGTTAATGAGAGTCATGTCTCCATAATATCTTTAAAAATTCTGTATTTTGAGATTGTTAAGTCACCAGTAGCTGAAATACAGATCTGGTTTTGACCTGTACTGTGCTATGCAAAAGCAGAAAAAATTATCAAAAATAATGTTGTAAGCAAAGCATAATATCCCCCTGACACTGGAGTCATCTGTGATGGTTGTGTCCTTCATCTTTTTCTTTGCTGTAGGACCAGTGGCTGGATAGTTGGGGTTTTTAACCCAGTTGTCTTACAGTCTTTTGTATGTCAGGTAGTCAGGTCCAAATGAAAATTACTTTCAGCTGGTTCCCTGCAGGGACCAAACATTTACCCTCTTTAAATAAGTTTTACACCAACAGACTATCAGTAAATCAAAGAATATGTAGATTTATGCTGGTTTTGCCATGTAAGGGTCATCAGTTAGAATGTGAAATGTTATGCATTATTCAAACCATAGATATGAATATTTCTTTACTCATATTAAGACTTAATCTTATTAACAGTGAAAATTTTAATATCATGAATCATAGTACTTCACAGTTTTGAGTTAAAAATGTATTATGCCACATGCAAACTATGTAACTATAATGAGAACATTTAATGTTAATTCAAGATTGCCCTAATCCAGATGGACAGAGGTTTTTACTCTGGTCAAATAAAAAATGAAATCTCATCAGATGAAGGATGGTAGGGTCAGAAGATTCAATTTTTGTGGCATATCAAATTTTTGTATGTCAATGGCGACCTTAATAGATGGTGATGAATAATAAAATGTAATTGTGTCACTATTAAGATAGTTTCAATTATGGTCTATTAGCTACATTGTGGAAGATGTGGGTTTGCTGCTTTTTTTTTTGTTTGGGTTTTTTTTCTTAAAACTAGAGACTTCATTTAAAAATAATGTAACTATGTTATAAGAAAAATTTGATTTCAGTGTAAAAATTTTTATCAAATTGCTCTAGCCTCTTCATAACATATAATTGCATTTTAGGTAAGAGAAGAAGAAATAGAAGAGCTGGATACCTTACTGAATGATTTCTGTGAACTTCCTGCTCCAGGAGGTGTGGAAAACAATTATGGAAAAATTAATATCCTCCTTCAAACATATATTAGCAGAGGGGAGATGGACAGCTTCTCCCTTATTTCAGATTCTGCATATGTTGCACAGGTAAAAATAGCAATTTTTTAAAAGTATTTTTTTCTGTCTTCTGCTGTTTTCATTCACCCAGATGTTTACAGTTATGTAAATAGGCCCTGATCTGTAACTTTTGGGTACATTTTTATGCAAATTGATTTGAAAATCAGAACCTTGTGTGTGTGCGCATGTGTGGTATAATATTTAAGTGGAAAAGATTTGCAAAAGCCTACCTTGGGAGACTGTTTCATTTTTTGTTAATTATGAATGTCCTTTTTGTTCGTGTTATCCCTGTAGTCTTACTACATTTAGTAGTTCTAACTGTGATTGCACAGAAATGTTATTCTTAATTTACTGGGTTTTCTTCTAAATCTGGAAAACCGTTGCACTCTATTTTTATGCTTTGTGTACTTTTATACTTTGTTCTGCAAAGCATAATTTGTGTTTTATTCACATACCTTGGTTTATACAAGATATGCTATTACAATTTTATTGCTAGATGTAATCGTGCGGATTTACATATCGGTCTATATATTTGTTTGTTGGACAGATGCGACACCTGAATGGTTGATAGTTATAAAGGATGTTTAGTTATTACAAAGAATAATAAGAGAACTGTGAGTCAGTGACACAGAACTGCTTGCTTACAAAATTAGAGCCTGTCTTAGAAAGAAAAGGGTGTTGCTTGAAACTTTAGGATTATGGATCCGAAAGAACTCAAAATGACAAAGTGTTCATAGACAATCCCAGGTGTGCAACAGTAACGAAAGTATAAAATAGATTATTTTGTCTGTCCTCTGTCTTTTTTTTTCCTTTTCTTTAAAAAACAAACAAACAAACAAAAAAACAAAACAAAAAAAAAACAGGTAGCAACATGTAGCATTGAATTACTTTTTTCTCATATTTAATTCCAAAAATCCTTTTTGGAAAGAATTGATTGTAAAATTGCATTTAGTTGGTGCTAAAGATGAGAGTTAATTATTCTTCATTAAGATCTTCATACTAACATTACCTTCTTCAGAAGTGTTTACATTTCATAGCATGTAAGGGTATAAATGAGAAAATTCTGAAATCATTATGCACATCATAAAAATTGTGGTACTTGCACAGCAAGATCATTTTCAGTATGACTCTTTTAATCTTTGCTTTCAAGACAATTGCTTTTATTCATGTGTCTCAATTATAGTGCTTTTAGTGAGGCAACATGGTCTTCTCAGATCTGCATAAATTGTACATGTGGAACCAGTGCTACAAATTGTGAATTTTTTTAACTGGACTATTAAGAAAATAATTCATCCTTTCTAAGTAAAAGAAATGTGCTTCTTTAGTAACATATGCTTCCTATCACGACCAAATAATTTTCTATTTTTTAGTCCTGTTGGCATTACAGAGAGAGTAGAGAATGATTCTATTCTATTCAATGAATCAAGAACAGAATTGCTAATCCAGGCATATTAAAAAAAATTAAATACACCAAAAAACCTACAACTTCATAATACAGCTTGATAAGTTTATGAAAGCAATATCATAAGTTAGGCTTTCAGGATAAAACTGACTTCATTCAAGCTTATGTTAATAATTAATATTCCAAGTCCAAAGCACATTTATACAGTTTGCTTATACAATAGTCTCAGAATACAGTAACATGTTAAAAGAAAGTCACTATTGTTAGACTTCTGTGCAAGTGTTGTGAAATTCAGTGTGAAATGGATGCTATTATGAAAGCACAACTGTGATGAAAAATTAAGACTTGAATTTCCATATAAACTGAGTTTGCAGGTGTATACTCTATGGGGGGAGTAAGAAGAAGATATTAAGTACGGTAAGTGAATTTGTTTCAGAAGTCATGGAGATGCAATAAATTTAGAACTCCCTAATGTTAGCATAACTGTGATCAGAATTCTATGGCAGACCTGCCACTACAACTTTAATTAGATGCACATGTTTCTTTCATAATTTCTATAGGCAGTCATGAGGTAGCTCTGCCACTAGACAGTGATGGAAAAAATAGTTTTCAAGAATGTTTGAAATAAGTTTGAAAAGAAAAATCTATTGTTATGGTTTGTCAAAGATGAGTCTATGGGATCCTTTTCATTTTATAAAGAATACTTGAGAGAATTACAACATTTTTTTTTCTTTTTTTTCACTCTCCAGAATGCAGCTCGTATTGTTCGAGCTCTTTTTGAGATTGCCCTTAGGAAACGTTGGCCTGCAATGACATATCGACTACTGAATCTCAGCAAAGTCATTGACAAGCGGCTGTGGGGCTGGGTTAGCCCTTTGAGACAGTTCTCAGTGTTACCACCATCAGTCCTCTCAAAGTTGGAGGAGAAGAATCTCACTATAGACAAGATGAAGGACATGAGAAAAGATGAAATAGGTGAGAAATCAGCAATGCTGATCTGCTTAAACTATTAATAACCAATGGGCAAGTTAGAACTAAATCTAAGTCATTCATCACTCACTCTGGTCTGGAAGCCATGTTGACACATTAATATGGTATTATGGTCTGTCCAATAAGGAAGGTTTATTCAGTCTCCACAGCTTGGAATATGGCACAGCTTTGAGGGTAAGGCTAGCCCATGTCCTGCCAACCCCAGAACACATGTGGAATGGAGATGTATCTTGATAAGTATTTGCATATATGTGTATATATACATATTTATGTTGAGCCGTGCTTCCTTTCTTGCTCGCATAATGTACTATACAGCTATAAAAGGCACCTGTATATTTTTGCCAGTTGACAAAATGTGACCTTTTTGTTTTTATTGAAATACTATTAACGTGAAAAAGAATAAAGGCAGATTATTATGTCCTGGTATACGATCAGTAAATGGTCTGCTTCTGAAACACTGCATTAATTTTCATTGAACATGGAGAATTCATTGTCACTGGTGTCATTGCAGCAAAACCTTAATGGAATTTTTTAAAGGGTTTGACACTTTGATAATGAGAAAATCCACAAGCCTACTGATAGACATAATGAAATTTCTAGTATGTGTATATAAACTGTTGTGCATAAACTGTCCACCAGCTGGTTGAAGTTGAAAGAAAAATTTGCTTGTAATGTATTTTGTTTTCCTATCTTAGTGTATTTTTTCTTAGTTGGGCTTTCTTTACACCTGTTATTGCCAAGTTGTTGAGAAACAAACTGCCTGGTTTTTAGAAAACTAAATTTACAATAAAAATACAATTTATAGTCACTGCTTTTTAGAAGTTATGATCTCTGACTTGATATTTCTCTCATTTGACAAGAGAACTACATTCCTAACTTAGGAAGCTTCCCTACATGCCTAATTCACGTTGGAAAAGATTGAATAAATATGTAAAAGTTTGCAGAATTAGAGGCCATATTGTTATTTAGTAAGTTAAGCCAAAGGACTATGAGAAACTTTTAGTAGCTTACTTTAACTGTGCATTATAATGTATAGTAATTTTAAATGTATTTAAAATATAACATTTTATTCAAAGTGCTAGCATTATTGTGCTTCTCTATTCAGAAGCTTTATAGCACTTTTTTATTGTTTTGTTAATTTTTTGTTGTATTTGTGCAGTCTTTTTACTACTTCTCTTTTTCATTAATCATATTAGTCTTTTTTTCTTTGCCATTTTTATCCTTCCTTCTCCCCATACCTGCCCTTGAAGCAACAAGAAATTTTGTGTTAAAATATAAAACCTGTTTTGCTTCCTTCAACGTGGTGGAAGTAGTAATGACAAGGTGGAATGTATCAATATATACCTATAAAATGTATAGTTTTGGTTTAGATTAACTTAGTTTGAAAGTAGATGGGAACTGGGATTTGACTATGAAAATAGGTCATTGCTGACTATATGTTACGATATTTCATGTTCTTCAGCCTTATAAATATCAAAGTGTGTTGATCTGTGCATCTCTGTGAAATACTGTTATGTGACATGCTGCTTCTTGTCTAGCCTCTCTTTCTGACATCAAGGATGTGAAGGAAACACTTGCCTGGCAGCCACCTTATTATTATTTGAATTCAAAGCCGTCTTGAAATGAGAAAAGGCACAGCTTCCAGGTGCTGCCTTGTCCTCTGTTTCCATGGGACTAGTGTCAGTCTTAGTGTTTCTTCCTTTTTAGATGTTATTGTGGCCTTGGAGATAGAATAAAAAAGACAGGAGCTATCTGGCTAACTCAGTCCATGGCCTAGGGAGAGGTAAAAGCTTCAGATGCATACCAGCTCTCCCAGTGAATGAAGAGCGTGTTGTGTGCACAGATACGGGATTCCAGTGTACCACAAATTGGTCAACACCAATCTATGCGCTATTGCAATGTAACCATGGAGTTTCCAGAAAGCCAGGATATCACTGTGTTATCTGAGACAAACAGTCCTGGTTTTTCAGAATACAGATGACAATCGTGGAGTAAGCAAAATTTATTCTTCTTTTGTTAAACATATTTACTTTCTCGAATAGTCATCTTTTGTTCAGAAGGTTTTAATATTTTTTAAATGCCATTGATAGTTTCTCATAATGTGAATATTTTAAAAAGCAAAGGGGGTGGGGGGAGAGAAAGAATTTTATAATAGCTTATAGAAGTTGTGACAGAAGCCTTATTTTCCACTAGTAGATAAGTGTAAAAAACCTCAGTGCTGTCCTGTACAAACACAGAAGTTAACCTCACATATCGTGATACAGAAAGTGATTTTTGGCATGAAAAAGTCTGCTTGCCTGCTTATCGGGTCACATTTTTGAGTATTTGGTATCCACCTTTATTTAACATAATTTCTGGTTTTACCTCTAATTGCAAAAGCTAGTCACTGTGCAAGTATGCTGTAATACTGCATGTATCACCAAGTTGTACCAATATATTTGTTTTGGTTTTTAATTATCCACTTGCTGGAGGTGCACTGCAAATTAAACTGATTAAATATGTGTTAAATATATGTTAAAACTTTTGCATTAGGGATTTGCTTCTTAAGCAAGATCACCTTTCATTACTTCAGAATACAGATAAACACCTGTGTGAGGCAAAATCTGCCAGTTTGTTAAATAAGAAAAACAGAAGAGGGAAAGCCAGGATAAGTATAAACAAAAAATAGCAATTGTAATATGTTATGCACCTAAATTTCACCTTTTCACTTCATGCATAATGCAAATAATAGGATTTCTTCTCTTTTTTTTTTTTTTTTTTTTTTTTTTTTTTTTTTAAATGAGCAAGTCACAAGAACCACGTAACAGTATCAGGAAATATCAGTAGCTATTTGTAAGGTAGCTATTAACAGTGTGTAGTTATGATCATTACAATTAAATTCTAAAAGACACCTCACATAATTATATAACCAATTTCAGTGAAAATTTGATACATCGACCTTTTTTTTCCTAAATAAGTTAGAAGTTGCAATACTTTTGCAGAAAAAAAAAGAAAGCCCTTTTACTTACTTTTATATGTAAAATGAAGGGCAAGGGAACAGAGATTTCAGCTGTGAAATACAAGTAAATTTTTTTTTAATTAATATAATCACTTTATTGCCTTAGTTACTGTGATAGAAGATAAAAAGCATTGCAACGTTTAGTTTTTCCTTTGTCTCAGTTACACACTGGTGTATTCTGAAAGATCAGATCTGCCGTGAGATGTTTACTAGTTGCTTGCATTTTTAACTTATTAACTGCTTTTATTCAGTTTCATGAAAAGCATTTTGTCTGCTTTGAATCACTACACAGGAGTTGTAGTTCAAATGTGTGCCCTTCATGAACTAAAAGGTCAGTATTTATGCTTTTAAAAAGAACTATATGGCTTGGTAAGAGCCTCGTCAAAAAGTCAGTAAAGGAAAGGGAACTAGCTTGACATAATATGTTTTCAGTGTAAATTCTTAATAGTTATTTTAACCCCTTAGTTATAGCCAACAGGAGGGTTAATACTGATTTTTCTACACTCTAAATTGCTAATGCAAGTTAAGTATTACAAAATATTCTGACATGCCAGGTCAAGAGAGTCAGACATTTATGTACCTAAGAGCAAAACAAGCAAGCAATAATACTTCTCTGTAAAAGCCTATTTGAAAGTCGGAATTTTATTCTTTTTTCTGGAAATGCAAATTGGTTACACCTAATGTTTTCTTGGCAGGTCATATGCTGCATCATGTGAAAATTGGGTTAAAGGTAAAACAGTGTGTCCATCAAATCCCCTCCATCATAATGGAAGCAACAATTCAGCCAATTACCCGCACAGTGCTCCGAGTTCGGCTGAACATCTCTCCTGACTTCACGTGGAACGATCAGGTAAAAAAAATTAGTTTCTTCAGTAAGGGAGATGATCACAGAGAATCCATAGCAGTTTAGATAAGAAAAAGAAAAATATTTTTGCTAAAAAGCAGATTTGATAACAGGAATGGAATGACCTTTAAGACTTTTGTAGAAGGTGGCACCCAAAGCTCATTGTTTTATTTCCATTAATTGTTAACAAGTTTGCCCTGTTTATAACATGTTGAAGTGGTGCTTATACTGAATATTAATATTAGTCACACACAGATTTGCGTTATATGCCCAACAAGGAGAGGCAAGAAAAAGGGAGACATGGATGGCTCTCTGAACTATGAATGAATGTCAAATGCAGAAAATAAGGCATTGAAATACAGTTCATGTATGCCAAGTTCTGCTGCTCTTTATGGCTTTACAAACGTACATTCACAACATCAGTGCTGCCTCTTCTGTTCAGACTTGTCTGATCGTTAAAACTGAGATATGTTTGGAATTATATTCATCTATATTTTATGATGCAAACTTATATGAAAGGAGTTGAACTAGTTGCATATTTAGATATACCCACATCCTTTGATTCAGAATGTGTTCATTAGAAATAGATTTAAGACAAATCTAAATGAAATACAAATGCCCACATGGGGGCATTGTATTGTTGCTGGTACTTCTGAAACTTTCTGTAGAAGCAAGGCAGATACCTCAGTGGGCAAGCATATTTTTCTTTTTTTACACTTAGATTTGTGCTTAAGATAAATTATTCTGAAAGGTGGATATTAAGTGTCTGTTCTTTTCTTTAAAAATAATTTTTAAATGCCTTAAATTACAAATTTACCTCAATCACAAGTAAATTAGAGTTTTATTCCACAAACATTTAGAATTTATTTTCCCTGCCTAAAGACTTTTTTTTTCTTACGGAATTTTCACCAAGTTAGTTTCTGAATGGGAGATTAATGATCAAAATATAGAAAATCAGATCTTATTTGCTACCTGGATTCATTACTGAAATATTTGAATAGATTTCTAACATGAATTACATTAATTATTTTTTACTGCCTTATTTATGTGCAGTACTTCAGAAGGTAAACAAGCATTACTTTTTAAGATTGAAACAAGTTTTTATTATTTAGCCTTCCATCTGCTTTACCTGTAAACTTAAAAATAAAAAAAACCCACAACTGTTCTTCATATTAAACTGTATCTTAATACAGAGTCATTTCTCAATCCATTTTAGATTTTTCTACAAAATGTAGGTGGTTCTATATTTTTACAAATTGAAAATGGGTCCCCACAGAATTATACTCTCTTACTTTGATTCTGAGCTTCTAAAGTTGTAGGAAAACTGCAGCAAAAATTTATTTTCTGCTATGACCCCTTGACACTCTTTTCCTAATGATTGCTTTGGAAATATTATGAACATTTTATCAATTCAGTTTCTGGAGCTCTTTTTGTGTGAATTTCTATATTGCTACTCATCAAAACTTGTAAAACTTTTTTGTTCTTTTATTTTTGTAAGGCAGCTAATGATTTTCTTGTAGAAGTTTTTTTACTGAAGAAACAACAGTAAATAAAGAAAATACTGTTAAATTGTAATAGTCTCTAAAAATTAATAACTTTTGAAATTCAACATTGACACTCTGAAACTGCTTCTCTATCATCACACAGTATTTTAGCAAGCTATTCGGAACAAGACTATAGAAACTTACAGGTATAGCTGTAATTGGTACAAAAAATAGCTGCCAAAAAATTCCATTCAGAGAATGGGAGTGGTCAAATAAAATTAGGATATTAAAAATTTAAGTACCATACTTAACTGAAATACCCCGCATGGCTAACATTTCATGGTTTTAATACTGTTCCTTTACCTGGATACTTAATTCTAGGATGATCTCGTCACATGTTTTGCACTTGCCTTTACAAGAGAAAAAAAGATAAGTTTGGTAGTCATGAGATATGGCAATGTCTTGATCTTTTATGGCTGCATTTTTCAGAGCTGGGGGCCCTTAAGTTCAGTAAAAAATCTGCAAGCCGTATCCCAGTGGAAAATTCTTATTATATTGTTAGAAGCAAATGACTGTAAACATGCCCAGACAGAGCAAGCAAGCCTTACTGCAGCCAGGAGGAGTCCAGCAGAAATACAGAATAATGCAACTAGTATTAATTAGTCAAGTCATATATCATACATGCAGTTTTAGGGCAGTGGTTGCCCAAAATACAGTTCTTAGGAGCTCCCCAGTATTCTTGAGTATTGTTACTGGAGAGTGTGTTGCATTGCCTGTTCCCACATTGCCCTTATTTCCCTGTGCAGCTTTGTCACACTAAGATGCTGTTACAGTTGATAATAATATTTCTAAGCTTTGAACTTTATCACCTTCCTTAATTCTCCTTTCCTCTCTTAAATTCTCCTAAACTGTGATGAAGTAATAGTCTCACTGCAATTTTTCAAAATGTCACCTGCAGTGACCTGTGTCCTTTCAGTTTCACTGCTTCAGTTCCCAGTGAAGCTGGTAGTGAAATTCAAATGTAATGAAAATTAATGACAGTGTCTTTACTGTCCATCTACTTATCTATTGTGGAACCGTGTTAAAAAAGAAACAAAAGCACCTCAGTTCTATTCTTATTACACATTTTTTCATCAGTACAAACTGTTTTCCAACACACACACACAATAATCAATTATACTGAAAATAATCTGTGCTGTGTGAATCAACACCAAATTCCTGTAGTGTTAAAATTGCCATTAGAAGTGACTATGCACTTGTTTATTCCTGTTAACTAAAGTTTAGAAATAATTCCAACTTTTTTTTCATATTCATACTGGTTTTGTACCTTATCACAGTCCTCATCAGAAACATCAGAAGTCTATGTTCTTTTATTAGTATGTCTTCCATAGTCCTCTACTGTGCCTTTCTTTTCTTTTCCTAGGTATTTAAAAAAAATACTTGCACGTTGGCACAAGTCATTTATTCTGACAAAGAAACAAAAATTCTTAACTGAGCAGCCCACCTAGCTATGATTTGTGGCTGGCATTGCAAAATAAGGTACACAACAAAGCAAACAAAAATCTAGGATGGAATGAAGTGTGGCCAGATGGCATGGGATTCGTCAAGAAACAGCTCTATTTATGTTCTTAACACTTCACCTATAGCAATGGCTAGATCCACAGCCTTCTGAATCCACTTATTCTATCTTTCTAGAGGAGATAGGAAGAGGTAGAGGAGGAGAGAAGAATATCACAATTCAGTGCCAGTTTTTCCTGAGAGGATGTTTTTGACTGAAAGATGAACAGTGGATAACAAAAGACAAACCTCTATGCAGAATCCAAAGACAGAAGTACAAGGAGGAAAAAGGAGGAGTCTTTTTTTAGGAGCCTAGAGGAAACCCTGGGAATTCAATCTGTTTATAACAACTGAGGCACAAGCTTCAGTTGCATTTATGTCATGTCCATTTATAATATATGTACCTTAAGCAAGCTCTTACTGAAATATAATCTTTGAGCAGACTGATTTAATTTTAAGTGTTATATTGCTCTTACCTCTGATTTCTGTATTCCTTTATTACTTTGTAAGCCTATGTCATTTAGAAATATATCCAATATACCCAGCAAATTTAGAGAACCTCATTACAACTATAACAAAGCTACCTTTCCCACTGTTAAAGGTACATGGCACTGTTGGAGAGCCCTGGTGGATTTGGGTAGAAGACCCTACCAATGATCACATTTATCATTCAGAGTACTTCATCATTCAAAAAAAACAGGTAATGGATTTTATTCAGAATCTTAGAGCGAGATAAAAATAAAGTTAGTCAGATGCAGATTTGTAAGAGAAAACATTATTTTGACCTAAGCAGATTTTAAAATCAGTAGCACAGCTTTTAGTTTCAAATGTACATGATAAGCTTGCATTTCCACAAAGATGTTTTCAAATCTCATCTGTCCCTTTTTCTCCTCCTCTTTTGGTGGGACACTTATTTCCAGGTGAAGAAAGACAGACAATAATGGTCTTGTCTGTTAAAGAAAAAGATGAAGTGCCAGCCTTATTTTTATCTTTTGAAGTCCATGGAAACACAATCCATTCCTAGTGGTGAAATATTTTATAAAGATGTGAACATTTTGCACATGGAGTTGCACACATACTTTATTGCTTTGTGTTGGTAATACTTATGGAAGTGAGGCAAAATGATTTTTCAAGTTACTGATTTGTCTGTGCAGTAATTATTCTCTACATGTTTCCATTAGGTCATTACTAAAGAACCTCAACTGCTGGTGTTCACAATCCCAATTTTTGAACCTCTTCCTTCTCAATATTACATTCGAGCTGTTTCCGATAGGTGGTTAGGAGCAGAGGCTGTGTGTATCATAAATTTTCAACATTTGATTCTTCCAGAGAGACATCCACCCCACACAGGTAACTTCAAATTTGATCATTTTGTTTCAATTCATCTTGCTCATATTGATTTTCCTTACAATAGTGCAATAAATCTCTTAACTTCTGCTTCATCATAGAAAAGTATATAGAATTTCACTTTGTAATGTATTTGTATTATTGAGACCATTTCTTTACTAACTTTAAAGCTGTTTAAAATTTTTAATTCCTGAATAAAAAGCAGTTCATTTCACCTCAACATAATACCTGCCTTTTATTTACTCCAAATTGTCTATAAACATAGGAAAACTGAAACTCATATAAAATTAGGCAAATCTCTGTGTTACAACTATGTCTTACACTTAGTGCTTGTAAGCATTATTTTTCTTCTGGACTGGTTAAAAATAATCTTAGAGTGGATATTTGTATTATAAATGGTATTCAGCAAAGAAAAAAACAAACACAGTTAGAATTTTGAAAATAGGAAACATTTTACTATTTTTACTAAAACAAATTCATCATAGCAAGCACTGTCACAGTACCAAACATCGCATTTCAACTCAGCACTGCTGATCAAGTCACGGCTTTCCCCTCCCCCTCCTTTTTTAACACTTGGCACAGAAGCATATGTTTGTGTTTTGCTTCTTTTTTCTGAATATATAAATTGCTTTATACATTCATTGTGCCTGATGTCATTGTAAAACCTTTCCACTATAATTACATTTGGCTCATCTAGCAGTCTGTGAAGTGAGTGCTTTCAGAAATACTCAGTTCTCATACGGTGTTGTCCTTTGGCATGCATAAATTCACATGTGTTTGTGAAGTGTTTAGCTATTGTTATACTGTACCTACGCTGTCTGGAAAAGCATGTGTAACCTTTTTATCTAATTGACTGATCACTGACTACTATTCAGAAGAAACAGAAAGATATTTACACATCACCAGTTATGGAGCCTCTAGGATTTATGGTAATTGATTTCAATTCCCATCTGGTTCCCACTCAACAATGAAGTACATAGAGGCCCTGCTAGGCAAAAAAACCTTCTTTCTCCTCAACAGAGCCCAAGAAATCACAGTTTCAGTGGGAATGATAAAACAGCCATAAGGTATCAGTGAAAAGCATGTGAAGAATATTATGCATCATTGCCTCAGTAGATTTTATGATTCCCATATCATACCTTAATGTGAAGCACCCTGAAAAGACAATGAGACCTCCAGCCACAAAAAAAAAAAAAAAAACAACCAAACTTCAAAGCAAGCATCTGCATAGCAGAATCACTGCAGTCTCCTTAATTTGGTAGGATTCCAAATCCAATCTGGTTATATATGTCATCTTCCAAATTCCACAATCTCTATTTGTTTGGATAGCAGATGCCCTCAAGATATATTGAGAATCATATATTGAAAGGCTGTTTGTTTATTTATTAAGATCATGTCTTTGATTACATGTTTAAAGGATTAGATGCAAAATTTAGTTGTACTCATCTGATTTGTATTACTCCATCAACTTAGAATCTCCAAAGAATCCTTCCTTCTTAAATAGATTTTGTCCTTGAATCTGAAATACACAGTCTATGCTGTCCTCCAGCTACACATTCTGTTATAAGAAGCTGGATGTACATATATAATCTAATACAGTGAGTTGCGAATTTACTACAACTGGGTGAAAAGCAAAAGCTCTAAGACAACTTTAATAAAAATTAATTTATGTAAATGGCTGGTTCACAGCTATCAGAATACTAACAACAGTACTTGCAGAAATACTTCAGAGCTATAAAAGCAACTTTTCATTATTCCTCACTGAAGTCAACAATGTCCAAAATGTGAACGCTGTGTCATATAAGATATTAAGCAAAACAATTTCCAGTGTAAGTTGTTTTCCACTAAAGTATTGGTTAATAACTTTATCTTCGTAATAAACTGTGTTATTTCATGGCATACCTTGTCAATGCACTTATGATTATTTTGTGTTTTTAGAGCTTCTAGATCTTCAGCCTTTGCCTATCACAGCCTTGGGACATCGGGAATATGAAGTCCTGTACAAATTCACACACTTCAACCCTATCCAGACCCAAATATTCCATACACTTTATCACACAGATTGTAATGTTCTTCTTGGAGCACCTACAGGTTCTGGAAAAACTGTTGCAGCTGAGTTAGCCATCTTTAGAGTTTTTAACAAATATCCCACATCAAAGGTTTGTAAAATAGGTTTACTAGAATCATTTTGTGTAGACATGTTTTCAGCAATACAAAAGCCTAGAAAAAGACTGGCAAACTGAATTTTGCTTTCTCCAGTTTATACCTGTCTGGATACAAAATGGTACTGCTTTATATATATTATGCTTTTACTTCATCTTTATATATTAATCAGTGTACAACTAGAGTTAAATCTAAAAATATGACATACAGGCTTGCTGGATTTTCTTTTCTGTACTTACCTGCGTTTCCTGCTTTGATCTCCTTCTGCTAGCTTTAGTACTGTTTTATAGCTATTAGTTCCCCTCTGTGTGAATATAACTAGCCCAGTCTCTCTCTTATTTAAACAAATAAGTTGCAACTAATTACTACAAACCAATTTTCTGTTCCAACTTGCCCTTGTGTTTTATTTCTTAAATAGCCTAAAAGCTGAGCAACTCAGGTTTTGGGGTTTTGTTTTCAAAGTGAATATATATCTGTATCTTAGCCAACTTGTCTTAGTTAACCACATTTTAGCTTTAAAGTCTTTGGAAAATGTGTTTGCATCTGACTCTGAGATTTAACCAAAGAAATTAACAGAAATCATGTACATAAATCCTTATTCATCTCTGAAATTTCAATATCTTCATGTAATTTGTTAGTCCAGGCGGGATAAACAACACTCATACATTTTCAGCATACCTGTTGGACTTACAAAACATCCAATTCTCTAACGAATATATATTTTAGGTTTTAATAAAGCTGAAAACCTGGCTAAGGATTATAGACTGTATGTGAATTCTTCATGTAGCAGTTTCTTCATCTTCAAAAGCTTTGGAATATTTAACCATAAATCTGTAAATAAATATTGTTTCGACATGTCAGAGAATTCCCCCCTGCACAGCAGGCTTCTCTGAGGAAAATATTGTGACATTTTTCTTAAAATAATCAGCTTTTTTATTTGTTAATGTCTTAATAATTTAACAACATAACTAGAAATCAGGTAGGATATTACTTGCTGAGAATTCTGATTATTTCTGTTTTAGAATACTAGCTTGCAGATTTTATAGTCCTAGCAAAAAATGGCATAATTCATATAGGTGGGTTTTGATATTAAATAGTGTTAAATACTTCCATTTCAAGAATTACTCTTTCTATTTCATAATTTATTTTCTTGTTAATGGCTCAGGAGACAAAGCAGTATTTTCAAGTGTTAAGTCATTTTAAAATATAATCCTGTGGTAGGTCATTAAAGGAACTGAGGCCTTAATCATTTTATAGATAATGAGTATGTTCAAATCTCACAAGTATTAAAGAATTTTTTTCCTTTAGGTACACTTTAAGAGTTCCTGTTTAACTTCTGGTTTTGTGACTTTTCTTTTGCAGGCAGTATATATAGCGCCCTTAAAAGCACTCGTTCGTGAAAGAATTGAGGACTGGAAAGTTAGGATTGAAGAAAAACTTGGTAAAAAGTATGTTTCTCCTTACCTAATCAGAGAAATGGGAAGCAAAAGAACAGCCCATCAAGTATGAATAAAATCTACAGAATGCTTTTGAGTATTTCAAAATAGGTTTTGATTGTATGCTATCCTTCACATTTCTAGTACTTAAAAAATAAAAAATGCTATCAATAGTCATTGTAGTGATAGCAAAATCAAAACTAAAAAAGGGATACACTTTAATACCCAGCTATTTTCATTGTCATTGCTTGCCAGATGTGAAGCTCAGATTTCTCTCTGCAGTATCCTTGGTAATTGAAATTAGAATCCAAAATAAGATTTCTTTAGAAAGGTAGAAGGAACTCGTAGGAGTTGCATGAACTGTGTACTAGTATTCATATATTGTCCTTCATATATAAATTAGATATAATTTTATTCCTTGGTAACACTAATTTCTTGCAGATCTTCTCTGGTGTTGGAGTTCAGCCATTACTTTATAACATATAAGTTATATCAATCATGTTGATGCTTTCCAAAATTATCCTTTATTGAGTTAAAAAATATAACCATAGGATGCATTAGGGCCTTTTCCTTTCCTATATGTAGCTTTTTTGTAAGTTAAAGTTCAAAGCTCATCACAGGTTTCAACAGAAAGAGGTGCTACTCTGTGTACATTAAATTACCAGTAAGATTCCCATCATTATCATAGCAGTGACTTATTAATTGGCAATATTTTTTTGATATTGTAATGACCTGTAAGAATAAATTACTTGCCTCATAATTCTGATTTATTTTCAAGTAATATTTCTTTTTTGAAATTCCTTGTGACTGAAATTTTGAACAAAAGGATACACATTACTTCAAGTAGTTTTTATTAGATGTTCAGCTGGATGTAGAATGTGTCACAGAAATGTCAGAAATTCATCATAATCAGTCTAAAATGATCAGTCATCTCAAATGCTGTTTGTAGAACTTGGAAGGATAAAGTGGCAAACTGGAAGAACTCTGCTAGTCTTCCCGAAAAATGACCTCAGGATAATTTATCTTCTAGTCTTAATGGAACTTCACCAACAAAAGCAGATAGACTGCAATCTTGCCTCGTTATTCAAACCAGAGATCTATACAGAACAGCAGGTAGCAACTTGGCAGCTTTCTAGGAAGCTTTCATCCTGGCTATGACAGGATGTTTTGATTCACATTATATCATACTAATGTTCTTATCTTCATTTTGAAAAAATTAACCATAGATGATTTGGGACACATATTCACCCTCTTCATTTTATATGGTTTTGCTAGGAAAACATAGAGACAGGTTTGTTTACTTAAAACAATTGTGGAAATCCTGTTAGAAGTATTTGACCAGAAACAAAATTACTTTGTTTCAGTTTGTTTCTTCTCTCTTTTAAGATTTAATGTTTAAGAGTTAATACTTGAACATTAAGATGTTCTAAAGTTTTGTAAAGCCAAGCCACCGTCTTCCTTGATTACAGGGTTGTAGAGTTGACAGGAGATGTGACTCCTGATATGAGAGCTATTGCCCAAGCTGACCTGATTGTTACTACCCCAGAGAAGTGGGATGGTGTCAGCAGAAGCTGGCAGAACAGAAGCTATGTTCAGAAAGTTTCTATTCTTATCATAGACGAGATACATCTGCTAGGTGAGTACGTTTTGTTGTTTTTAATCAGAGTCATTGCTAAAGTTGCAGAAGTGTGCTGGTACTTATGATGCGAATATGCTTTTTGACATTTGAACGTTTTATTTTTCTGTTTTTCAATGGCCTTTTCATTTTCTAGGGGATGAGAGAGGCCCAGTATTGGAAGTCATTGTGTCTCGAACAAACTTCATCTCATCTCACACAGAGAAGCCTGTAAGAGTAGTTGGTTTATCCACTGCTTTAGCAAATGCCAGAGACCTTGCTGACTGGCTAAATATTAATCAGGTATGAAAAATGTTTCAGAAGATGTGTATATATTTGTGCTGCAGAAAAACAAAATAGTAATTTATAAGGTAATTCAAGATTAAACCTGAAAAAAAATGTTTTCTTGTAGATGGGTCTGTTCAACTTCCGACCATCAGTACGCCCGGTTCCTCTGGAGGTGCACATTCAGGGCTTCCCTGGCCAGCATTACTGTCCTCGCATGGCTAGCATGAACAAACCTGCATTTCAGGGTAAGCAACAAGCTCCTAGACCTTTTCCTTCTTTCTGCAAAAGAAAAAAGACTTTGAGCACTTTACACAGTTCATTTGCAGCACATTTACAGCATGTGTTTTTGTATGTACTCTTGGCATGTATAGGGGGAATCTGCTCTGCTAATGGCCCAAAGCTATTTGTCTGAAACATAAAGTGTGCTGCAAATGCAACATATAACAGAGGAATGTAATGTATTTAGAACAGAAGAATAAAATTAGTGCTAATGAAGGGGAAATAAAATGTGTTTTCTCTTAGTGTTTGACACCATAAAGAAACATTTGTGTAAAAATATTTGAAATTTAGAAAGTAATAAAACTATTCATATTAATCTGCTGAGGTATTTTCATATGGACCACTGTAGTAAGCATTAAAAAAATTGTGAACAGAAGTTGCAAGTCAGGCTAACCTCCTATAATTCTAGTTTCAAAGCAATAACCATAAAATTCAAAATTTGTAGTGCATCCAGATATGCTTCTGTTTTCAATTTTTTATTCTTAACAAAGCTGGCAAGCAGGATAGACTTAAGAAAAAAACTCTCGTATTTTATTTGAACATGGTTTGTTTTGGTTACATAAGGAATATTTATTATATCAATTAAAAATAACCTCCAAAATAAATTTTGTAATGTGAACTGCTGTTGATTGTGAGGTGACATTTGTGAGGTGACTTTTTAGCTGCTTTAATTAGCCTTATGACAGAAGCAAAGTATTGATTGTGGACTAGAGACCAATCTTGACAGCTCAGATTATTTACACCTCCACAAGAGCATTGTACAAAAACACTAATGAACAATAAATCTGTCTTGGGCTGTTCTGCCACACCTGTTCCTGAAGCAACAAAAATCCATTAGATGCTGGGCTTTTAAAATATATAGATATATTGACATATATAGTTGTAAGGTATAAATACACTAATTATCCTATTTCAGTAATTTCACAACTATATAGAGTTTGTATGTGCAGGAGCACATGCTGGGTAGTATTTGTGAACTGGGAAACAATATGTGATGGTGGATACTATGAAATAGCTCTCAGAAATTAACAATACATAAATTTAATTTCTAGAATGAGAATTCGTTGGGAAAACACAAATGGATTTATAAGAGATTTAGACAGAGTATTTGAAATTCTACATACACCTGTTTATACTTCTAGTGTTTGTTGATGTTACAAAATCTGTAGATGTATGATTTGTTGAGGGCTTTTTTCCCCACATGATGGGAAAACATGATATAGTCAAGGTTATTTTAGCATTTCCGTGGCAATACTTATTCCTGAGACCATAAAAATCTCACTGCAACCTGAAACTTTTCAAACATGGGCTGAGCAAGAAAATGCTTTTTTAAAAAGTCTTAAAACATAACTGGTTTAAATATGTCAGACTACTTAGTAAACAAAAGAAATAAAGTTATTTTGTACCATAACGCCCACTTTCCCAGCAGCTATTGAAAAGTCACTTTCTACCTTTTTTACCTTTTCTGGTTTGGGTAGATAGAAGTGATCCTTCCCAGGAAGACATGAGTTCATGCAGTCTGAGCTCTGGGTCAGGCAGAAAGCAAGTTTTGGACCTTGATGGCACTTAGCCTAAGACAACATATCCCAGTAGGGTAGAAAAAAACATAACATACTTGTTAGGCTGAGATAGAGAAATTCACAGGCTTTGAAGTCTAGAAAGCTTGTCCAGGTTTGGTGGAGTTTTTTTTCCCGACTGTTTCTCTTAATTAACCCACAACAATAATTGAAGTAGCATCGCAAATTAACTCAAACTTGGCTAAGCATAGTTATATGATCTTTGATTCTGAGATGGTATATGCTCACCTCAGTTGTACCTATCTGGCAGAATTGAGACTAAGTATACATATACCTATATATCATCTGCAGAGAGGTATAGCAGCTGTCTAGGTATTGCAAAGAGAAACTAATTTTTGTCATTAATAGGCCTAATTCTCAAATTCTGTTTTCCTCAACAGCAATCCGGAGTCATTCTCCAGCCAAGCCTGTTCTTATTTTTGTGTCATCCAGACGTCAAACGAGGCTTACTGCCTTAGATCTGATAGCTTTCCTAGCCACCGAGGATGATCCCAAACAATGGCTGAAGATGGATGAAAGAGAGGTAGAATCATTTTACCTGTGTTACTTGTGCTTTGCTTCTATTTTATTGATGTTTGTTTGAAAATAAATTACATCTAAAACAAGAAAGTCATTTGAGGGTAGATCTTGAAACAGCTATGCATATGCTACATTTCAATATGTATTAAAACTAGTGTCAGCATTAAGACTTTATAAGCATATTTGCAAGATCTGAACTTCAGAATGCAAACTCTTTTATATTTGTTTTTCCTGCATATCTGTTATGGTACAAGTCTTTGATACAAAGATAATACAAAGAGCAAAAGAAAGAGGAACAGTGTTCTCCAAAGTTTACAGCTTGAAATCTGTGACATATAGATGTTGAGCTGGAATATAAACCAAATCTCTTTCAGTGTTTTAGGAGAAAAATCATCCATCTCATAACTCTACATGTAGAGGGTTATGTATATGCATATATATCTGTGTATATATGTATATTTTTCTATATTCATACATATATATATTCATCTGTATTCATACATATATAGGTATATAGATATACTGCAGAACCAACTGTTTAGGAATGGTTCAGTCTTTTATTTATCAATAAAATAAATGAATGTTATCCCAAAAAATGACAGCTTCTGCTTATATCTTTGTTAAAAGAACATAAAGTGAAACATTCAGGTGTTAAGCAATGCTGGAGTAAAGGTTTAATTTTTTTATACTTTTTCAAGCAATATAATCTTTAATTACAGTTTCCTGTATTGTTTCTCAAAAAAATCCTTCTTTCATTTATTGCAAAACATGAATGATGGTCAAATAATAAACAATCATTCAATATTCTCTTTTATCTGCATTCTTCAAAATGTATACTAGATTTTATTTACTGCAATTTGTTCAGCACCTGCTCTGGATACAGAATTATTTGTTTCCTTCTGGACTAATGGTCCTGATTATAGTATATCATTGCTTCAAAAAAATTTTTTTGGTTAATATTAGTATGTCCTAGATTTTAGAAGTTAGTTTTTCTAATGGATGCAGACCTGCATAGGAATTTCCGTGATAATATAGGGCCAAAACACAGCAAAATGCATGACTCATAAATACAAAATCCCAACCGAATATTGTATGAATATTTATATATCAAGTTATGTGAATAGTTATACAATTGTATACCAAAACTTATATGCCAAAAAGTATAGGGTTCTAGATAACATTATTTGATTTTGTTTGCTCTTTGAAAAAATATAAAGTGTGATTTTTCTGAGATAAAACATAACATCTGTATCTTCCCACTTGGATGGATTTTAAAAGAGAAAATGGATGTCTTGACTGATAAACTACTAGTGCTAAAGCACGTCTCTATTCAGTGCTGCTTTTGAAAGAGGGTAACCTCTATTTAATATTTTCTTGAGCATAACAGAAACATTTCATATCAAAATTATTACTGCATAGTAGAGTACCTTGTGCTAGTTTACTCTAGTAATCTCACCTACAATTAGAATGTGCAACATGACATGCAACTTTGCCATAAATGACTTCCATTAATATGAATAGCTTCCTCATATCTTGTGAGCCACTACTGTCCTGAAAAAAAACTGTAGCTGAAGCTTCTTCACTTTCTGGAAAAGAGTTTTCTATTAGGAGTCTTTGAATTTTGTATGTTTCAGAATAACCCTCTGAAGATTTTGAAAGAGGAGCCAACAAGGACAAACAGACTTTGCATTTATTAGTTTAATAACATTTGCATATGATTTGAATTAGAATTAATAGGCTGAATGTTTGGAGCATAAGACACCTACCAAGTTACTCAGTTCTGATTACGTAAGTGTAAAAGACTGAGGATTAAATCCTAAATTGTTATATCTTGCCACTATTATGCAGAACACAATTGTGTTTGAACTACCCACAATTTCAAGTGGACATTTCTTTAGGTAATTATGAGACCAGTTTGTAGGTTTGTGTTTTAAATGAGCATGATTAGCCTGAGTTTCATTTGACATTGAAGCAAAGGACAAAGCGTAGTGTATGTATTGCTTAATTCTTTATCCATAATATTCTTTTTTAATTTAAAAATTCTAACTTAAAGTTATAATAAAGTCAGGCTTGGACTCGGTGAAATAGACAAAATTCTCTTCATATTGCTATAGCACTTTTAAGTATTAAAAGTAGTGTTAGTGAATACTTACTTTATAGTAGGTATTTCCTGCTTTATAGTAGGAATTCCCTGTCTTAAACACTTGCCCTAATATTTCAAGTGTTTCTCAATTTCATATGGGATAAAAATGGACCAGTTAGAAGAAATAAATTATTGTTGTCTTTCAACAGTATTTTTGTTGCCTGTCAGTTTTTCACCTTTGTTTCTTTGCCAACCAATGTTCCTTTAGGGGAATTTACAGACAAATTATTTTCAAAATATTTATAACTCTTAATTGTGAAGTACGTTGAGATATAAGAGAATTTTCATAAATGGGTATATACAAAGTTTACAAGCTTTTTACAGCGGGCCTTCGCATTTTTCTTCATTCAGCCTTATGTGTATGATACTAATTCTAGCTGACATAAGATCCCTTTGAGAACTCATTGGTTAGTTTTATTCAATGGTGTAATTGGTTTGCTAAACGATGGCCAAATGTTAGCCTATGTTATGTTAGCTTCCCAGTGGGCAGACTTCATGAGGCTTCTTAAAATGCTGTAAACAATGCCATCTATAATAACATCTGGAAGACTGATATTGAGGTAGACAGATTCTTACAGCCATTAAAAGCAATTTTTCTCTGTTACCCTACATGGCAGCTTTTCTGTGACAGTAACAGAGAGATTCAAGCCTTAGGGGAGAGGGATTGGTGTGGGGGAGAGACCAATACTGAATCTTCGTTACCTCTTTATCAGCTATGCCATCATCTTAGCTTCCTTTATCTTGTCTGTAGATATTCTCCCTGTAGTGGTAGTGCCAAACCAGGCTCTGATTTGCAGCATGTGAAGAGTTCTGTTCACAAAACTCCAGACTGCTTCTCTTCACAGTGCTCTCAGATAACAGGCAAATCCACCCCCATCTTTGTCACCCAGCTCCAATAACAAATTCAGACAATATTTCAATCAGTTATCTTTGAAAGGACATGAACTTGTATGAAGCTTCTGGAATGCATATTTGTATGTATAAATGATGTACAGAAACAATCCTTCAACTATTGCCACCAAAGTAGACAACAGCATACCTGGATCATGGAGGAATCAGACAAGATGTTCTTTCCCTCAAAGGAGTCAGTAGTCTAACAGGTGCAACTGAATTATAGTCAAGCAGGAATTTTGTTCTACATCCATCTACTGAAAATATATATTACACGTGGATCCATTCAGTTTTGGAGGTGGTTCTTCCAAGATGCTTTCCATGAATTTCATGTCTGATGTACAGTTTCCTGCTCATGTCCAGGTTCTGACAGTATTCAGAAAGTTGAAAGGTATTTAGAAAGTTGAGACAGCAGTCAGTCTTCATAAGACTGAACAGTACTTGATGAAAATTGTGGTTTCTAGTAGTGATAAGTTTTCCAGTTCTACTGGACCTGTTGTTGCACAAAAATAGTTAGATCTGTTTAATAGATTCTATCAACTAAGTTTCAGGCTATGTGCATGCTTTTTATGAAGAAATGTCCACTCAGATACCTCATGTCTAGTTTAGCCTGGGCAATGAACCCTCCAATGATGCTGAAATACCCTACTTACTGAGATTTGTAGCTGATACTTCAAAGCTCATCCCTAAATTTCCCAGTTGCTATTCATAGCACATGCAGACATTCTTCAGGATTTAAGCAGGACTGCCACAGTTTGCACAAAGTAGAGTATAAGTGGACGGTCTCTTGACAAAGAAAGAATAGCTACCTATCGTAGAGCCTTAGAGCTTGGGGCTTTTTTTTTTCTTTTTCTGCAAGGTGCATTGTCCATAAACATTCCAAAATGAGCTCTCTATCCCTCTTAAAATTTGCAGTCCCAACACAGAGTTCGTTTCTCACTAGAGAGTGAAGGAGCAGCTAAAGCTGCCTTACTTGCCATTTGCAGTAGTTGGAAGGACTCTTCAGTAGACGTCACTCTGTAAAGATTGTCATACTTACGAGGCACAGGTGCATCATGACAGAAATGTGAATAGGCAGTGCACCTCAAAGAGAAGACTGCCTCTCTAAATTGAATAATTCTTCATTTCTTTTTATTGTTCATTGATGCCAATGTGCCAGTAAAACAAACAAACAAACAAACAAACAAACCCTTATGCTTACCCTGCTTTTTTGTATAATCATGAAATGATTTTCAAATATATGCTTTCTATCCAAAATTCTAATTTGGAACTGTCATAAAGGACTGTCACCTTGAAGCTTGTGACCCATTACTTATCTTGTTAAAAGGGACGACAGCTCAGATTATCCTTTTAGAAACAGACAGTGCCACCAGTTTGTGATGGTAAGCCTGGGTAAAATCAGTTACACTGTTCTACATTAGTAGCTGACTAAAGAGGAACAAGTCCTTTTTTCAGAAATTGCATCTACATCTGTGGTGGCAGCAGATGTTGCAATCTTTTTACAACATAATTTATTAGAATCAAGTTTTCAGTTTATTTATTTTTCTCTAATGTTTTTACTGCTTTTTGTTTTTAACCTAAAACAAAAGTACAAAGCAGTATTTAGTTTTTATTGTTTGAAGTTAGAATGCAGTTCTCACCAGCAAACAAGCAAAGTGTTTTCTTATTTGTTTTGATGGGTATTTTTAAGAAATTTTCTTCACTGGCCAGATTGTTCTCTAAAGGTTAGAGAAGGAAAAATTTTTTTTTTATTATTTTTTTTTATTTACAGTGCAGGGGCGGAGAAGAAATGTACCCATGTACACTTTTAACTTAAAATGTTAAACCACAATGGTTTTTGCATTCTGCTTTGTGCATCATTTTACCATCTGCATCTTGTTAAGACTGTTCTTTATGAAACCTCTAGAAATAACTAAAATCCTTTAGCACAAACATACCTACTGTAATATTCAATAGTATCCATACCAGACAATAGCCAGCTTCCACTGATTTCAAGGGCACTTGACAGAAGGACATTCATTGACTCCAAAAGAATGAATCAGACCCATACTGATTCTGCAGTTTTAGAGATGTGAGTGTATGAACATGTTTGCACTAATTTGTATATGTGTTCATACACTATGTGGAAATATGCATAGACATATGCATGAAAGTGAATTAAATTTTACCATATAGATGTGTTTTGCATTGCTAAAACAAACCCAAACAAACCTCACCCCCAAAAAAAATCCCCAAAATTGTTGGAAAACCAAAAGAAGACTTTCCTTCTCTAACCTTTAAATCAAATAACATATAATCTCCATGTTAATTTTCTGAGCTAATGCTGTGCTATAAAACAGGAAAAGAAGAATCTGGTCTCTGTCATGATAGATATAGTGCTGTCTTTTAGATGAGATTTTTAGTGTTAAATGTATATGTTTTAATAATATATCTCAACTTTTTTAACCATATTTTAAAAGCTTTCTTGAATAATCTTATTCGAGGTGGTTTAGGCATCTTGTTTTGTGTAAGAGAGTTCTGGAGTATCAATCAACTCTTCATCAAAAATAATGTTATAATGTTACTTTTTTTTCTGCCTTTAAGGATCAGGAGGGTACCCAAGAATGATTTCTAAGTGTTTCGCTCATTATAGAAGTTCAACTTCCTTCTACAAGATGTTGTTTTTATGACACAGAAGTGTGTCATAAAAAATTAACATTTAGTTATAACAAGGAGATGTTTTTATTTCACTTAACATCTGTAGCAGATGTGAAATATGTAATTATTTTTGTAAAAGACTTCATAACTTTCACGATTCTTTTGTTTGGCACATCTTTCTTCTATTGGGCATTTTAGACAATTGATAAGCATTATTCAGTGGCATATGGTCTGAGTCTGACGTGCTTTGAAAAGAGTAGAGAGTACTAATAATGAGGATTCTGTGAAAATGGGAAAACCAGCACAACAGATATGCTTTGAGAAAGTATGGGTTTTTAGCATCTTGAAACAATATATCACACTCAAAGGGACAGAATTGGGCTGCACAATCTGTTAGCTCATTCTTGTCCAATCTGGTCTCCTCCTTTCTTTTGGAGCCAGCATTGTCATCAACTTGCTGAATTATACTCTGACTGGAATGTATTTCAGGCACAGGGTAATGTATCTACTTAAATGGAATCCTATCTTTCTACAAAAGCTTTTTAAGTATAATAAATTTAAAATATAAAAAAGTTCTATTAGCTTAAAGTAAATGGTTCAACAGTTTACATATGTGCAGGAACAAAGAAAATGACTACTTACTAGTTTGAGAAAAATCTAGCTTGTTCAGAGATTAGAATATAAAAGGTAGAAATAAACTTTATTTTTTATAATAAATATTTTGCAATACTATGGGAGTCCCAAATTGGTTTTCAAAAGTTTTTTTAGTAATCAACCTAATGTTAGGAAAGCACCGGAGATATTTTTGGTTTTTCATCAAAAAAATCTGTGAAGGATAGCAAAACGTTTTCCACAAGAGCCCAATCCTGTCTGTCTGGGAGTCCAGGGAAAAATCCCTCCTTTCATTAAGTTTCCTGCATCAGTGTTGTACAGAGGGGCTTTTTATGTCAGTATGTCATGTATATTTCCTTGTATTATTTTAAATATACTTGTACTGTTCTTAAGATAAAATAATTTTCATTATCCTTTTATGTGTTAACATTACAGTTGTTTTCAAAAAGATAAATAGTAATAAAGTTATAACTATGCAGAAATGTTAGATTTGTTTTATAGTCGCAATGCTGTGTCTGTTTATGGTTAATGAACCTATTAATTGTACCATTATTTCTTAATAGAAAGTGATAATATTCTTAACACTACACCGACATAAGAGAGTTATATTTTAAAATAAATTGTCATGAGAATTTTAAGCCCTGGAGTGTGCCTATGGGTAAAATAGTTACGTTTATTACATTGATTTATGTGAAAGTAAGGGGTCAGCTAAAAATGACTAGGATTCCCTGCTGCTAAAATGACAGGATAGTAGTACATGCGCCAGCTCTCCTGCTAAGGGTTCTTTAGTTTTCCTGTGGTAAATTACACTGCTTTGCAGGTATGACTAACAGCACCACAGGCCACCGCTGTAATACAAGTCAGAGGGGGGAAAAAAAAATAACCACCACTGATTGTAAAAGCAAGAAGAACATCTTTGAATAAATTCCCAGCAGTGTGAATTTAGGATGTTTTATGCTGGCAACTACATGGCAAAAGGTTTAACTCAGGTTCTGTACTGAAAATAACTAACACTATAAAACTGCATGTGCTGAAGGAGCAGTCTAATCGCTATAGACTAATCCAAATCAGCTAATTTGATCCTTGTACTCTTCTGGAGGAAAAGGTAGTTTAGGTTCATTATTTTCCCAATACCAAATTCTGCTCATGTGAAATAAATCTCATTGAAAATTACTTGTTCCCGTACATTAAAGACATAACTACCATAAGGTGATGATTCTTGGTGGGGAAGAGAAAAATTAATTCAGCAATATAATATATTTTGTCAATTTTTTAATGCAGAAATTGAGTAAAATGTAAATGCATTCCTTTTTTTGTTTATTTTTCTGACATTTGCCAGTGCCGTTTTCTACTTTTTCACCTTCATTCCCTGTTAAATGTGTACATATAACTATTATTTCTCAGAGTGTCCATCTCTGCATAAGGAGCCTGTGCAGTGCTAGTACGACTTCATACATTCATAGCACAAAAAGCATTAATAGGTTCAAAGATATATTTAGTAATGTATGTTGATGGTCATAATTGTAGTGAAAACAGTATACAGGTTCTCATTTTATCAAGCTATTTTTTTGTCTTAGAAGAAAAAATCTTTAAGATGGGTCATAATTCATGTTGTCTACGCTGCAGTCACATGTCTACATGTTGAGTAGAGAAATCAAAGGTTTGCTGATTGTATCTAGATAGATAAACTTTATCCTTTAACATATCCTCCTTTCATTCAGTTCTTTACTCTTCTGCTTATCTACCCCTCTTCTTGTTTCCCTTTCCTAAATAGACTTATCCCCTCTTCTCAGCTCACTGCTTTTTTCTTTGTGCTTCCTTTCCTTTCATTGTTTTATAGTCCGTTTCACTTTTTCCTTTAGTAAGGATCCTTTTCTTTTATACATGCCAGCTCAGTTTGTACAACAAATCGTCCATGTCTTACAACATAGGAAATTCTCAGGAACATTCAGGTAACTGCATTGTGAGGGAAAATAAGGTTTAGGAGCTTCCATTGACAGATCAAATTGATTGGACCAAGCCAAAACTTGAACAATATTTTTTTTTAGATTTGAGTTCTCTGTTACTTCCATCAGTTCTGGTTCTGTTAGTCAATACTACTTCAATAAATAGACTTTTTAAAATGCTTCATAATTTGATCTTCCTGAAAAAATTGATCGATTTACAAAATCTATATTGTTTGTTTGGTTTTTTATATCCTGAATATGGACTATTATATTCTCCTGCTTTTTTGTACCTTTGAAGGATTTTTTTGATCATAGTAGTGACATATGTTAATTGGGTTTAGATATGTGAATAATTTTATAATAATTAGTAATAATTATGAAACCCAGGAAACATTCAGAGAAGGTTACAGTACTGAACATCAGAAGTGTAACACCTCAGAGTCCTAAGTGGAAAGGAAGATATCACTGCAGTCAGGCAGGTATCATATCTCAGTACTTTGAGATACTCAGTCTGAGATGAGACTGAATACTCAGTCCAGATTCTTCAGTTACCCTGAGTAATTTGTTCTGCACTACTGTTTTTTTCTCTAACCTTGGCTATACCTCCTAGGTTAACTGTGAGTGTTGCTGCCCATAAGTATGCAATATCATCATGCCACTGCTGGTGGCACCAGGAAACCACTAATAGGAGATGAGGTTTGAAAGTTACTGGCTATAATTATATTTAAATCACATAAAATAATAAATGGTCTTAGAAATAAAACAGAAGGAATATACAAGGGTAAAATCACTAAATAAAACAGAAGTTACAAAGCTCCTGTTCATTATTAGTGAGGGGCTTTTCACAGAGGTCATCTACATAAATAAGCTTATGGAATTTACTACTTGAAAACATAAGCAAGAATTATAGTTAAAATTATAATAATTAAAATTATTCCAAGTAGTCATTGACATGATATTTGAAAAAAAAAAATAGTAATAGTAATAAAAAAATAACTTTTGTCCAGACTTCTCAAAGTTTTAAATGAAGACACTTATTGTATGTTGTGATTCACTACGGGGTTTGAGTCTATGAATTACAAACTCACTCAAAAAAAATTTCAAATTAATTTGCATTTCATCATGTGAATAGGAAACTTTTTTGGTGAATTTGCAGAATTATCAAACTGAAAAACTGTGTCTGTTTTTCATAGACGTTAGAGAGCGCCAAATTTATTTTTCATTACGGTTATTATGTTACTGGTTGCAGGGATTTGCTATGTTTTTATACCAGTTCTAACCTCTTTGATACTAGGGATTGCATTAAACAAACACAGAGCAGAATGCACAGCATTTGCCAGACCTGTCAAGATATTTTCAGTATTTTCATTTCCTTATTTGCACTATTTAGTGTGTCAATAAAGTCATGTACATTTTGTATTTCCCCCATCATAAATATAATATTTGATTATTTTTAGACTAAAACCAGACTTTTCAGAGACTGAAGACTGTATTTTCCTTTTTGTATAAACAGTGTTAAGCTAATTATTCTTGCTATTAAAAAAAAATATATATAGCAAACCTCAAAGTTTTAAATTTCTGTGTAATCTACTTTAAAACATGCAACTGTTCTTTCTGTTACAGATGAATGACATTATAGTGACAGTTAGAGAGTCAAATCTGAAGCTGACACTTGCTTTTGGAATAGGCATGCACCATGCAGGTCTCCATGAAAGAGACAGGAAAACTGTGGAAGAATTGTTTGTGAACTGCAAAATCCAGGTACATTTGTTCTTTGAATCCTGCTGCAATGAGTTTTATGTGGAATTTTAAAAGTTGCCTTTTTGTTACATATACCTCATTAATCCTTCTTTCTGTTTCAGGTTCTTATTGCCACAAGCACATTAGCTTGGGGTGTAAATTTTCCAGCTCATTTAGTAATTGTTAAAGGAACAGAATACTATGATGGAAAAACAAGACGTTATGTGGATTATCCCATTACAGGTATTCACATAAATTATCAATATACTCATATGCTGAAATGTATTTCAAGCATATGCAAATGATCTGAATTACGTGATAACTGGTCACTGAAAATACCTAATTTAGGTAGAGACTAGAAGTGCTGAGGAAAGGGTTTCTTTGTTTAAAACAAGTTGTAAGAGAACCCTTAAAATTTTAGATAATAATGAAAATGTTCCTGTTTTGCAATCTTTTTTTAACGCTAAATTCCCTTAATGTGTATCATCCAAAATAGACATTAAACAATTAAAGGTACAATATAAAGTCATATTTAGCTATCTAGTTAATTGTATAAAAGGATGTTTTTGTGAATGCAAACAATTTTTTCTTTTTTTAAACCTTTTTTAAACAGAAACAGATTTTTAACAGTAAACTTAGCCATGGTTTGAAATGCAGCAGTTGAGTCATACGTGTATGAGAACATAAAATTTATACGTAGTCACTTGACAGTAAATGAAAAACCTTAACTAGTCTAGTATCTTCAGTGATATAAGTGATACTTCAAGTAAGTGATACTTCAGAAATAAGTAGCTAAATTAAATATTTGAATTTCTGGTTTGATATAGACTTTTATTGCTTTCTGGCTCCAGTAAACTCCACTTTTCATAAACTGTTCTGCACTGTTTTCAACAAGCTTAGGAAAGTGAACCATGGAAGAACTTTTTTCAGAGTTCAGACAGGGAGAATATTTGTCTGGATGGTACTAAGCTTGAAGAATGAGGACAAGCTAAATTTATTCCAGGTTTCCTGTTCTGTTTTCCCTTTCTCTTTTCAAAAGAGAAAGTTTATTATTAAATAATGCTATACTACAACAGAGATACGTAAACCTAAGGACAATCTAAATGTTATTTGTAATGTAAATATAGAACTTGAATCTTTTTAACCACACACTGTCTTTCCAAAAAGAGAAGCTTACTAATGAAAAAAAAGCTCAAACTGAAAATACTACAGGGATTACTTCTCCAAGTAACCCATGGTAAAGTTTAATTTAGTGGTTAGTGCTCTGCAGGAAACTTGGGATCAATTTCCAGACTAACTCTCTTGTTCAAAGATTCTGGTATGACCTGGGATGTTAGCCGTGCACGCTTGCATTTTGTGATAGACTGGCTGATGTAAACTTAGTACAAACAGTCTCTGCGGAGTAGTATCTCGCTCATCCTGACTGGAAGAATAGTGACAACTGACTTTATTACTGAATGGGGAAAAGTGATGAGGAAACAAATCAGATGAAGTTTTAAATTTTATACTGAATCTGTGGGACTCTCAAAGATCAGTAACAGAGAAAATAATATATTCAAACAAAATCAGAAACTCAATAAGCATTGAAGACTATGCATGCCGTTTTAGAAATCTGTTGTACAAGTACTCACAAAGACTTTAGGTAATGCTTATACTTTGTGACTTGTGACAATTTTGTGACAATACTGACTTTTTGAATTCAGGTGACTTGGACATTGGAGGTTGTTCAGTTCTTGAATTTTCAGTCGGGGGAGGGGGGGGATTGAATACCACCATCTGTGATAGAAGCATTTAGATTTTGTTGTCTGCACTGCCACAGAAAATGCAGATTCCTTACTTTATGAAGAAACATGTGGTGTGGTTTGCTTAGAGCATTTTTATTTTTAACTTTCTAGAGAATATTTATGCATCTGGAATTTCTGTGGATAGGTAATACAGTTTTGCAGCAGCAATAAAATGAAAATGTAATTAATTTCTTTCTGAAATACTTCCAAAATTTCACAATACTGTCTTTTATGCTGCCCTCAAGTTAAGCCTTAACTGTTCCATCATGGTATAACTTGGTTTCTCTCTGCTGAAGTTACCTTTCTGTATCAGGGATGCATTTGGCTCCAAGGAAGCAGCTGAGGGCAGAATGAATCATTCTGGACTGTTTAGTAATTTCAAAATAAGTAAAAACGTTTCTTTGAGTGAAGTCAGAGGTTTTGGGGAAGGCCTTTTCTCAGTTACCAGACATTTAGTCAGCCAGTTGGATCATATTTAACATTTCAGGAGTTAAGTCAAAAGCAGCCAAGCAACATATATTCAGTAAAGAAAGTATTTGGTTTGGATTATTACATAGTGGATGTTGGCAAAAATAATTTCCTGACACTTTTTGGTAAATCCAGTCCCATATGGTATTAAGCACAATTTAATTCACCACATTAGAATAGCAAGAAGTTGTTTCATCACCCTCCTGTGCAGGTGATCTTCTGTACAGATACCCATTGAGAAATGTCCTTTTCAAACTAACTTCATTTTACATTTTTTTCATGTCACCTCTAAATTAACAAAAGGAACAAACTGATAAAAAACATAGTTGTCTATATAGCTCATGGGTATGCAAGTGAAAATGTGTTACTAAAAGCTGTTTATTGTCACTGAGCTGTTCCTCGTATCATGGTCTATTGCTCTATCCCATTCTACACCCTCTGGCATTTCCTTCCCCAATTGACCATTGGGCCAAACATTTATTGATTCTGAAGCCAAAAAATCACTTTTGAAAATGCCAGGTACTGCAAGCCACATGTTGTGCAGGTATGATACAGTTCATAGAGAATAAAGAAAACATAAAAAGTTTTAAAATTAAGATGTAAAACTCACTTAGGAATTGCTTTCCATTGTTTCTTCAAAGTTAAATAGGAGTTGGAGGCACCAAAAAGGAATCAGAGCTCTGTTGAACGAGACACAAAACCTATACAGATGCACTTCTCAGATTACAGGAAGACACAAATAGATGATAAGCATACTTATCTTGGTAGCAAGTTGAGCATGTTTTGTGTAAACTAGTATTTTCTGTGTTTATCGACAACATGTTTTGCATGTAATGGAGTTTAGGCAGAGTAGTAGAGGTAAGCTTTAACTGTATCTGCTTTTAAATTTTTACATCATGATCTGATATAGGGACAACATATGATACAAAACCATCTCCAGTGCCAGTAACTAATATAACTTGTCCGGAAGTTTGAGTGGTAAATATCATAGCTGTCAGTAATTAGAATCTGCCTTTGCCATTTTATCTCTAAAATATTCAAAACTTAGGAAATCATATACAGCAAAAAAGCTTATACAAGGAACTTTTAGTATTGTGAAGTCAAATACTTGGAGACTAGGAAATTAGATAGTTGCCCTTGTAGCCTTCATGAGTTCTTTTACTTATCATCTCAAATTGCATATGATCAAATGAGGGATGGATGTGGAATGGAAGGAGAGTAGAGGAAATTTATATTAGATGCTTGGATTCAGTTGCAGTGGGTGGTCTTCAAGTATGCAGGACGATAGTCTATGCCAGAAAGAAGTTAATCATAAATTTATCTGAGATGGAAAAAGAAATTAGATGTGTCAAAACCAGTAGGGCATATGAGGCCAGAGAAATCCAAAAATCCTGTATTGCACATTATACAGACATAAATACATGTATTTATACATGCAAATAAATACATTCGGTTTATACATTATTGTCTCTTTGGCAGATGTACTTCAGATGATGGGACGTGCTGGCAGACCACAATTTGATGACCAAGGAAAAGCTGTAATTCTAGTTCATGATATTAAGAAAGACTTCTACAAAAAATTCCTTTATGAACCTTTCCCAGTGGAATCAAGGTAAAGATAAAGCAATCAGAAAAGCTGAATAAACTATAAACAGTACTACAAACGGGGAAATAGAGAAAAGTGAAAATTCCTGTGCCAAGTATTTCCTAGAGGAAAATTCACTTTCCAGAAAATATTATCCATTTTTATGCAAAAAAATCCTCTCTTCCATGAGCTTTGAAGCACTGTTCAGCTCTTTCGTCCATTCCCAGATAATACTGCAGGTGTTTGTCTGGTTCTGAGTGTTGTCTCAGACATTTGAATGAGAGCACAAATTGTTCTTCAAGGTCACTGTGCAGGACAACTATACATGATCCTCAGAATCCTCTCTGAAATTCTGTAACAAATTCTTATTAGGTGACTTTCTAGCGCTTTTTACCTAGAACACTTGTTCCATTATAGAGATCACATTCTTCAAAATCTCAGAAGTTAAAAAAGAAATCTGCATGGTGTAAACTAATAACTTCCAACACATCTTTCACTTCAAAATTAAAATGTCTTTTTCAGAAATGTAGAAAACCCACCTTTTTGCAGCCTCTCTGAATTTAGTTGATACAAAGTTTGCTGTCCAGCATAATGTAACCTGTGCCTTGGTTTTAATATTTATAATATTCTTAGTGGTTCAGCGAGAAGCAGAACTAATTACATTGGTCTCCTATAGGTGCATGTTTCATGGAGGAATTCTCAGACATCTAATAAAGCATGAGCATTACTGAAAGTTTTTCCTCAGTGATAAAGAATTCACAGTACTGTTCTCCTAACGAAACTTCCTCGCTCAACATAAGTGATAATGGGAACTCTATCTGGTCAGGAAATTTGTAGGACCTTGAGAGTGCTATCCACCTGCAAAATATAGTTGAAATGGGCTGGGATATTTGAAGGTTAATTTCTGTGGTGCACAGACAGACATACAATTTTTACAAAGAAAGAATGTGGAGACATGAGCTTCATTTCCTTAGGAAACCACACTTTTCTTTTTTTAACATATAAAGTGCACTTAGCACAAAAGGCTAGGAGTTGAACTTCTTCAAAATGATAGCTAATATGTCAAAAAAGAGTGTGATTAAAATGGTGATGATATATCCAGACTGTATGGCACTAGCATAAACTAGGAAATCTCTCTATTCATTGGTAAGTGGTGTTTCAAATAAAGAAATCGTATCTTTAACATAACTAGTAATCACACTTTGATTCTGTTTGGAATACTATAACTATTCTGTGTTTCTAGTAGCTTATTTTGTGTGTGTATATTTACTTTGTAGTTTGATAAATTCCATCTTTTACTATAAACAAAGAATATTTGATAAATTTTCAGATGAAGACTCACATATTAATAGTAATCTCTTTAAGTTCTATGTAGGTTGTGAGATGATTAACTTAGAGTTGTCTTGGTCTCTTTTAAGATCAAGTATTTGAGGTAAGAGGCTTTATAGCTTCAAAGAGAAACTTTGGGGGGGTTTTGCAGGGTGTTTAGTTTTAGAATGCTTTCCCATATGTTCTACCAAGGAGAAGATTTATCAGCTTTGTGTAGTATTTCCAACTTGTACAATTAAACTTCATATTTTTTTTAATTAAAGTTTTTTATAAAAGCCATTGTCTATGTGTTAGTTGTAGGACTTGAGTACACAACTCATATGCCAGGCCTTGTGCGCTCACTGATTGTGGGTCTGAAATATAGTACATCAGAAGCAAAAGACAAAGCACTCTATTATGGAACAGCTATTGAATCATCTGTCCAGTTTCTGTTGGACAATATGGGTAGAATATCTGCAGTTCTTACCTTCAGAAGCATGCAATCAGTGGTGTAGATCAGTAAAACACCTACTCATGCCACATTATTCTTTACTTTTAGAAATAGGAAAAGAACAGTAGGAAAAGAAAAAGGATTATAATACAAGAAAAATTAGGTTGATCCTTAAGGATATTTGCCCTTCCCTGATTGAACTCTAGCCAGGCATGATCTCATTACATACCCTAATGCAGATCTTTGTTCCATTAAATGACATGTAACGGTATTTTACTTTGTAAGAATCATCTTACTGCTTTTGTTCTTCTGTGAGTTTAAATTTTTCTTGGTAAAATAGCTGCTCTTTTTTCTTTTTTACATTCAATGAAGATGAGGCAAAATCTGGGGGAAGCAATTTTGATGTAATTTTAATAGCTCTCAAGTATTTGTCAAGTATTAGCTAAACTATTGCCACTGTTTCATTTCCTGTTTGTCTTTCCATTTGATTCTCTGTTGGATTAAACCAGCATGATCATATGGTCAACATACAGTATCCAGAAGTTACCACTGAGTAGCTCCATCTGAATACATTCCATGAATGACTTAAACTTGTGCACTCTTGGTCCAGTCAAAAAATAATTTGAGCTTCATTCCACTATCATGTAAAGAAGGTGACTGACCTTGCAATTACATTCACCCTTCTTCCTCTCTTCTCTTTTACCAGAAAATAAACACACAATAATTTCAGATTAAAAGTAATAAACTTTTTAATGCACAGCTCTACAAAAACTATTACCTGTCTTTGTGACTGTAAAGTTGGCTAAGTCCTCTTGTTTCCTGTTCTTCAGCTTGTTAGAAGTGCTGGCTGACCACTTGAATGCTGAAATTGCTGCTGGAACTATTACTTCTAAGCAGGATGCAATGGATTACATCACCTGGACTTATTTCTTCCGTCGACTTATAATGAACCCAACGTGCGTATAAAATACAAATGCAATTTAATCTAAAGGTAACTTGAGGGCAGAGTTGATCCAAAGGTGGTCCTGCTGCTGTTGAAGCCTAGAATACTTAGCAGTCTCCAATGTAGGAGTATTATTGGCCCACACATGGAATAAAACTTGCATGCACATTTTTTTAATATTTTTTTTCTAAATATAAATGCATTGCTTGGCAGATAACTTTACAATTTAGCAACAACTATAAAATAGCCTTATTGAGAGGGCTACGTCATCATCCCTAAAATAAAACTCCAGATTACCACATTCCTTTAGGTATTGTATCTATGTGTTACTTTTTTTTAACATTGGTATGTTCTGCCCAGTTTTCTGAAGAAAATCTATTAAGACCTGGATTTTCCTAATAAATGAGAGAATAGCTATCAGCTGTTTCTCTGTGGTAAAGTTTACTTTCATTAGGGTAGCCTGGTGAAACCATGTGTTCAATATTTTGAATGATTGTTATCATCCTGCCTAGCTCCAGCTGGTATGCAGATCATTCTGAGCTGTTCCAGCAACATAGCCTGCCTTTGCCACGGCACTGTTTTGGGTCAAGGGTATGTTACCTATGATGTGATCATTCACCCAACAAATTAGTGTGGCAAATAAAGAATTAGGCATTTATAGCACTAAATCTTTCTTTATATACTCTAGAGTGTTGTATTTCTGAAATCATGTTAATGTACATAACATTTGACTGAATCTTCAGCTGGGTTCTTTATGGGCAGTGGCTGGTGGGAGCCTGCAGGTCATATAATAATTTTCTGTAATTCTTTTTTACTCTTTATTAGTTTTGAATTCTGCGTCCAGTCTTATGCTGAGAATCTCTCACAAAACAGAATTTCCATCTAATCTTCTTTGGAAATAAAAAATGCAATGTCAGAACTGTACACTAAGGAAAACATACTAAAATTTTCACTTCATAACAAAATGAATACATCTCCCCTGAGAGTGACAGCTAAATTCTGGTTGTCTGTAGCTTACATGTGGGTAAAGCTGTTTTCATATGTATGACCTTGGAATTTAGACATGATCCATACTACAACTAATGTTAAAAACTATGCCACTGAAGACGCTATTTTTTTTTTTAGTATAAAGAATAAGTAATGTTATTTTTAAATGTCTTCCTCTTGAATTTCTGTGTTAAATTGATTTTATTGATTTGTCTTTGGCAAGATTCGGTCATGTTCTATCTCTGGTAGGTAGATCTTTAAAACACAACGTATAGCTCAAAGGTAAGTGTAGAATATAGAAATGTAGTCATTTGATTTAATAGGCAAACTCTTCCCAATATAAAAGAAGGTTCCCACTAGAGGTGTGAGGTTGTCGTGTTGACTGATAGTCCTTTTTTCTCAGCAGTTTCTTTACTGTGCAGTGTCATGGAAAGCTAAATCTGAAGTTATCACAATATCAACTTTAAAGCAAATGTTCTGCTATTGTGAAAGGATTGTAGGAAGAAAGTTAGGAGGGAAAAAAAGAAAAAAACCCACTATATTTCATAGTGAGATGCCTTTGTAGTGAGAAACAAGATGAACAGATCTGAACTAGTCATGCCCATAACAGCAGGATAGGAATGCATATTAAAGTTTCTAAAGAAATTGTAGTCTTTCATTGGAATGCCACACATGCAGGTTGGAACAGTTCACAAGTTGTGCTGCTTTACCCCCTGTCTCATCCACACAGAGGTACTCAGCATTCCTTCCATACTCGGTCATGCAGGGAGAAAAATGAAGGATATTACTGACTGTGTCAAAGAGGTCACTTCTAGATACCAAGTACAAATGCAGTGGATGTGCACACTTTCCATTCTTTGACATTATAATAATTCTCTTAAGTTTCATCCAAAGTTACTAAACTAGGCAGTTAGTAGAGTTCCTGGACCTACTTTTTGTGGTATTTTCAGACCTACAAGCCAAGCAGTTCCAGCATGGTCAGGGTTTGAATGAGATACATCAAAGGAAAACTGAAGAGTTTTATGAACAAAGTCTGATAGTTGAGATAACTTTGAATAAATTGCAATATAATAATGCAGTTTAATGTGCCATAGATGACCATATGAAGTGGTTGATACTACCAAACAAGAACTATTTGTGGCCCTTAATAATCCAAAGGTTTTAGGGTTGTGGTTTTATTCAAAAGAGTAGCAGCACAGTGGCTGAATTTTTATTTGGGTAGTTACAGAATACCCACTCAGTGTCACTTGATACAACGTTCTTTATCATGTCCTCCCCTGAAGCAATTCTGTTGACTTCCTCTCCCCTGTGAAACAAGAGCTGTTTTCCAGCAAGCAGGTGATTGTACCTTAGTGGTGAATAAGTAATTCCCATATGCATGATTGGTAAATCGCCTTGGGATTCATTGGCATAAAAGTCATTGCATGTGATGCTGTAAATCCCCAAAATAATGGGCTTAGATAATATGCAGAAGATTTATATTCTCATTTATTGCCAGTTTTAGCTACTTGTATATTAAAGCTGCATAAACAAATCTAGGATCGTTCTATTCCAATACAGTATCATAAAATACCTTACTGAATGCCTACAATTTGTACTATTTAAGTGTTAATCTACCTTTGTTGTGAGATAGAGATCAAAGTATCCTTTTGCTCTAAGTATCCAGATTTCTTCTAAGCATGCAGTCATTACAAAAGTTTCTTCTGGCACACTTGAGATAATTTGTTAGACTTGCAGTAATGGCTTTTTTAATGGCGGTGTTGTAAATCTTTGCACACGTCATGGTTTAACCCCAGCCGGCAACTAAGCACCACACAGCCAATCACTCACCCCTGGAGGGATGGGGGAAAGAATCTGAAGAGTAAAAGAGAAAACTCAGGTTGAAATAAAGACAGTTTAATAGGTAAAGCAAAAGCCACGCACGCAAGCAAAGCAAGACAGGGAATTCATTCAATACTTTCCACTGCAGGCAGGTGTTCAGCCATCCCCAGGAAAGCAGGGCTCCATCACACATAACAGTTACTTGTGAAGGCAAACACCATCACTCTGAACATCCCCCACTTCCTTCTTCTTCCCCCAGATTTATATGCTGAGCATGATGTCACATGGTCTGGGATATCCCTTTGGTCAGTTGGGGTCAGCTGTCCCAGCTGTGTCCCCTCCTAAATTCTAGTTCACCCCCAGCCCACTCACTGGTGGGGTGCGGTGAGAAGCAGCAAAGACCTTGACTCTGTGCAAGCACTGCTCAGCAATAATGAAAACTTCCCTGTGTTATCAACACTGTTTTCAGCACAAATCCAAAACATAGTCCCATAGTAGTTACTATGAAGAAAATTAACTCTATCCCAGCCAAAATCAGCACACCATTTTAGAGTCCTTCTTTTCATCAAACCATTTTAATTTACTTGTTTGATGAACCCCTGTATCTTGAAATCTGTGAAATGGGGTTTAACTGAGAAGTTAAAGAAGAGAAGTATTGAGCTGTTGATTTGGAGGAGTGAAGCAGCTAAGTGCTAGTTTTGTTCAGAGGCATACTGACTAGTCATGTGCATGCGGTTCAATAGATGATGTGCAAATGAGAGGGATGGTCCAAATAAAACTGTTTATCGATGTATCAGTCTTAATATCCAGAGTTTCTTCCCTGTTCTTTCTCTCCACCAAAACAATCATTCCTAAATTTAGAGGATTTGAAATTGCACGTTAAGTCAAACTTTCTGTGCTACTTCAAGTACTACAACATGTTCTTCTTTCCACACACAACTTTAGTTGATATGTTCTTTACTTAGTCAAGATCATACAAAACAGATCAGCAAAGTGCCCAGTTCATTGACATGGGCTATTTTGAGAGGCTCATCTATCTTCTTTCCTTGGCTGAAATTTCTTGACTATTGCATTCTTTTACCCTTATAAAAGATATGATCTGCAACTTTCTACAAAAGAGAAGGGGCTATGGGAAACACTTTCTGTAAATCGTTATGACATTTTCCAAATACATATGCAGTAAAATATAAATAGAAAATTGCAACATATGTAAAAGTTAAACAGAATCAACTTTTATTTGGAAAGTTAATTTTTAGATATTCTGAAAGCACACATCACATCACTGTTGAAATGTGTGGTGTTTTATGTATTTATAAATATATTTGAGAGAGTGTGTGTGTATGTACACTTATAAAATCAGTTTTCTGTGTAAATTCCTTGCAAATATTTGAAAAAAATGTTTTATTAATTAATAAAATGGAAAAGTTTGGCAGTAGCTACTAAGAACAGAAGCTAAGAAAGTGCAGGTATATTACACTGCAGTAATTACCAATATGACATTATTACAAGAATTACCAATTTTGAGTTGGTAAACAGATATTTCTCAGGGGGTATTCTTTCTTTTACAGTCATATTTAGATCTGCATGCATGTGTGTATATATATATATATATATTCACAATTAAGAGCTATAGGTATTATTATGATTTTCATAACAAAACTTGACCTTTTAAATTATTAGGGTCACAGTGATGTGAAAAAGTACAGGAATGTTTTTGCCAAACTATTCACATGAATAAAGTTTTCCTGATTCTCCCAGACTGGGAAGCCCCAGGCTGCTGAGTCCCTGAACCACTGCCTGTTCCCCAGTCTGCTGCAGTCTTAGGTGAGAATGCAAAGCTGAAGACCCTGCATCTGTCCATTCAGAAAGCCAATTCACATTATTGTCTTCCCACTCTTGGATATGATTACCTGTACAGATTATCTGTTGGACTGTATTACAGGAAAAAGAAATGTCCAATCAATATGTAAAGCAAATTTACATGTGCTATTACCTCTGATTTCTCATCTTGTGTACACGCTGTAGGAGGTAAACTTTTTGTAAATATTTTAATTAGAAGCACTGATGTGGAGGCAAACTTCTTGTTAGTGTCAGAGAAACTGGACTCTTTTTTGATCTTCAATAACCACAGCGTACTATATACTAAAAACTGTTTAGAGATATCAATGTATCTCTCATACCTGGCATAAGAAAATATATTAATGAAAGAAAATACGATACGGGTAAAAAAAAAGAGAGAGAAATTACTGTCTGGTGCATTTGTGCATGCCATAATGCATTTTAGCAAGCCATTCACAGACTCCAGGGTCAGTCAGTGATGCCTTAACTTCAGAAGTGAGTTGGTACATTGGTTCATAGGTCTCTGGCTGTGAAGGTCCATCAGTTGTGCCATATACTCAGTACCATTTCCATGGTATGTTTTGAAGATGGCAGTTGCTTAAGGCCACAAGCTGATGAAAATTAACACAATTGATGACTGCAGAACAGTGATTTACAAAAATTGCTATCTGTGCTTCCCCCATACTCGTTCATAACAAAATTCTGCTTTCAGGACTGTAAAATCTCAGAAAACACACTTTCTTACTATCAAGTGAACACTGTAGATTCGTCTTTTTTGTGCATTTGTTTCAGAAGGCCTTCCGGCTAGCAAGTTTTCTCTTTTAATATTTTTGGCTGACTCTGCCACCGATTTTCATTATGTGTGTCACTATTACTACTGCATAATCTGAACATAAAAAACATGGTGCTGTAACAAATGACTTCACAGCATTGACAGTTATAGCAGGATCATTTCAAGGCTGATGAAAAATTTCCCAGAGAGATCTCAGGTCAGGTTTACATAAGCTAAACAGGAAATGATTGCCACCATTCACATTAAATCCTAAATGTTTTGTGTAACTTCATCTACATTTTATGTTCCTGCACGTCTCTCTGTCTTTCTCAGCTGATGAAATTCCACACTTCCTTAGATTAGAGAAATAAGTTCATGTTTCATGGTTTGTTGTTCTTGCTAAGCTCGACAAGGTTCGGGATTTTAAATATATTATTTAAAAGACAATAAAAAGTTCCTTCAGTTTTTGATTGTTTAAATTTTACATACTTTGTAAATTTTTATGATACCTAGGGGTTTGTTACTGCTTTTTCCCAACAGACTACTAATGGAAGTTAGCCTGTCTAGCCCATGTGCTAGATGCTGTTAGGATAAAACTGCCTTTGACTTTCACACCTCTCAGGGGACGAGTAATTGTTGTGTTCAAACAGCCTGTAATTGTGATCCCGCTGGCTTTCTCAGTACGCTTCTGGCTATTAGAATCATTAAACAACTCAGCACCTGTTAACAGCATTGTAAATATTCAACCCTGCTTGTGTGCAGGTTGAGTCCAATATAGGAGAAGGCTTACAGAGCCCAGACTCATAAATTAGAGCTTCTGACAAGTCAATTATTGTGAAACTGGGCTTCACTGTGAAATAAATGAAATGGTGTGCTGATAAAAAGGTAGGCTGTCTGTTTATAGCAAAGGGAAAATAATGACTAGATGATTCAATGCAGTGAGCATGAAACTGCATTGTTTTTATTCTTTATCTGTAATTAAATAGTTAGGTAATATAGCTTCATAGAAAAACTCACATACGATGCAGTTTTTATACTTGGAGCATACCAACATGCAAAATTCAACTTGCATTTATGCCTGCGCATTCAAAATACTGTCTAATGCCATGATACCTCTATTTTTGCTAATGATTTTAACATAGTCTTTCTAGATGAATGGCTTTGCATTTTATTAGGGGAAAATGTGCTGAGTGACCAAGAAGCTCCTGTGGGTGTCCTCAAAATTATATTTACCCCATTATAGATAGTAGTTAAAACACACTGGTACCACTTCACTCAAGATTACAAACCATTTAAGATTTTCCTTTATGTTGTTTTATTTGCACTGGGCAGCTATATATTTATTCATCTGACAAAAAAATACCAAAATCAGAAAATTTCAAATTCACATAATTTTTAAAAGGCATTGTAATGCCTTTTATGACTCCAATTTCAGTGTGAAATACTGCAAATTGGACAGAGCACAAGATAAAATCTGTTTGGATTAGTGTCTTAAATTACAGTCTCAAAAAATAATTTCAGAGTATTGCATGTATTTATTCCTTTATTTTACCAGTATTCATCATCAGTGTTGTGGTCCTGCAAATAACAGTGCTGAAATGATACGGTGAAAGTCTGAATACCGTGACAACAAAGTGCCTTAATTATAATCATTTCAGTATTGTTATATTCAATTTAGAGAAAAATATTAATGAATCATTAGTGGGTTAGATGTATAAACCAGAAAATCTTTTCACATCCTTAAACAACTTATGTAGTTAATTTGCTCAATTATTTTCAGAAGGTAAACAAAGTGTTACAAAGTAATTTCTGCTAATAAAGAGAATCAAAATGTGTTTGGTGATAAGATTTCAGGCAAATGAAAGGAGCAGGTGGAAATATTGAGCATGTTTTATCATTATGGTATTACTTCAGTAAATTTAAAAGGGGACCCATGAAAATTAAATTGCATTAAAAACAATGTTAGAGTACTTTTGCTGCAAATAAGTTTTCTTTGCATAAGACTGATAATGTATGGCTGTCTACAATATAAAACTTTTTAGTCAATATAAATATTTCTTCTGTTTTGTTTTTGGACACTACCTGTGTTTTAAGTATTTAAGATCATCTCGTCATAAACCCATATATCACAGAGTCGAATATACCACTGCCATATATATATACTTTGTTGTATAATGTAGCTGTTTCCTGCTATCAGAACAGATTTTTAAAATCTTTTTCTTATGGTAGTAGTTACCCAAATATAAGTGAACATTCAAAGCATCAGAGACTTAACTCTATGATTAGGGATTAATAACAAGGGAAAAAATCTGGAAATGACTGTACTGCTATTCAGTGTGGAGGCTTTCTTCAGTTACACTGTTGCTATTCAAACAGATAAATGTTAACAACTCTGTTTAAGAAAATAATAATGAAAATCAGATTCTGTTAAGAAAACAGTCATGGAAGGATGCTTTTTGTATATAAAAATGCAATTCCATCTTTTGAAATTCGCTAACAGCAGCATTACAGTAAACAAAATAGACCTTCAGTGAGAATGGGATTCATATGACCAAATACAGCTTTAACAACTGAAGTGATTGTCTAAAGTTCTTTTTTTTAGTTAGTGATTACATTTCACCTCATTCTAAAGCAGATACATAAAATACTTCAGATGAGTATCATTCTACAAGCACACCTTTCTCTCCATTGGCAGCAAAGGGAGCTAAAAAGACTAACTCAGGTGTAGCTGTAACTATGTAAAAGCAGCTAAAATGAATCTCAGCACACTGTTTTTCAGCCTGATGTTCACCTGCACAAAATAACACTTGAAAGAACCTACTCTTCATTACAGCATGCGGTATGGTTTCCAGTGGAGATGCCAAGTACATTGTAACAGTAGGAAATTGTAGTAAAGCAGCTGGAATGAACAGAGAAGCATCTTTCATCCTTGCAGTAATATCAGTAGTTATTTGTGCAACAGCGTTTTACAGAATTAAATGAGCAGGGACAACCTTTTTTACTCTGCTTTTTAACATTTCAATAAATGATCAAATTTTTTGTTTGAATTCCACATTGAAATTGTATGATTTAATTGCTCTGCTTAAATTCAGAATTTTTAAACTTTCTGAGCATGCTCATTTTTTCTTTATTGCTCAATGAACTTATTTGTTACTTTCTGAATTGAGACCTTTGTTGAATCTAGAACACAAGTTTTTAATACATTTTTATATGGAGTTTTCTAGGTAAAAACTCTCTAAAATTATGTTAGTATGTGTGAATAAGAGTCTTACAATACAGCTTAAGTGACTGCTACAGTTAAGGAGCACAGACCTCAGTCACTGAGTCTTTTTCATATGCTGGCATAACTATGTTTTGGCACACTTTATAAACATTTTTCCTTTAAACAGATAACCATCTGTTACTATACATTACCATTGTTACTATATATAGTTTACCTAAACAGTTTTGCCTGAAAATGAACATATGAAGTAACCATATTGACAAATACCCTATTCCTTTTTTTAATTTTAACTTTGAGAATAACATTACAGGGAAATACAACAACAAGCACCAACATTTGGGTTGGTATAAGATTACGTTTTCAAGAGATGTCACTATATGCCTAGTTTTTTTCAGAGTTCTAGGATGTAAGAACAGTTGCTATCCTTGGTGGGTTTTCTTCTTTTCTCTTGAGATTGAAATACTGTTATTGTGTTAATATTGCTTGTTCACTTTCATACTTGTGTGATCAGGAAAATATGAAATTGGAAAAATTTTCCCACTAACAAAATGCAGCCAGTCCAATTCTGTTTGTATCAAATTTTCTATTAATAGACGAATCAATTACCATCTTTCCATATGTACATGCCTGTATTATGTTGGTTACTCCCACAAACCATGTAAGAATCATTGATTACTTGTTAGACTATATAAGGGAATATTTCTATGTTTAATTGTTTAATGTGGATGTTTGCTGTTCCAAGTATGTGCATGTATTATAGCAGCCTTGTAAGTTTTTCTACAAGATGTTATTGTTAAAAATCTTCAGTGTAAAAAATATTCTTGTAATGCATGTGTTTTCGATTTATCTAGTTACTATAACTTGGATGATGTGAGCCATGACACTATGAACAAGTACCTCTCAAGCCTTGTTGAGAAATCTCTCTTTGATTTGGAATGCTCCTACTGTATTGAAATTGGAGAGGTAAGACTAATCTGTGCCTTACAACATTCAGTAAGATACATGCTCCTAAATGTTGGAAACAGCAAGATACATACATGCTCCTGACTTGAGATATTACTATGGAGGTAATTGTAAGACTTAGGTTGAAAAGTGAGCTGAATTGGGGTTGCAACTGAATTATGATGCTAAATCATTTTTGCTTCTTTCTTATAAAGTAGTCTTAAAATACTTTACAGTTTTGTAGGAACCATGTATGTTTGATTCCTCTTCTAACAGGATAATCGTAGTATTGAACCTCTGACATACGGCCGCATTGCTTCCTATTACTATCTGAAGCATCCAACTATTGGAATGTTCAAAGATCAGTTGAAACCTGAAAGCAACGTTGAAGAATTGCTCTTAATTCTGACAGTAAGTGTTGATATTTTCTTAACTTAAAAATAGGTAACTCAACACTCTTGAAGACACAAGTATATGAAAAACCACCCCAAATTAAGAAAAGTCTTTCTTCCCTGATCTGTAATTTCATTTTTTGTTGTTTTATGTACCTGAATAATTTTTGTTACTTTGTTTCATCTAATCAGTACATCAAAATTACTGTATACACCTGTTTCTCTTCTTATGTCCCTTTATAATGTTCATGATCTATACAAATCTGATACTTATTTTTTACTCAGTGTGTCAGATATATAATACTAAAATGCCAGAATAATAACTGCATCAACATCCTAAATCTGTACCAGGGCCAACTTTGCACTGGGACAATCTGGAAGATCCAGCAGCTTTAAGAAGTAAGGGAGACATATGGGGAAGACTTGTTTCCTAAAATGCCTTTTTTTCCTTCTCCCAGCCACCTTATAGTCCTTGAGGTCATAACCTGCAATAATGCCAGATCATATGGTTAGTCTAGTGACTACTAGAGAAGTGCAATGCAAGGAAAAAGATTTTAGGGTACAAATCTGGGGACACAGTGTACAGTCCAGCATGGTAGTATTACATTCTCATCATAAAAGAATCAGGGTTTACTCCATTTTCTTTTTGAGTAGCTATATCTACAAAATCTTTTTCATAATGGTATAACTCCACTTGTGAACACACACATATTTGAAAAGAAGGGCCTGAATATTATCCAGGAAGACTTGTTTCTGCCCACTTATGATTATAGTCTCTGTTATTCAAGTGGCCTAAATTCTTTAATATTCTGATTTCCAAGTGTTAACTTCAAGATCTAGAGTCCCATCTTATTATATTTAGGTATGTTACTTTATATTCCTTATTGTTTTGACATAGATTTGGATAGATTGGATCGGTGGGCCAACGTTAACGGGATGAGCTTCAACAAGGCCAAGTGCCAGGTCCTGCGCTTGGGCCACAACAACCCCATGGATGGCTACAGGCTTGGGGAGGTGTGGCTGGAGAGCTGCCTGGGAGAGAAGGATCTGGGGGTTCTAACTGACAAGCAGCTGAACATGAGCCAGCAGTGTGCCAACGGCATCCTGGCTTGTATTTGAAATAGTGTGACCAGCAGAAGTAGGGAGGTGATAGTCCCCCTGTGCTCTGCACTGGTGAGGCCACACCTGGAGTGTTGTGTCCAGTTTTGGGCACCTCAATACGAGAGAGATATCGAGGTGCTGGTGCGAGTGCAGAGGAGGGCAACAAAGCTGGTGAAGGGCCTGGAGAACAAATCCTATGAGGAGCGATTGAAGGAGCTGGGACTGTTCAGGTCGAGGAAGAGAAGGCTGAGGGGAAACCTCATCAATCTCTACAACCACCTGAAATTACATTGTAGAGAGTTGGTGCTGGTGTTTTCTCAGAGATGATTAGTGACAGAACAAGGGGGAATGGCTTTAAAATGCAACAGGGGAGGTTTAGACTGGACATTAGGAAAAAAATTTCATAGAGAAAGTGATCAGGCAGTGGAATAGGCTGCCCAGGGAGGTGGTAGAGTCAATGTTGGGGGATATGGTGTAGGGGAAAACTTTGTAGAGTAGGGCTGATGGTTGGACTCGATGATCCCAAGGGTCTTTTCCAACCTGAATGATTCTGTGATTCTGACATGCTGCCAAAACTTCTCTGAGGAGAAACACAAGAAGAAAAATAAAAATAGTGCTATTCAACAGTTTGCATCTCAGCAAAACCTGATCAGCATTTTATGACACTAGGAAAGCCACTTTTCTAGTACAGAGACTTTCACTCTGCTAAATTTAAATCACCTGCTGCAACCATTCAAAGTGTTACAGCTCAGAAATAAAGGCCACAGTAATCTTTTATAATGGAAAGTGTTAGACAGCCTAAATAGCGGAATTGCTATCACTGACCCTACAATATCTGTTGTTCTGTTGTCAGAAAACATTGCAAATTATATAAAATTAGAATCAATGTATTCAGCTGAATTCAAAATGGTAATCAACCACAATTTCTATATATGATGTGTGTAAAATAACTGAAATTTTTAAAATAAATGCCCACTAGTGAACAGAAGTTAAATAATATAATGTTGAGTAATCAAGGTGAAAGCTTTACTCCAGCTGATGTCTCTTTAAAATCTCTTCTCTCTAGAGAAAATTTCCTCTACCTAGAAACTTCATAAATTTTTTTCAGAAAATTTGGACAGGGAATTTTTAGAATAGCACTAGCAGAAATGGGGGACATTGCATGACACTGCCTAAACTATTGATCAGCTTATGGAAGATGAATGATGGAAGCAGAATCTAGTGCTGTCTCTCATGTCATAGCTCCTAATCCATTTAAACAGCTTGCATCCATGAAGCACAAAGGTAAACGGCAAATATTTCTGTTGCAGACAAAACCTAGGACACTGCTGTTGGGCAGAGACTGTAAAATTTAAAATTCATTAATCTTGCTTTAAATCTTTCTAATTTTTTTTTCTGGAAATATAGTCTTGGAAGTTATCCATTTACAGTCTTAAGAAAAATGAGACTAAAAATAAAATTGCTTAGTGGTCAAAATATGCCATGAGTCAATTTGAAAGATGAAAAGATGTATGAATGCTGGATGCCATTATAGCTGACAATTTTTCTTTTTTATGCAGATGTTGATTTTCATAATTACTAGTGGAATTACTGTTCTTTCTTGCTGAAGGTGTAAATTGAAAGTTTTTTTTCAATCAGATGTAGTGTTGAAAAGAATTGCCGTTTCAACAGAGTTATTGCCAAGGATTTTTTTTTTCTCCTAAACACTGTGAATTAATGAGTTTTATAATTACGGCAGTTGCTTCACACCTCTATTGTTAACCAATGACATTACATCTGCCTTGCTCCACTGGTGCCCTCCTCCTTCTTATTGAAGCATTTAGCAGTTTTGGCAATGGGGAATTACATGGCATGGGGTAAGTAGTCTAATTAGGTATAAGTGAAAATCCTAAGGGAAAAGGATATTTAAAAAGTAATTTGAAGAATCTCTTAATGATGCTGGGACTGCAAGCTGTAGCTATAGTACAAAAAGGCCTGTTATCACTGCAAAACATAATTGTGATTATTCTGCTGATCATTCATTTTTTAAGTTTTTAGTTTCAGAACATGTTATTTAAGAATAACTGTCCAAAACATTTCTCAGTGCAGTTGCAGGATTTTGTAGATGTGACATGTGGGTCTTTTTTGCATTTGCATTGTTTATAACCTTGCAAACTGTTACACATTTAGAAGTTGTCTGATGTATATAAGGAAGGCAGAAGTGTACAACTGTAACAAAGAAAATACTGATGTTGTGGGTGTGAAATGGGATATCTACAGGTTTTTACCAAATTGTCAATGTGTAACTTCAAAAGGAGCAGAAGTGTGTTTAAAACAAAACCAGGAAAAAAGCAAAATTGCATTCAAGAATTCAAAAATTTATTATAGTATTAAAGGGATTTGGGGTTCCAGACTGATATTTTGCCATTTGTTCAAGATTCAGGTTCATTCACCTGATATTTATCACCAAATAATTATCACCATTGATAATTAATTATCAGTGAATCTTTGCAACTCACATGAAAAAGTAGACTGGAGTCATCCTGTTTCTACTGCTAATGGGTCTCTCAAAAAAGTCACCTGATAGTAAGATTTGTTTCCATTTAGTAGTCAAGGCCATTCATAGTCTTCTCCAGTATCTTCTTTTCTCTGTTTTTATTTTATCTTTTCATTTTATCATCTGCCAACATTGTGCATGACCAAATGATTTTTTTTCAGTATCATTTGGGGATTGAAGTATCCATAACATGAAGGAACACGGCATGTGGGAACAGACCTGCCGTTATGTTGGAAGTATAAAGTAATAAGTAATACAAATAGGTGGGGTACAATTCCCTCATGCTTTCCCTTCTCATTTCAGTAAATCTGTACTTGAGATGTTTAATCTGTCTTGGGTTTGCAGTTAGCAGTTGAAGTTCACATTCAGTTACTTTTGTAACTGACTTGTGCTAGTGGACCTATAATTTTTCTGAGAAAAAATGTTTTATGCTTTTCCATAGAGCTTTCTTTAAAACTTTCCTAACCGTGCTTCAGACAGTAGTAATCCAAATGATCTTAATCACTATTGAGTTATGGTGCTTCTTGCATTAAATATTATTGATGAAAAAGCGTTCATGAATTATTACTGACAGGCTGGCTTTCCCTGAGGTACCTAAAGATGGTTTCCTTTTATTCTGAAAGTTAGGTGCAGAGATTAGAACAGAGGTCTGGTTAAAAAACAGGGAGAGATACTTTGGGGAAGTTTTTGTCATTTTCTGTACTAAATCATCAGTCACCACAAATATTTTTAAAAAACAAATGTAGGTTTGTTGTACCTTGAGGAAAGGAGGTCTGTCTTGATGATGGATCAGGACTGTGGTGACTGGATCCACTAGCTTAATGACTTTTGGTGATTTGTTACTACACTCATCTATTTAATATTCTTATTTACAGAGCATTCATTATATCTGCTCGTACCAGAGAGTGAAGGGCAGAACCATCTTTCAGCCCTTTTTTATCTGCATGTTGTCCCTTATTTCTTTGAATTCTACCTACAAGAGAGAACTAGTTGGTTTTCTTGTGCCTACTGCTGTCTTTCATGTAAACTGGTTATGAGAGCTGTGTTTCTTTCTAACTGGGGATCTTGGAGACAGAACAGCATGGTATCTGTGTTACACTGGGACATACACATCCATCTTTCTGTGATAAAAACGTGGACTTCTAAGTTTGGTATCCACATAACTCTTCCCTATATTTCTATTGGATAATTGACATAGTTTTGTTACACTGGTTTGTATTAGATTAAGTATTTTGGAACTCAGAAGAAATCTGGTGTTACTGGAGTAGCGGATTTGGAAAGTAGAGGAGAAGATTCATGAAACAGGAGCTCTCCATCCCAAATATATAGATAACAAAAGAGTAGTTATTCACACTTATCTGTGCTTCATTACCTGTTAGGTATCTGTACTATGAGATTCTAGGTAACTCAGTTTACCTATAGCTTTATTTTTTGTTCATCATTGTTGTCACATACTATTCTAACCAGGGAGATATGCGAGTCTGTGAATATTTACACTCTCAATCTAAAATAATGTTATTTCCTTAGCAGGATTCTATCTTAAAGTTGTTTGTTCAGTCTCCCATGAAGGGGCCACAAAGGTTTTTGACTCAGTGATAAACCGTCTTTTCCGCTGATCTCCAGTTAGGTGCCAGGGAAGGAGGAATTAATAAGTTACAAAAATATTTCCAAGAACAAGCTTATGTGAGCTGTTTTGTTTAATATTTTCTTGGCAAGCCTTGGGCAGAAACATTGCTTTTGGTTTTTTAAACGTATTATATTAAAGTAGTTTTCTGTCAGACATTTCAGAAAAAAATCAGATCACTCTAAGTAATTTCCTAGTTTTGACACTGTCCTGCAGATCATCCTTGTCTCTAAACTGGCGAGACATGGATTTGACAGTTGGACCACTTGGTGGATAAGGAATTGGCTTGATGGTCACACTCAGAGAGTTGTAGTCAAGGGCTCAGTGTCCAAGTGGAGACCAGTGATGAGTGGCATTTCTCAGAAGTTGGTATTGGGACCAACACTGTTTAACATCTTTGTTGGTGACACAGACAGTGGGATTGAGTGCACCCTCAGCAAGTTTGCCAATGACACCAAGCTGTGTGGTGCGGTCGACACACTGGAGGGAAGGGAGATGCCATCCAGGGGGACCTGGACAGTCTGGAGTGGTGGGCCTGTGCAAACCATATGAAGTCCAACAAGGCCAAGTGTAAGGTCCTGCACATGGGTCAGGGCAATCCCAAGCACAAATACAGGCTGGGCAATGAGTGGATTGAGAGCAGCCCTGTGGAGAAGGACTTGGGAGTAGTAGTGAATGGAAAACTGACTGTGAGCCAGCAATGTGCACTCACAGCCCAGAAAGCCAACTGTATCCTGGGCTGCATCAAGAGAAGTGTGACCAGCAGGTCGAGGGAGGTGATCCTCCTCCTCTAATCTGGTGAGACCCCACCTGGAGTGCTGTGTTCAGCTCTGGGGCCCCCAACATAAGAAGGACATGGACCTGCTCGAGCGGGTCCAGAGGAGGCCACAAAGACAATCAGGGGGCTGGAGCACCTCCCTTATGAGGACAGGCTGAGAGAGTTGGGGTTGTTCAGCCTGGAGAAGAAAAGGCTCCAGGGAGACCTTATAGTGGCCTTCCAGTACTTCAAGGAGGCTACAGGAAAGCTGGGGAGGGACTCTTTATCAGGGAGTGTAGTGATAGGATGGGGGTCATGGTTTTAAACTGAAAGAGGGCAGATTGAGATTAGATAGAAGGAAGAAATTCTTTCCTGTGAGAGTGGTGAGACACTGGCACAGGTTACCCATAGAAGCTGTGGCTGCCCCCTCCCTGGCAGTGTTCAAGGCCAGGTTGGACGGGGCTTTGAGCAACCTGATCTAGTGGAAGGTGTCCCTGCCCATGGCAGGGGGGTTGAAACTAGATGATTTTTAAGATCCCTTCCAACCCAAACCATTCTGTGATTCTGTGAAATTTGCATTTAATTTAGAAGGAAATAAAGGTGCTACTACTGTTTTCTTCAAGGGATAAGAGTACAGCAAGACTGTATTATGTTATTCTTTTTACATATGGCATTTCAGTGTCAAGAATATAAATACTTTATTATGTAAACTGTATCTCAAATGAAAAGCAATTATGTTACATGCTAACCTTTAAAGAATTTCCATATTTGATTTCACATATATTATCTTTGCATTCTCAACAATGTGAACATGACTGCTGTGGCCACTCTACAAATAGAAACAGGCCTCAGCCATTATGCATGTTTTAGTGACCCTTTATAATAGGAGAAAACTGTTACCTTTTACCGTTAAATCTTTTCTTCACAATAAATCCATACCTAGGACTGTTCCATGCATAAATTTCATTGTAAACACAGGCGTTTCCAGGATCGTTTTCTTAACTTTTATACAGTTTATATTCTCTGGATTTTAATATTTTAAGACATTTGTGCTTCAGTTCCCACTTGTAACATCTAGATAGTATCACAGTGTGTTTAATAAAATAGTTTAAATTTGAAAATTGTATTTGGCTTCATGAAAATAAAGCAAAATGCTACACTGAATTTTAATAGCATCCAGATTTCATCATCTATATCCAGTATATTCAAAATATCTTGTACTTAGCAGAAAGTACTTACACACATGAATACTCACACATTAAATTTGTCTTGATTTTTCTCTAGTCCCAGTAGATGGAGCAGTTTTGAATGTTGCTGTAGTACTTGAATATAGTGATTTTTTTTTTCTAACATCATGACACATTGTTTCTTTTTTTTTTTCCAAATGATTGTTTGATTTTTAGTTTGAAAGCATTGTATATTGCCTGCTTTTCCAAAAAAGCACAGTTTGTAAATCAAGATGATAATGCCCACTACTGACAGCTAACTGAACATGGCATAAGCCTTTCATTTTTATGGCATCAATAAGATAAAACTACATTCAAAACCAGAATATATAAAACCTTCCCATCTCCAGTACACACGACTTTCTAATCTCCGATTAACAGATCTCCTTTTTTTTTCCTCTAATCTTCTTACTCAACTTCTGTCATTACTTGGAGTTTATAAAAACCAGAATCAATACTCAGGAAATTGAAAATAAAACCTACTTTAAAGTTGAAGATTTCTGACATACTAGCATCAGGTAGACCATAAGACAAGAACTGTTATATTGGAAATAATACATTATCTTTACTTTTTTTTTTCTTTTTTTTTAATTTTTTTTTTATTGCAGTGCAGCATCCACAGAAAAACCTGTGAAAGTATATATAGCTGTAGAAGTGGAAGCCAGTAGCCTGAGGCTATATCCCCATTTCAAACAGCTGCTTTAGTAACTGTTTCTGTCAGAAAAATGAAGAAATAAAGTCCTTTAACAGGAGCTAAGATGCAGTTATAGCAGCAAAACACTCATGTATACCAATGAAACTATTCTGATGAGCCAGAAAGCTATTACACTTGTATCTGCTAGGGTCGATAGGAGTACTGTCCTGGTCTTGTGCTTCCAAATGTGAACATTGGCTGCCATCTGTGGCAAATCAATGCTTGTCCTTGGTATATATGCTAGAAGCAAGTTCAGCGATAGCATGGTTTAGCTGACTGCTTAAAGCTGGAGGTGATTCAACCACACACCATTTATTTATTTTTTATTTAAGCACAAAAGTTTTACTTACCACTTGACAGTTAGAATCATCATTACGCAAGTTTTCAAGCTATACATAGTCGTGTACATGCAGCCAGTACTTTGCAAAGTATTCATATTGAAAATGAAATGGCTTTTTTTCAGCAGCCATGTCATATGGATCTGTTTTCAAATATACAGTATATTTGTTGAAATAATGTTTGTGTCTGTTGAAACAAAACTAAAGTTCTAAATGGTATCTTTATTAAGGTAAAGCAGAACATTTTGTAATAGGCAATGATGCTGTGCTAAATGGCTGTGGGTTCTCATGCCCCAGGTACTCCAGAAGGCATTCTTACAAGCTCCATGTGCCTTTAGCAAGTCAGTAGAAGTTCTACGTGCTTTGTGCCTCTCAATACGCAATTAAAGGTCAACAGGCAAATTTAGGCTCTCTGCAGCCTGCAGTTCTTTTGTCTTCACTGATTTCTAGTTATTGCCTTTACTTTTTATAGAATTATCCTGTTGTACTATAAATTACAGCAGTTACAATTATATTGCTGATGAATTTGTTTTCACAATTCAGTTCACTTAGTGACATCAACTCAGCCTTACTGACTGCTGTTTTAAAGGCACACAAATGTTTTTCTCTGTCAGCAAAAAAGTTACTGCTCAGACAAAACTACAAAATGGCATTTTGTAGCTTGTTCTCTGATTGGAACACAAATTTTAGGGTAAGGATTGGTTTGGCTGAAATAATTGCATCATACAAGATTGGTATCCAGTATATATTGTTCCTTTAGCACAGCAGTTTTTAAAAAAAAAAAAAAAAAAAAGGACATAAGAGGATTACTGATCAGTCCTTAATGAAGTATCTGACACTTGTATTTTCCTATTTACATTTAGATTCTTTCTTTGTCTCATTCTTTTCTTTTTCTTTTTTTTTTTTCCTGATGGAACCTGGCTAGCTTCAGAAGGTTGAATTTTATTTTCAATGTTGATTTTATGTATTATCACCTGTTATCTTTTTAATAAATTATCCTCTCCTATTATTTGCCTCGTATTTACAAGGTGCTTTATTTCACAGTTACATAGGTAGCTCATGCTACCTATAATGTTAAAATTACAGAGTGATTTTTGTTACCAAAAGGCCAAAACTTTTCTCAGCTTTTAAAAAAGTTAATATATATATATATATATATATATTTGTAAATTTGGTATAGCATAGTAAGCTTGCATTTAGAGAACAGTTGCAAATTTTCTTCACCTCTGCAGCTTAATGAATGTGGGCCAGGAATCTGGCAAAATACTGGAATCGTTGTATGTAGAAACTGTCAAATTATGCACTTTTCTAAGTAGTTTTATCTGGGATGATGCTCAAATACAACTTTCCTTAATTTGTAGTAGATCATCATGTATCTGTGGAAGAGTCAAATCAGACATCACCAGTTTGATTGGGTTGCCCACATGCCTACTTCTCACTGCCTTGCCTTTCTGTCTTCCAGTGGAAAAGACTAGCAAGCCAGCACAGATTATTCAAACTACTAGTTTTCAGAAAGATGAAATATCTCGTCTATTCCTCTCACCTCAGAGGGTGAGAAGGGGACTAAAATCCCTCTCACAACAGGTCTCTTAAATCCTTCTCCTGTCAAGGTGAAGGCATGGTACTATGTTTGCTTATATTTATTTAGTGTGTGTATGCATGTCTACTTACAAAATATTTCTAGGTACAACTGATGCATACAATATTAAGAAATTTTATCTTAAACATTAGATAATTGAATGCACAATATTCTGTAGGTTAATGAGATTATTTCCAACTATTTTATCATTTACTTAAGGCAGCAAGCAAATGTGAACGAGGTGTAAATAATAGATTTTTTTATATGATTGTCTTAATATTTACTATGTGCAGTCATATAAGATGCTAATTTTTAATACTTCTTTAGCTATAAGAATGCGTGTTTGCTGTCTCTTGATTCACACAGAACAGATGGATGCTTGACTGCCTGCTAATCCACAGCTGGAATGGTTTCAGCAGTTTCCACGTTGCTGGGTTAGAGTGGCTTTTCTAGTGGACTGAGAGGGCAGCAAGAGAGGGATATCATTATTCATCAGTATCCCAGTGGGATCGCTGCCAGCAGAGATTAATTTTTTCTGTTATGCTTGTAAAACAAGCTCAGGTGGAGTCTCTAATCCTCAGGGCACGGGTGGCAGATCAAGGAAGATGCTACAAAGCTAGTTAATTTTCAGATTCTAGGGGAAACAGAAGCTCTGTTAGATGTATAAATACATGATTGCAAATTTAAGTAGCTCAAATCCAAATGGGATCTTCCTAGACATCTGGTACTGAAAATCTCTGTTTTCTTTGTCTGTTAAAAGAAGTTCTTAAAACTTTACATGAGAGGCAAAATATCTGAAACTCTCTTAATCATCAGATATCTTTCCATTTTAATTTTGTTTTTTTTAATACAGCGCTTACAGTGTACTTTAGATTAATGCTTTTATAGGTAGAAAAAGACGTGGTATAAAACTGTGTAGGAACACTGAGTTTACAGTATTCTCACAAATTTGTGTTCAGTGAACATCGCCAAGAAAAATTAACACTTGCCATCCAAAAAGGGTTAGATCTGCCCTAGTAATGTAGGGTATGTCCTGTTCAGGTAATAGGCTGGTTTGTTATCATCAAGTGTGGTACAAGGGCATTTTTGCCATGTATCTGTATCACTGTATCAGACTTCTGGTCATTCATGACAGAAGTGTTGACAGAACTTCTTCAATTCAAGCATACCAGAATACTGACAGATTAACTATTTGTTTAACAGACTTTTTACTGACTTTTTGGTTTCCACAGTGATTATCCCTCTTCCCCACCCTTGTAATTATTAGGATCTTCCATCTCTGCATTACCTTGTAGCTCTTGAGTTCTTTGAAACTTCGGGTTAGATTTTCAAGCAATGTTAATCCACATAGTTACGTAAAAATGAGGGGAGATGTGTCAGTTTTTATCAGCAGGGAACTACCCTTACTGAAATTTACTTGTAGCAGCTGTCACTTCCTCTTACAGTTGTGTTTTTTTATTATTATTTTAAACTATTTTCATTTAAAAGTGCTCAGAGTGAGACCAGTGGCATTGGCTTGCTGAAAAGACATTGTGCGTGTAGGCACCTTCCAAGTTTCCCATCTATTTCTGCCAGTTCATATTGTTCTTCTATTATTCTGGACTTGAGCCTCTCTTGAACAGAGGCTGCTAGTCATTTCACCACATGATGACAGGTATTCACGCCTGTGAACTTTTTATTCCCTTTTGTCTCTGGTCACATAGTAGTCTAGATGCAGAATTTAATCCAGTACAAAAATGCAGCAGTGTGCATTTGTGGCTTCCCACTAGGGGAGCTGCCACAGGTCAGCAGATCTGAAATTCAGTTTTCAACACTCAGAGCTTTTACAGCTTGCCATTAACATATACAGTATGTATGGGCCCCATTTCACATAAAGAATTAGTAGCGCTTACTCCAGTCTCCATGCAGGGTAGCATTAACTTAATGCAGAGATCTATTAACTTTTTCCCTGGATCTGGGCTCTGCACTAGAAGATCCCAATGGAGGATCAAAGCCAAAGATGGAAAATGACTGATCGTTTTCCCAGGGAAAGCTGTGTGCCAAGATTTGCTATTACAATTTTTATTGCTATCATCATTTCAATCAGTAGTTGAGCCAGCTGATTCAGCCAAGCTCATCTTCAAATTGTGGACAAACGTCCAAATGGAACTGATGTAGATTTCTCATGACAATCAGACTTTTGAATGTATACTCAGAGAAATTTTCCCGGTTTTGTGTTAGCACATTACTGAGTTCATGCACTGAAAAGCTTTTCTTTATTAGTGCAATATAGTTAGTTTCGGTACAGCCAAAACCAGTTGGTTTTAAATCTTTCCTATAATGTGACTTGAGATTACTGGGGAAGAAAGTTGTGGGTCACTGCCCCATCTAGGTATTAAGATTCTTAAAAATGGGGTGATGATAATGCATTCAGAATGTGCAGGTTCAAAGAGTTCTCATGAAAAGTGATAGGAAAAGTCAGGCATCTTGGAGAGGCGAAAATCTCAAATATACCATTACCAGTGATAAAATGTAATAATTCTCTCACATCACTATAATTCTCTTTATAAATGCAATTTATACCATTCCATTTATATTTATTTGCTATGGTCAAAGTAACTTTTTCTCGGTGAATAATGTGCGTGCAATACCAGTTTCAGATGTTTGCTCTTATTTTTGTCCTACTTTAGTCTTCTTTTGGATTTCTTTTCTTTAAACTGTGCAAGTGTTACAGGCTTACTTACAATCAATAATTTAACTTAAAAACCCCAGAGTGAACTAAATTCACCTCTGTGAAAGCTGTACAGGTTTTTTATTAGGACTGGCCAAAAAAGTAGCACTGAATTACAATTGTGATCTGAAACGTTATGAAATATGGATTGTGACACTTAAGACTTAAAATCATTAATTCATACCTCATTTTAATATGTTTTAGTAAAGTATGCAACTTGGAAAATCTGAAACAGAATGTTTCTATGTTTTTTACCATTTGGTAAACCAATTGCAGTGATTGTATTATCTATTACTGTATCTTCCTGTACACTGAAACCTAGCTTCTCTGATATGCTTAGGCAACTTAAAAAAAAAAAAAAAAAAAAGGAAACCAACTTTCATGTTAGTATAGAAGTCTTAAGAACTTTTTTCCCATGTCAAATTATTGTTATTTTATATAATCCTCCCTCCCACATGTGCTACACGCTTGCATTTTCTTTTAGCAACTCCATACTGAAGCAGAGGTCTGTAATTTAACTTTGTACTTCAGAAGTTCCCAGATTTGCCAGATCACTCTCTGCTACTGGTAGCTAATATTGCTGACCTCCTATTGCTCTGTGCGCAGTGGCAAAGGTCTTTCAGACTCCTGACCTCTGGCCATCAGGAATGTCATCAGTAGTTTGTAGTTTGGATGTTTTAAGTAAGAGGTGAACTTGTGAAATCTAAACCCTTCAGGGTGTTTTTAAGTGATCACTCAACTGTTTCATTACCCTAGCTTGTATTTTTTATGATGTCTGTGAGTGAAATTTGTGGTGTTTATCATATGCAGCTATTTAAAAGCAAAAATCAAACACATGTCTGTTTAAAGTAAGAAGTCTGAGAATACAATGATGTATGATTTCTCTGATCACTAACATGAGAACTTTGTTATAATTGTGAGAACTTTTATGTGCTTATAAACTACGTTTGTTGTTCCCATTACTGAAAATGTGCCCATTTTAATCCTGAAAGATAGTTATAAATTAATTTTTTTAAGTAATAGATTTACGTAGTTGCATGTTGATGAGTTTTACAACTTTATCTCTTCACCTTCTCATGCTCAACTGGAAATTTCCAGTGCCAACTCTGGTTAAGTCTTAAATCTAGGGACAGAGCCCAGGGTAGCCCAACCTTACTATTTTGCTCCTACCTAGGTAATTGGGTTAACTTTACAATTTGGATTTTTTTTTTTTTTGACACATATCTTTTATCTGTAAAAATTCATTAACCACTAATTACCCAATAAATAAAAAAATTGTCTTTGTTTCAAAAAGATACTGAGCAGCCCTTATCCCTTGGATGTTGCTCTGTCCTACGCATATCTATTTTCCTCCTGTCATTTTTCCAAAATCAGAGAGAGTACTACAACAGAGTACCAGAGAATTGGGAAGATCATTTTCCCATTCCCAAGCCGGAGTGGAGAGTGAGGGCAGGCAGAGTCCCCAGTGGGAGGCACTGGTGTCAGAGAGCGAGTCCCCTTTCTGCAGCCAGGGCCAGCTGTGGCCCAGGGGCCATGGCTCAGGGCTCCTCTGTGCCCTGTGGTGCAGGGGCTGGAAAAGGGCTTTGCTTTCTGCCTCCTCCTCCCTGCCTGCCTCCGACCTCAGAAGGAAGGGATGGGAAAACCTGTGGGAAAGGAACTGCAGGGTTGGCTCTAACATGCTGGATGCCATTTGATTGCACTGACACATACACATGCAGTTGACAGGGAAAGATGTTATATGGTATATGAAGGCAAGAAGCTTACTTAGAAATGGTCTCTGATGAATTACAGTATCACGTAGTAAATATATTCCAGTATTGCGTGATAATTTTTGTTTACTTTTTTGCATCATGTTAGCCACTCTTCAGAATCTCTGCAGAACTTCAGCCTGCTCTGTTGCTTAGCAGAGCCTGATAGGCTGCCCTAAAAATCTGGAATGTCACTTCTGCAAAGTTTGTCTTAAAAGTATATTTTTACATGTGTGAAACAGAGTGAGGAAGCTCTTTGTGTCTGCTGTCTAAAAGTGGGCTTCCCATCTAAATATCCCTGTGTTATATAGCAGCTTCAATAAACTAGTAGAAATTACTTTTTTTTTTTTCATTATATGAATCTTGAAAACATGAATCACGTTTGTTCCTAAAACTTGTAACTAGTAATTTATGTTTATAACTGTCTTTAACTGGGATATTTTCCTAGACCTTTTATATCTAGGAGTAAAAAAACACCCAGACATTTTAAACTTTCAAAGTTTGAATTATGTTCTATAAAACTGAGACCAAAGCATATACATTTATAGGCTACCAATAAACTCCTTAAAGTAGGAGTTTATAATGGAATCACTCACACAGATACAATTTTCAAGCATTAATCCAGCAAGAACTCCTCCAGTTCCTTTTTTTTTTTTTTTTATCTACTTTACTTTCTGGTATGAGCTGAAATACAATTTTTAAGTATGTGGTCAGTTTGGCCTTTTTTCCTTTTTTTAAAAAAAGCACGTTTTCTAATTTATTAATTTTCTGAATATAAATTTGTTTGTGTTCCAGCTGCCTACCAGGATACATCTGTGTAAATTTAATGTCTTTTCTTATAAATCAAACTCACACTTGAAAATCTGACAATAAAATATAGTATAAATATGTTGGTTAATTTAAATAATTTTCATAATATATACTTGTGTCATTATTGTGTCACATAATATGGGCTTCTTGGGAAGACCATGGGCAAAGAGAGATTAACTTGGGAACTTCAGTTAAGCAACTTTTTTATTTCCCTAATAATAGAGTTAACAGGGTCAAATGAGACTTTTATGAGCACATGAATTGAGATATATTTATTTATATATACAAACCAGAAATCATTTCAAATGTTTTTAAGTACAGAAGTTGAAGTATCCTCAAAGAAAGATTTAGAATTTGTGAATCTATTACAAGACCTTATTATCCAGTTACCTAGCTACTCACAATCAGTGCTTGTTATTTCTCTGTTTTGACCATGCTACTTTTCTCTGTCCTCTACTAAGGGTGTCCCATAGGTATCACCCAAGTGAGCACAGTTACAGATTACCTTAAAGACTGGAGTCCAGCTACTTCCTATACACTTTAGCACTGCGTGGAAGTGACAGGTCAGGATGTTGCACTAAAATACTCTGTAGTGCTTTGTACAGTGGAACAAAAGACAAAAGCCAATTATATAATAATATTATTGCTGAGCTTATATTTGCCTATCCAGTTACTTAAAGATCAAAATATGCTGTTTTCACTTGGAAAAATAAATTGCATATTGGTGTAAGTTTGAACTTCTGATAGCAGAGAACTAAAATGTACTTCGTGACATATTATTAGTGTTAATTGCAGAACAGCTAAACAAAAACCCATATTTATTTATTGTAGCTCATTATTTTCATTCTATGCACAAGTGAATGATTTTTGCAGTCCTTCAGTATGTATTCAGACTACCAGAAGTTCTAATTTAAACCAAGGTTCAGGTGAAGAGGAGGTGATTACTGTACTAGCTAAAAATGATCCTCATCCTTTTTTATTATTCTGGTAGTTACTTTTAGTACTAGTTTACTGCAAGACTTCTTAATACTTTAGTTTAACAACTGTTGATTTTGGTATCAAATTTTCTAGGAATGCTTTTCCCTTGTTTTTTTCTACCTCAGAAACTTGAAAGATAGCAAAACGTGTTGCAAGTTAAGTTGAAAATATGGTGTGTTTGGGTTCACTGTATCTATGTAAAGAAAAGGAATGTGCAGGCAGGCAGACAGTTCTAAGGCAGTTTCTGTAACAGCATTGCTAAAGAAAAGACTACTGGTTCAACTCTGGAATGTACGAAACTATTTTTGGTTTGGTTTAGACCCTCATTGTTACAAATTAATCAACTGCTCTTTAAAGTCTAGAACTCATTAACTTTATAAGTTTTACTGTTCCCATGACTGAACTTAACTTAAAATATTCAAGTTTACTTTAGTTGCTCACCTTGATTCCATTTCTCTCTATGGTCCACAAGTTCCCTCTTCTCTCTTGTAGACAGATGGAAAGATGTAATTACTTGAGATTTTAAATATCTCAAAAGGTTTACATTGTGGTATAAGTTTATAGTTCAGCTCTCACTATAAATCAGTAATTTCAGCCAAACTTACACATTTTGTGGGTAGAAAGCAAACCTGATTTTATTTTTCTTAACCTTATGGACACTGCAAAGCATAGTACTCACCATGTTGGATGCCTTATTTAAATTTTAATTCTGTCTGACTCCTCAAATGCCTCATAGTACCAGAAAACTGCAAAGGATATATTTTAAAATGGGATGAGTTGTCTACTTTTAGAACAGTTCTAACAGTTTAAATAAAGAGTGATGATAAGCTGCATATCTGGAACATGATGTTGCAGACCAGACTCCAAGATGATTCTCTGGCTGGTGTTATGGAAGAAACAGAATTCAATTATCAGAATAGCCCTTTGGCCTTGTAAAATGTAACTATCAAGTTTATGCAGGTCTCTTTGTGACATTTCTCACCGGCAAAGCAGGTTACCATCTCCTGTATGACCCTGCATCGCATACAGGTTGAAATGTAGGTCTGAGAGGACTTTTACAGCCTTGAAATGATGCAGCAGTCTCTAATGCCCAGAAGAAGACATTACGGGGAAAGTCCATCACAGACCTATAGAAAAGAGAGATGTGACATGACTAACAAATGCATGATTGCAGAACCCATAGCTAAAATTCCTAGTTATCTCCTGGTATACTCCAAGTTACACTTAACTATGCAGGTGCTTGTAAGCATATTATATGCACATGGGCTGCCATATTCCTGATTTAACAGAGGAAAAATGGAAAGTGGCAAATGCACAGCAGTGCTTTGTGGTTTAACAATTAAAGTTTGTATTAAGTTTCTTGACTTCAGAATAAAGATTAATGATTGATACGTAATTTAAATCTGTTTCCTCACCCAGGGAACAACAGTATTCAGATACAATGTACTAAAATAATATGTATTATATATTGTGTGGAATAGTTGAAGCTATAGCCTTCGCAGAACAGATTGAGATTCACATTGAAAAGTAAAACTAAAATGAAGAAATATTGAGGGAACAGCAGGGCCCATTTGAGGTGATTACAAAGGATGTTTCTTTATTCTGTCTTTTCTTGTGCAACCTGAAAACAGTAGCAGGGGGTTACAAGCAGAGTTCATCACAGAGTTGTCAATCACTGTCATTTAACATTTTGCAATGGAAGATGTCTTTATTCAAGGACAGCTGGGCAAATCAGAGAAACAGATTTGCAGTTAGTAGTCTGTCCAGCCTACACTAAGCAAACAAGGACAGGGCAGACATACTGGCCTCTCACATAAAAATATAATGGACTCTGCTGACCTCGGTGCCCTCCATTCAGCTTCATTCTCAGTTGTATAAAAGCTTCACTACCCATTCTCAATTTCCTTTAATTACCTACATGATGCAGATAAGAAAATGAACCTCACTTACTTACAGTCAATGATCACAAACAGGAAATTAAGTAGGCAAGTTGTTTAAAATAAGAGGAGTGTTTTGGAGGTAAATAAAACATGTGCTGAGGAAGAATTAGGCAAAACGCATTTTCAGGAGTACCAATTGGTCTGGAGTGACTTGACTGATCCTTCTTCTTTCTGATACTTTAAACTGCAAAGCAAAACTAAGTAAAAAATCTCCTTGGTAAATATTCGTTAAAATATCTTTGAAGGAGAAGCCAGTTAAATAAAAAGAGTGAAGCAAACATGCAGCCTTCTATAGGGCTTAAAAAGATTGTGACCTTAGGTTCAGAGAATAAATGACCACAGTTTTCACAAGAGATCTAGCAGAGACATCCAGGATTAAGCAGCAGTTGTCTTTAGTCAGTCTTCACTTCTAATCTGCAGTCAAGATATGAAATAAATTAATGACATTCTGATTTTCTTTCCAAATCTTAAATTGTCTAATACTTGCCTTTCCTTTTACATTCATATCACAGTTTAGGTGTCATTTCATTGCGCCATTAAAGAAAATAGATAATTTTGTGCTGTCAGTTTTCAAGTAGGTGAAAAACAGCTGTATAACTGGTTTTAGGAATTGTCAAAAAAGGTTCTATGTGTTAGGGTATTAATGAGTGGATATGGTACTTTGCAAGTCAATTAGGTAGTTCTATTAGGTGTTCTAAAATTGCCATTTTTCTTTACCTCACTCTGCACTGGTTACTGTTGTGAATATTTCATTAATATGGATTTGCAGGAAGTCCGACTGGAGATTGAAGACTGAAATGCATAATACCGAATCTATAGTTTAAGAGGAATGTAAAACCCTGAACATTTAATTTAATGGTCTCTGTTAAGCCCATAGCTCGGAAGACATTGCCCTTCGGGCTACCCAAATGGCTTTATATTTTATGACAAAAGAAATACACTCTCTTAAATTACAGATGGAAAAGATATCACATATTGTAAAACTCTTACTTCACTTGTAAATTGTATACTTTATAAAGATCATTCTCATTCTAAATAATATGTACATACACACAGAAGATGATTTTGTGAAGAAAAAAAAATTACCAATTAAGTCACAGAGCTGACTCTTCAGCCTAAATTATAGTTCTTAGGATGCTTCTGTTGATTTTTTTTTCTTTCAGAGACACTGGATTTCCCTAGCAGGAGAACACACATCTCTGCTCTGGCTACTAGAACAGTCATACTTGTTCCTCTCAGCCCCAAGGATGTGGCTATTCATAACTACATTTAGATTACCTGTTAGTGTGCAGCAGCTCTTTGCAACAGTGAGAAAGTCCTTAGACAGTTTTCATTTTGACATAAATGGTATTACTCCCAGTCTGGAGCAGAGAGGATACTTTTCAGCACCTACTTAAAATTTTGTTCTTTGCTTTGATCACTGATCATCTGTTGCTTAGACACTGACAGCTCAAAATATTGAAAATATATTTTAAAAGAACCTTACCAGAGCTATTTCAAACCCACTGCATTGTGAATACAAAGAAAAGTAGAAACGCTGAAAACTGAAAATGTGATTTATTGACTTCTTTATAGTTGGCCTTACAATGTTTTTGTAAGCCAACCAGGGTAGGATATCAGTAGCAGGTCATCTCAAATACTGAGTCCATCCAATTAATGTATTTACATCACTGCTTTTATTTTCTTCTCTAATGTTAAAATCAGCTATGTTAAAAAAACCTAAAACCTATAATTGTGTGAATTTTTGTGAATGTTTTACTAGCTATTGTTTTCCCACACACATGATTTTGATAAATAAGTATGCTTTCTAAACACTAAAATGCTGCTATTTTAACAATGAAACCTAACTTTAGTAACTTAAATGTCTCAATAAGGAATAATAATTATTCTGCAGTTAATTACAGTGGTTAATTTTCTTTTTTTTTTTTTTTAAAGAATGCTGATGAGTACACAGATCTGCCTGTGAGACACAATGAAGACCAGATGAACAGTGAACTGGCAAAACATCTTCCAATTGAAGTCAATCCCCATTCATTTGACAGTTCACACACAAAAACACACCTCCTACTGCAAGCCCACTTCAGTCATGCCATGCTGCCTTGTCCAGACTATGCAACTGATACAAAGACAGTGCTGGACCAAGCAATTAGAATATGTCAGGTATAGTAATTCAATATTTAAATCTTGTTGGTTTACTATTTATTGTTAGTGTGTTGTGATATTTTGAATATGGAAAGATCTGAAGATTTCTTGCAATCTGGTGGGGAACTGTTACCACACGGTATGATACTGTTTTGTATAGGGAGGAACTAGATGCCCATAAAGCTGCCCACTTTACAGAACTGGAAGTAAACAAACTTACGAAAAAAGACTGTGGTACTCTGGTTGGAGGCATCCGTTGCCATAGGGCTCACTACTTCTTTCACGTGCAACAGCTTTCTACCTCTGTATCGTGCAATGTTGTATATAAGTCATTCCTGCATGGGTATGCTCCCTGCAGATTGTTATGCTGACCCCCAAGAACCTGTCCCCATGGGTACCTTTATAGCACCCAGAAGTGCTGTAGTCACTGCTAAGCATAAATAAAACATGTTTTGAAATGTGATTCAGGAGAAAATAGAGGTTTTTCTCTAGCTTGTGAAAAGATAGATCTTCTATTTCCCAGTTATCACAGAGTCAAAGAGCACACTTTAAAACACAGATTTTAAACTCAGTCTGGAGGCTTGTGACTTTTGCAGTTGTACTGCAGTTGCAACCCACAGAAACTAAACTGACCATGGAGAGTACTGGTAACAAGTGATCACATGCACAGCTGCATGCCTCAAAAGAATTTTAAAGCAGCAATTTGAGTTTGGAATAGAGTGCTGCCAAACCTGAAAAGTGCAGTTACAGTTACAGCAGGAAGGGTGAGCTCTAGATGACACAGAGAGCATCAGCCCCTATGATTCTGCTGGAAAGGAATAATATTCTCTTTAGCCAAACTGGACAAGTACTCAGACACAGGTTCTTGAAAATGGGGTAGCCTTCAACAAACTCTTCTTTTTATCTTCCTTGGTTCAATATCTGTGAAATAGGGACAGTAATTCTTTCTTCCTACAGTTTTTGACTGCTCAGATTTTAATATCCTCAGTGATCTACATGTCAACTATCAAAATGAGGCTTTGCTCTTGTTTGGAGTCCGTTGGCAATATGGTAACTGCAAACATCATTGTGTCAAGCCTACCAGTTTGTAAAATGGTGATGTAAAATGGAAAATCCCACTCTATGAGAAATTATTAATCCATACTCTAGACAGACAAAATACCATGAGCAATTCAGTGTCCAGTAATCTGGGTGAGTCTCAACCTTACACTAGCAAAAACTGCAAGTTTGTTATACTAATAACAAACAAAGCAAAACTAAAATTAAGAAAAGGAAAGTAAGAAGCAAATAACATCACAGATGTTATTGCTATGCAGCCTTAAACTTGGCAACCAGCAGTGCTTGAATGCAGGTCTACTCCAAATATTTCAAATCAGTAAAATCATGGTGCTGAAAGCTTCCTTGTATGAACAGTTATTATTCGTAACACTCAGTTATTAACAGAGAAAACATCACTTAGGTAAGAAAATTCACCTTTGTTTCAAAGAAATCACATACTTGAAATTCATGTAGACATTAGTGGAATTAGTGTTTAGGGGGTAATTACATATATGGAAAAAAAAATAAAATAAAGATTCTTTTCAGTTATTATTTTGCTCGATATTTATCATGCTTTGCTAAGAAATATATTTTTTTAATCCTGTTACTGCATAATAGGTATTCCAGAAACAGTAATCGCTCAGAAGAAAAAAACCTAAAATACTCAATAGTTCCTTTAAACTGAAGTTCAGAAGAATACCATTCTGTACTGTGCCTTGGCACTCCAGCCTTCAGTTAACTACTACATAATGTTACATATACAGTCATCTTAAAAAAAAAAAAAAAGAAGAAGAGAAAACATGCAGGCATTTTTGTATTTTGAAGTTGGCGCATGGTTTACATCTCTTGGGAGAATGTTTGTTCCATCTTATTAGTCACGCCTTCCAAACGGAGGTTAAAGTTCTCAGAATCTAAGCAATAGGCAGGGTTACACTTTCAATACTGGTTGTTACCTTTTTCCTTAGCACTGACCTGCTGATGAACTCTGGGTCAACAGAGGTGGAAAAAGAGATGTTAGTTGTGAGAAAAGGAACTGAACCATAGAAGGATCCATTGATAAACATATTCAGTGGGTGATGTTCTCTGTATGGGTGAAGATGTGCTCACGCACCACCAAATGTAAAATTCAGCAGTGAGATAGAAATTGGGGTTTGAGTTATCTGGAACTTTTGTTTATTTATTTACAAAGTACTTTAGCTGTTAAGGTTGTATAGCTAATCTTCAAATTGTGACCTAAACATAAACTGTTATTTTTGCTGGGGGGTATGTGAATGACAGACTTTCCATATCAGCATTGCTTTTCTGTTACAAGAAAGCAAGATCTTTCAAAGAGCTTTTACAAGAGGTTGTATCTCAGTATATACAGCAAGCCTCCATCCCAGGTGCCCCACAGAGCAGATTTGCCATCTCTAACCGTGATACATAAGCAAGCCTCTTTCCATTGCAGACTGTTAAACTTCTCCACTTTTCTGTGCTGTCTTTCACTTGAATCAACCTTCTCTCCCATGGTTCCTTTCACATCCCACCCACAGTGTCCTCCCTCCCATTCCTCCAATGTCCTCTGGGCCTTTTTCATTGCCAGTGGCTTAAGGCTGAGTAGTGTTAATGGTCAGTTGGAAAACTGTGTTAACAACATCAGATAGGTAAATGTAGCTGATGGATTTCAGGTAAGATTCTACTCTCTTCTGATAAAATAAATTATGCAACCGCTCTTAAATTAATTTTCCTGAGATGTCTTAGAAGTTTTGGTTTAATGTTAGAATTCTGTTCATTCATACTCATGATGAAAGATAGAAGTCATAAGCATTAACAGAATTTGAGGAGTTATGGTGCTGGTTTAATAGAGGAATGTAATTGTTAACATAGAAAATGGAAGAAATATATACTGTTACTGTTTTCCTATAGTTAGCATTTGTTAACTACAGATGGAGTTCATTATAGCAAGACGCAGTATCTATATACCAAGGATGAAATACAGAATTCTTTCCCTTTTACTGCAGAAATACAGGGAATAGCAATATGTAACCTTCTGGAAGTTGGATGCCTATCTGCTCCCACACCCATGTCTGTAATGAATGGCCACTGAGGCATTGACTAGACTGAAGGAATGTCCCTGCTCTACATTGAAAAGCTCAAGTCAAAAACTAACAAGTTTGTTATCAGTGACAGGCTCTCACAGATAAAGCATAGAAGGTTCCCATGGCTCAGAAAATCTGCCATGACTTCCTATGTGACCTTGGCCAAGTCATTTAGGTTTTATTTGCCTTTGTTACCCTTAATATAACTACAGTAGACTGCATATTCTCTTCAAGCCTATCACTCTGCATTATTTTTACTGAGAAGACAGGATGGTGCTGAGCACTCCAATAGCTGCTCAGAAATCAAACACTTCTCCACTTCTTGCAGAAGAACTTCAAAGAATAAAAATTAATTTAATTATTTGTCTAATATTTTTATAGAATATATTACTGTAAAGACAATACCCTACCTTTTTTCACATCTCTGATTTAAGAATATGTGAAACAGACTAAATCTAATCTCTTTTTTACTTCTTCTGTCAAGCCTTATATTTTGTGACTGTGTATTCAGCGATCAGTTCTTACTCTGCTGTTCTGTCGCCTATATTTGCATTAATAGAAATGGATAATTGAGGCAGTAATATTGTCAGTCTCAGATTCAGCAGGGCAGTCTCTTCTTGGAAATAATGTGACAGTTGCTGGCTTTGAATTGGGATTGGCCACAAGCCTCCACTTGTAGTATAATCGTTGATAAAATATTTTAATATTGCTAGGAGTAGAACTGTCATGGAGCTCAGCCTTAACCTTTGAGAAGTGTTTACCTATGGATGTGTTAAACTCATCTCAGTAGGGTAGCTGTGCACTGAGAGAGGATGGACACGAAGTCAGATTCCAAACTGCAGAATAAAGACTAGTTTGCACAGGAAACATGCACATCCCTGAAACAAGGACCTTGTAATGCTATCACTGATGGCCTGCCTTTCCCCATCATGTTCCAGAGAATCTAATTTTGACAGGAAAGAAAAAAGTCTTTCCTTAGCTGGATGATGACGTGCATATCACCGCTTTACCCATTCTAAAATAGTTAAAGAAGTTTTTTCTAGTCATTTAAATAGCAGCTTTTGCTACAGTTCTGCTTATGAGAATCATCTTTGTGGTACATGTTCAGATTCATCAAATATTGCACAAATATGCTGCCCAGTTCAGCTGTCTTTTAAGAGCTAGCTTACGTACAAAATGCTTTCTTTACTAAACTGCAGACTGTTCTGTCTGATGGTGGGAGCTTCATCTACTGCTTCTCACACAAAAGGTACTTTCTGGCCATATCAGCACAGCTGCAAACAGCAGAGGTGCCCGAGCTACAGTTCCTGGACTAAAAGAATTAGTGTCCCTCAGCTCTGGACTTCCCATTTTCCACATATCTCCTCAGTTCGTAATAGCCACTAAACTATTGACTTGGGGAGCCATATCCCTTGGATCATTTGTGTTCCTGCCTGTGATGAAATGGAGAAGTTCTTACAGATCCTAAGTGTGGTTTGAGCCCAGATGTTGTCTGCTGTTAGTGCAGGTGTGCAGATTACTGGCTGCAAGGTGGCGGGAGTCACAGGAATGGCCTGTTTTACAGTTGTGTATGTAAGATTTGTCCAAAAGTGCCCAGGGAAAGAAATAATTGCTTTGTTTAATGGGTGCCTTGGCCACTATAAATAAATGGGTAGCTTTATCAAAGGAAGGGGAGAGAATCAAATTAACTTGAGAATGCAGAGGATTATTCAGAAACAAGTGAAGAGCAGAGGCCGTATCTCTTTAGCTGCTACATGTATTCTTTGTGTATGCAGTAATATTCCAGTGACAGCACCATGTTTGCAATTTTACTTAAACACAGGCTGCTTTCATGGTTGGGTGGCTATCATTCCTCATTAGGAGGGTGGAAACAATAGAATAATCAAAAAACCTGTAGCGCATGTACTGAGCAGTAATGTTCATTTATAGATCGTAAACAGCAGTGGGTGGCTTTGTAGTGAGAGTACCTGGACATGTTGGGGTGCAATTACTTGCTGCCTGTTTGAGGTTTATAGGTCTATACGTGGGAGAAGGGAGGGATACCTTTGTGGCAGTGGTGTTGGGGTTTTTGCTTGGTATGGATAATTGGTGAACTGGCGTATGGAAGCATCTTGGTGACAGTTTAATGATGATTTGGTGCTGCTTATGTATAAACCCTCCCCCACCCATAACAAACCTTTTCCCAGTTGGGGCTGGAGGAAATGAGTAATGCTTAACCCATTTGTGTGATCAATTCACTTAAGCAGCTACTGTGAAATGTTAATCACAACTTTAATTTGTACTGCATTAGCATTTTGATTAACTTGTAGGCTTGCTAGCGCACTTGAAGCACTTTTACTCATAGTTACAGCTCGGAAATGACTTTTTGATTAATTAAGTTTGTTAGACAGCAGCTGAGCTTCCTGAATGCTAACCTTATGGGGCTAAAAGTTCAGGAGAAAGTTACTGGGAATAACTGTTGCTGTTGAAAAGGATTCTTGTGAATGCACTCAAAAAATTTTAATTATTGACAAAATATTGCATTGCAACTTTGAAACTGACTTTAAATTCTAAAGAGGGCAGATTTATTATGAGAAAGATGATGTATATTTTTCATGGGTTTGGTAGATTTGCATAAGATTTGGAACAAGTGCCATCTTTAAGACATTGTTTATGTTAGGAAACTGGGATTTCTTGCCAAGATATTTTTATCAAAAACATTTTATTCTATTTACAGGTCACTGGCATAGTAGAAAATACCATTTTATTAATTAATAATTTGAAAATACATTGGATATTGGGGCTCAACAAGTTTTGAACATGTTGGGTTATACTCTACCAAGTTTACATTGCTGTATCACATTCCACAACTGCTTTTATCTCTGAAATACTATCAAAAAAATAAGTCAGTAAGAATCCAAGGGTTGCACTCCACTAAATGTAGACAGTAAGTGATTTGTCCTTTCCCTGGTTCTGATTGTACTAATAATGTTACTATGGAGGCTAAAGGATGAATACAAGGATAGGAATCTTACAAAGCAGCTAGGAAGGTCATAATTTGCATACATCAGTGAGACCTTTATGATGATGGGAGAATGAAGAGTTAGTCTCTCGTAGAGGGTAGCAGAGCATATGGAGGAGGGAGCTGAATATGCTTGTAAAAAAAAAGAGAAGGGAAGGGGATGCAGAGGGCAGTATAAAAGGAGTGCCTCCTGAATAGGATTAATTATATCTTATTCACTATATCTCTGATAAAGTACAGGGGGCGGGGGTGATCTGTAGGCTGAAACTATACAGCTGTATGAGTCTGATTTAATTGATCTGAAAGAACTCCTCTGTCCAGATTAGTCCAACATTTTTTTTTAGAAATGTATTAGATCTCTGAAGTGCAAAGGTTCTGTAGATACCTGTTTTACCAATATATAACACACAAAATGTAGTGACCTTAAAACCCTCTGTAAGACTTTAAAAAAATTACAACTTTTCAAGCCAGGTTTTTTTTGGGGGGTATATAATTGAAGCATCATAATCATGATTTATACAAAAACATGAAACTTATAGTACATGGCATGCTTTAACATCTGGAAAAATATTTTCCTTGTATTAGAATGATCTCAAGTCACATGTGGACCATAATATAATATTACATATTGGAAGGCGTCCTACATTTGAAGCATGTGCAAAAAATATTTATTCTGAATTCATAGTTTTCAGGAAAATGGGTAAAATGCATACACTTTCACATACTATTGACTATAAATATTTGTTATATAAACTCTGTAGTCCTAAACAGCTGTGATTAGGCACCATTCTAATTATTTTAATAGATCTATGGATTTAAACTTGTATTTCTAATTGAAGTCTAGTCCCAGACAACAGAATTTATATTAGCACATAGCAAAGACAGGAGTGAGGATATTTTGATTATTTGATATTGGAGTACTGTACACAATAAATTCAACTACAAAACTCAGCCAGCCTTAACCAAGCTTTTTGATGTAACTATGCAATAACAGTTTGAAGTATTTTAGTCTTACACAGTTTATTTCTTTTAAATACCTGTTTCCTTCCTCAAAGCAGCACTGCAGAATAAGATTCTGTTTGTTTGGCTGGGAGTGTGTTGGATTTACATTACATAAATTTTCAAGTCCAAGGTGAATGTCGTTCTGCACAGAGGGCTGTATACATTAGTGTACCAACATTCAGTTTCCCGAATGAAGGCACTCAAGGAAGTGTCATAGTCTGTGAAGCACTGATACCAAAAAATAAATCTTTTAAGAGTGCATAAATTAGTTGAGCCATGTAACTCACCTGAGTACTCCTGAAGTTTCAGGCCCCATCCACCAAGTCATTGCCACCAATGGCATCACTGTAGGCAGTCGACTCTTAGCTGAGTAATCACAGATGTGAAACAGCTGGAATGGCACTTCTTACATTTCCTTAGTCTTCTTAGCTAGCCTCCGCATCCAGAGCAGTTATCAGTGTTCATTTAACTACATTGCCACTTTTCTTAGATATAAATTAGCCACAAAATATTGACATTTATATTTACAATGTTTACAATTACATTTATATTTACAGTATTTAAGTAGAAATATTCAGTATATTCAGAGTTGTATGACAGGTGGCTTCAAACAGAAGAAGAAATTACTCCGAGCAGTATGCCATCTCTGTTAATGAGATGCAAGCTGTTTTGTTTTAACACTTCAATAATGTTAAAGAAAAAAACTATTTAAGTCACTTGAGTAGATCAGAAATTCTGCTAGTTGTATAGTCTCTGTTCCCCTGCCACCTACCCAGTCGTACAAGAGTGATCAAGAATATTTTGGCTTTCAAATGAAGGATGTGAAAGTAATACCAAAAGCAGTGTTAAAACTTTACAAAAAAATTCTAAAATAAAAGATTTTGCAATCAGGATATTTCGGTTGCTCGTCAAATCTCCTAAATGGGTGGGTGGGGAGAGGGGTGGATATGTTCATTATGGAACAATTTAGTATCTGTTATTTTGAGTACATATTCAGAGTTCTTGAAAACACCAGAGAAAAGCAATGTTTTGCTATCAGTGTGTTTTGCTATCAATGTTTTGGTATCAGTGAGTGTGCCACACACCTCTCCCACATTCTGCCTCCATCTTTGCTTCCCCTCAAGCTAGGGAATTATAAACCATAATTTAAATTCCAAGCATCGGTAGTAACTTTGGCTAAAAAGGGACAGACTGATAAATCTCCAGTTCATTTTAGACCAGAAGGGTACAATTTGATCATTTTAAATAATTCAGTACTTAAGTATAACCAACCACTGCTCCTGAAAATAAGATTATTGAAACCTGGTAATAGATGCTGAGGGTTTTGTATTAATGCACTCCTGGAATGAAGAAAGAAATAGCAAGATTTTGATCCAAACATTTTGACATTCAGTTCTGAATATCATCAAAATTAAAATATATACCTGACAGGTATAGCTACATCAATCGGTTATTGAGCATCAGCCTTTTTGTCCTACCCTTGACATGGTTTATAGCTTGTTGCTTCCCTTGTTGGTACAAGCAAGTATATTTTTGATAATGACAGACAGAATGCTAAAGGATGTGTCACTAATTGCTGTTATTACTTCGTGATTGTCCAACTATGACGCTTAAAAGCTAACACCTGATTCTTTCATTAAAACCCATCTCAGTATAGGCATTTATTCTCCTAAGTGTAGGAAGAGACCCAAATAAGATGATGGTAAACATATTTTTCATTATAACAAGCAATGTTTCCCTTGACTCCACTATTTACCCCATCTTCTCCACTTCAGCTTAAAAAGAGGTGGGCTTAGGATTGTTGTTTTTTTAACTTGTTGGCAAACCAAAAAATATTTTTATATTTTCTCTATAAGTAAAAACATCTTTATAGTTTTGTTGTTTCACTTTTTGCACTCACTGTCTTCTTAGTTTTTTTCTCTGTGATGAAGTTATCCTGTGTTGGCCTGAAATTCTGAGGCTAGAAAGGCAGATAACCAGTTTGTGCTATTTCTCAGTTTTAGAATAATATTCTTAATCTGTTGCAATCTTATCAACTGTAAGACATCTGAAATTACTTACTTTGTTGCCAAATAAGAGATAAAGTTAAAAAGCCACAGATTTCTAGAAAGTTATACTGGTTTGTACTTAAAAACAACAGCAACAAACCAAACAAGTAGCAACTGGAGGAAACAGAGAGACTAATTACTCATCAGCTAACATAAGTATTATATATTTATCATTTTTTCTTTTGTCTTTTATATTATTCACTTAGTTGCTACATTATATATAACTAATATGGAGATAGGGGAATGACTCAATTTGTTATCTTGAGTATTTATAGAAATTTCAATAAGCATTTAAGTATCAAGGATCTGCGTGTTTTACACCTACTGGAAAATGAAACATGCGCGGGTTTCCAAGGCAGCAGATGAAACAAGCCAACTTTACCATTGTCCTGACTTTTTCACAATGTCACTGTCTTGGATTTCACATCCAGATAGAGATGCTGTGAATAAATTCTATGGGTGAAGAAGCAGAAAATAAGGAGGAAAAGAGGATTTGCCATGTGGATTCATTATAACAATGTGGAACACAGAGTCTCACACACACAGGCTTTCCTTACTCCCTACGGGATATCTATCTGTAGGCCTCTATCAATTTCTAGGAGATTTTCTATGTGAAAGGATCCTCCAGTTAATTTCAGTGTATAGCTTGTTTTAGATTTATCTTTCTCTTACGTCTTCTCTCTTCCTTTCCTCTTTCAAATCTCTGTTAAAAGGAATGGGGGTAGGGGAATAGATTTTAAGGAGAAAAAAGAAAACAATGAAAACGGTGTTATGCATGTATCCTCAGAAGCATTTTATGAAAATGCCACTGCTTCATGCTGACTAAAAATACAACTTACTGTATTTTTCTTGCTGCTCATGGAAAAGACAGGATATCTGTGCACCCATTATTCTTCACGTATATACAGCAGTTTCATCACTGAGGAACATGCTGTTTCAGTCTGTGCCAGAATAGCAGAAAGGAAAGAAGAATCAGGTAGTGGAGAATAGCAGAGAGATACCATCCTGTCTCAGCAACACACTCAGAGACACAGACTGTACCGAACATGTAGGCTTCAATATATTTTAAGATGTAGAAGTGGGTAAAGAGTGACTCACCTTCTAAGTTTAAAGAACAGACTTCACTCTGATACATGCTGAGAACAATTCTCTTTTTATCTGAATAAAATCATGTGGACCGGCACATAAATCTACAAGCCATGAAGCTGCTCCTTTCAAATGTGGTTTCTAACATAATTTTATTTTATATTCAGTAAAAATAATCATACCTGGAAATCACCCTGGCAAACCAAGTGAAAAGACAGAGGAAGAAAACCATTACTGTTGTGCTGTGAGATACTATTTCTAGGGTCACTAGGAATGTTATTAGCGTGTTTCAGGGTGCTATTGCTCTTCCTTCAAAAAAGGCAACTTAAATGTTAAACTAGGTCTTTATTAGCTGAAAGGCACTTTATCCACAATTTATGAGAAATGAGACAATATTTGTGTAATACAAGGTAACACTTTAAATATTTTTTTAAGTGTCACTGATCTTATCACCCCGATCTGGAATAAAACCTGTTGAAATTGCATTGTAAACTGCTAAAATAAACTGTGTGACTGGCCAGGACTGAAACTAACTTCTGTCTTTAAACTCAGTATTTCTCCAGATTCAGTGTAATTTAATTGAAATAGCTCTGCATGTGTAAACAACTCCTTTGTTTAAAGAAGATTTCACTGTTTAGTTTGCCTTAAGTAAATGCTGCCTTTTGTTTGTCTGTAAAACATTTGATTAAATGTAAAGACTTATATAGACAGCTTCTCCTCATTACACTAGTGGCTGGAAAATAAGTTAAAACGATGCAAGTATCTGCTGTCTAAGGAAATATCAAACAATATCATTTGTCTTTAAAAGAAAAACCCATGGAAACATCTTAAGCCTAGTCCTAAAATCAAACTACAACTCTCCTAATACGAAGAAGATGGTATTTAAAGAAGTGTTGAAACTGTGCAGCATACCAGACTCTTTCCTTCCTTTCTTAAAAAACATTTTCTAGTATTTGAATCAAACTCCAGATTTCCTACATGGCAAACCACTTTTAAATACATGGCTTTCTACTGATTTAGAGTGTTGTAATACGAGGACCCGCACTTTATTGTGATCATAATGGTATTAAACAATAAAATAAGCAAGACAACTAATATATTATAATGTTCTTCACCAGCTGAAATGCTTCTACAAATCATAATAATTGTTTTCATGGACTCTAGACAGGGTGAAAAGTATAATATATATTCAAATAACTGCATTTAGGAATAAAAAAAAAAAAATCTTGAAAACAAAAGCTCATATTTGGTCCTTTCTCCTTTGGAAGAACTCTTAAATTCTCTTTCAGACTAACCAAACAGAATTTAAGTCCAGTCAGGAAAAAAGCAAGCATAACAATTTTTTCATGTCAATAGGACCACTCGCAATGCACAATCCATAATGAATTTTGACAATTTAGATCTTTGTGCTGGTGATACTTATAGTATAGCTTCTACTTGTATTGTCAAAAACATAGTAAGTAGAAATGGAACAGAAACTCATGAGACATGGAAGGCAGGATGATCATTAACACTTTTAAAGTGTGATGTGTAACTGGATAGGGATTTTTATTTGCTTGGGGGTTTTACGTACTTTGGGAAAGCTTTTCAGATTCAGGATAAAGATGCCAAAGGAGAGACAGCTATTCTGTAATCTTTCTTCAAGATTTCAGGTTAGGTGTCAGTGAACAAAACTTCAAAAATTATCATTAAACTAAATTTTAGTGGTTTTATCTACTCCAAGAGATTTTTTTTAAGTCCTTAGGTTAAAATAGGAGTAATAACTTGATAATTAAACAAATTTGAATATGTTGTTGTTCTTAAATAGTTTAAAGATTTTTTTAATAATTGTGCAATTCCAGCAAAGCTCTCATGTCAAATTATAAACCAATGCTTAAGTTTACAACAGTAAACTTTGAGATTTATTCCTTTCATTCTGAGTTGGATTATGTAAAAGAAAGATTATTTGTAAGGAAAAGATCCCACCTTCTCACCCCCAAAAACATGATATAAATTACCTTTTCAAGGGTAAGAGTTGATGATGATCACGATGCAGGATTTAATCCATTTTTTTTCAAGGTCAATTCAAAAGGTGCCTGCTGCCATCAGTAGAGGTTGAAGTAAATTCCTCTGTTGAAGGCCTAGAAATTCCTGTACGTTAAACATTAAATAAATGTTCTTCCTTGTATGAACCAGGTACACAATTATACTTGCATTCTCTTTTTTTTATATGTGTCTCCTTTGTTTAGGCAATGCTGGATATTGCAGCACATCATGGCTGGCTGGTGGCTGCTCTGAATATAACCAGTCTGGTGCAGATGGTGGTTCAGGGTAGATGGATACATGACTCTTCCCTGCTTACTTTGCCCAATATAGAGCCACAGCACCTTTACCTTTTCCGGTATGTAATTCTTCTAAGCATCTGCAGGTTTGAAATTTCATTCCCCTTCTGCTTATTCTGTTTGAATGTCATTGTTGTGCCCGAGAATGTTCATTAATGCACCAGAAGCAGAACTCCTTTCATAGTGATGCTTTCCCAAATGGAGTTACTGTTTCTGTTTTCAATATTCATTGATTAATTAACCCCCACAGGTTATTTTGAGAACCATGAGATCAGACAAATTAACAAGAGATCACTGCAACGGTTCCAAGTCCTAACAAATCTAACTCTCTATATTATAATTATCTCTTAATTTATTATAAAAATACATTAGTATCCATCTTAATATCATAGATAATGCTAAGCTCTATAGATGCCTAGATGATGCAATAATTGATGCTACCCAAAAATAAATGACCAGCATTTAGTAACAGAAACCAGTATCAAGTTTTACTACCAAAACAACTGAAAACAAATGTTTGCTTTCCCTCCCTGGGCATATGTTTTGCTGTCTGTATCAGGAAGTGGAGCCAAGGCAAAAGGAAGAGTGTGCATGGAGGTTACCAAGGACCTATTGAGTGTCTTCCCGAACTAATGGCTGCCTGCGAAGGAAAAGAGAACGTTTTTGCTTCCATTGTGGACAGTGAATTGCAAACAGCACACATTTCACAGGTAATACTTTCTGTCCATACTCATTATCAATATGATTGGAGAGGAAGAGTAGCTGGGAAAAGAAATACTCTCTTCACTTCCCTTCAGCAAATATCATGTAATGTTCTGTATAAAGTGCAACACATTCATTGCTCTAATTTCAAGGTACTGCTAGCTTTACAAAGGTTCTTCTCTGCCTGTTTTCTTAATATTATTTTCACTTATTCCTGGCTAACCAGTAACAGAGTCTAGTTTATGGCTGATATTACCACATCTCTTTGCTCTAAAGATGCTTCTCTAGGTCATTCAATCTGCTGAGTGTTATCCATCTTTTCATAGCCAGCTATGCACTAGGAATACATGCATTGCAAATGTCATCGTAGCTAGTTTCTGAAGTGGTCTGTCAAACACCATTTTTTCTGAGAATACTCTTAGTAAAAGATCCAGCACTCATTTTATATTTGAAACAACAAAAAAAAAAGCAGATGGAAATTTCATACTTCCGAGGGGGAAGAAAAAAATACTATTCCAAAATGTTTAGGCTGCTAGAGTCTTATTTTTAGCTTGATTTTCAGGCCATTCCCAGCAAAGGACAGATAAATTCCATAGTATTCATCTCATGCTAAGCCTATTGATTTCAAATAAATGTACGAAAGATGAAAACTTCAAAAGCTATACTTCAAATGTTTTTTATTTGAATATTTAAAAGGACAGCAATATGTCCTGTGTTTGACTGTTCAGCTTCAGTTAAACCTTTTACTGGTACGCAAACAAGAAGAAAAGTACTTAAATGTCTATAACAGACATCTGCATTTGTAACTAAATTAACATCAAAATTTTGAATTAAGAAAATGTATTGACATCAAAACAAGGCTTCCTTTAACAACAGATTTCTAACATAATACACATTGATTTCAGTCCAACTTTTAGATGTGATAAAAAATTAGAACATTGTTATAATTAGTTCAGGGAGAACTCAGAAGTAAACTTACTTAATTTATTTGCATAAATTGCCATTCTGTTATCTTTAAAAGCAAATGCAAATTGGCTCTGTCTGATATGATGATGGTTATTTGGCTCAAAAGTGCTTCAATTTGCGTAGCAATCTGGTGTCGTCTCTGCAGTGAGGCGATCCCAGGTAACATACAAATCCTGAATTATTCCAGAAATTAGTATGTTTAAAGCATCAATTTAAGTGCTAATTGCAGTAGTAATGAGAAAAAGCAGTACTACTGTGAGATTTGCATCTACTGCCCCATCAGTATGCCTGGAACGGCTGCTGACTGGCAGAGGATTTGGCTGCTAATTAAATAATTGTATGCATGGCAGTGTTCTCGTCTGATTCAATAGATGAAGATTAATCCTCAGATAAATATGTTTGGCTGGTATTGAAATGTCTTAGCAGTTTCTTCAAAAATAGCTTGTGTGTATGTTCATGCTGTGAATGACTCTATGCCTTTATATATCTATGTTTGTAAATAGAGATGTATATGAGGAAAAAACATAATGTCTTAGCATGGTATAAGAAGGAAGTTTCATTTGCATGAGTTGGGAAGAGCTGTACTGGGTATAGCAAAGCCAGGACTGTATTAGCCAGGTCACTGCAAAAGTGAAACCTTTATACCAACATTTTATACACTTTACAGTGTTTTTTTCGGAAAACAAAACTATTGTCATGCCTTGCACAGAATTAAAATTCATATTGAGACTGCCTGTTGAATGTATTCATATACAGTCTTTCAGTGGACACTTAGACAGGGGCCAACCAAAAGTAAAATTCTTCAATAAAGAATGCATCTTTATGATAAATTTTCTATAAAGAAAGAATGTAATATTACAGAGTTTAAGCCTAACATTCTGGCACCAGACCCAAACAAAGTCAAATGAAGTGGTAAGTACACCACTAAGATGCCAAAAGCATTATTTTCCTAACAAACCTTTTACTTCTCCCTCACAGGATGTTGAACCTGTATCTTAAACCAGTTACTAGCATGAAACTGGCAAAAAACAGCTTGAGCTTTACATAAATTTGAGGCACACAGGAAAATAAAGAAATTTCCCATCAAAAAAGAAGAAAATGTCTTTTAAGCAGATTGGTAATTAATTTTTAAATAGCAGCTCTTGAAGCTGTTCATGGATTTGCAATATTAGGCTAAATCCTGGGGAGACAGATTATTGGCAAAAATGCTAATGATGTTATCAAAGGTTCATGAAGAATTTTTCATGTGATTATGATTTGAAGCTATGAGTTTAGTAGGTAAATATATATATAGTATATATGTACATGCACACATTGGTATACAGCAAAAAAGTAAAATTATCAAGAAATACTAAAGGGACATGGGAGTCCAAGTTTAATTTTCCAAAAGTTAGTTATAATCCCAAACACTGAAAGTCAGAAGGGCTTTAAAAGCTGACAGCCTAAATTCAAAACTATTTAGACTGTAACTCTGATCTTTAGCCTAAGCTTTATGTTTGTTTCAGTGATTCATTCTGAATCATATTTCTTTAACAAACCTTTTTCACTAAGTCACCTTTTAAAATACTAAGCTGATATTTATATTATTGAAAGAAAAAAACCTCAAGATTGAAAAAAATATCCCTGCTGTAGTATTAGCTGCTTTTACTCTGGAAGTATCTGTATTCCTATAATCTTCTTTTTCATTTTCAGCTGCTACTACTTGCCTTTTTTTCCTCAGTAAGAAAAACATTTCTTCATTTTCTCCACGTTGCATGGATGATAAAAAGGCAGCTTGCTGTCCATATTGTATCAGTGATCAAGCAGTACTAACTTTGCCTTTAATTTTGAAAGACATCAGGCCTGGCAAATGACATAACTACTTTCTTATCTAATTAGAAAGTTAGTCGGAGTTACTTTGATTTGATTGCACTGTAAAAGCTACATGAGAACATGATAGCCTTTGACAAATAGAATATGTTGGGTTGTATGGTATAAACAAGACCAAATCATAGTCTTCAACAGAGGAACAGGTAATACCACTACAGGAGTTAATATGTTATGATCTCTGCTGAAATTAAACTTTATTCTAACATAATTGTAACAGATCTTGTCCTCTGAGATAGTAGACATAAAAGTTTTCCAGGTAAATGATGTCTTAAAGTATGACCGAAGGGGTGATCACTGGGTTGGTACATATTAGGGTGCCTCTACTGAACACAGCAGAAGTACACTCACCGCTTTGGTGCAAGAGTCTCACACAGTAGGTCTGTACAGTTCCTACAGTAAGCTTCATCTTAAAAACCTTTGCAACAAACATAAAATCGTTTGCCAGTTAAGGTGTTACTACTCAAGTTGTCTCATCCGATGTGATCTGATGGAGATGATTTTAGTAGTGTCTTCTGTGTAAAATGTAGTAAAATCCTGGCAAGTAATGCATTAAGAATGTCTGTGGTGATATTTCTCCTTCTTCAAGGTGCTGTCTTTTTTTCCCCCTCTTCCCTTTCAGAGCTAGGACAAAGAGGGATATCTTTTCCCATAAGGTTCTAGCTGTTTATTTGCTATTACAATTTTCCTGTCCTTTCTTAGCTAAGGCACTATTAAGAACATCAGTGCCATTCATCGGTGTGCCCTGCTTTTACACTGCAGTTTCCAAGCACTCACAGCTGGCCCTCCCCACCTTCTCCATTGAACAGACACAGCTGTTCATGCAGCACACACAAGAGGGAAGAGAGAGAGAGAGATTAGGTTTTAGCCTAAATCAGTTTTCTCATTCAGTTCAGCCAGGCTCTGGTAATGCAGCCATTTTAATCCGACATAAATCTGTGCAGCAGCCAAAATGGGCAGTCCTGCCCTCCCCGTGCCATTTTCACCTCTCCTGACCTGGCTCACTGCACAGCTGCACAAACGCCATGGCTGGTTTGGGTGAGGAGGTGGGAACAAGCATCTGGGGACAAGGGGAGGAGGGATCATATCAACACTCTCGCTGGCAGTCAAAATGGCCTGTAGCCAAGTGGCTACATAGATGCTTGTGCCAGCAGGGGAGGAGGCTGGGCCACTGCTTTCAGTGGCACTGAAGGTTTATGCTTATTCAGAGTACTCGCAGGATTAGAGAATATACTTCCACAATCAGCTTTAGTCTGATCTAAGTTCTTGCTGTCCCCAAAATGATTAGCGAGCTGATCCATCAGCTGCAGAGTCGCAGCATGGCAGTGCCAGCGTGTCGGGGGTGGCGAGGGGGACAGCTACCTGGTGGGGAGCATCTTGGAGAGAGGGACAGCACTACCTCTTCCTACGCCAGTGCGATCTTAGGGCTGCTGACCCTCGCTGCTGAATCCCTGGTTACATATTAACATATGCCATTGGCAGCGTGAATCATGGCAAAGATGGCTCCAAAAACCAAACTGAGCTTTAATTAAGGCTCTAGATCTTCTAGCACAGATAAAGTAATGAGAGGCACATCAAGCACAACCTAAGTCAAAATAGATTTTGCTGAAACATAAGATGGTCAAACCAATACATGAAAAATAAAATATAGTCTTTTTTCCAGATAAAACATTTCTGTTCCATGCCAGTACTGCCCACGTGACTATGCCTACCCTCTTCATTCCCACAAGTTCCCATTTTGACATCTGCTGGCCTTTTACCAAGATCAGTAATTCTTTCCTCCTTCTCCTTCCCACCCCCTGGGTTTTCACGTGTTGTTTGAAAACATGGGTGAAGTGGTGATTCCTGTTTTATTTTGGAGGTGGAGGGAAGGGAGGGCGGGGCAGAAGGTGGTTCTTGGTCTTTTGATTTTTTCTACTGAGAAAAGACAAAGGCTTTCATGCCTCGTCTATCTTTTTCAGCCACAGTGAGGCCACAAATTACTGCCTCTATTCCACAGGCCATTTTTCCACTTCTTCCTAACTAATTTCATTAAGTTGAACATGCTGATTTTCTTTTTAGTAAATGAAAGTCTGCATTGCTCCCCTCCATTTTTGTCATAGCTTCTCAGATCTGCTTTTCCTTGTCTGATAAAGACTAGAATGAGAGATAGATAGTGCTGCATTTCCAGGATGCCTCTTTAAGGTTGAAGGGAGTTCCCTGTTCAGCTGCACAAATTGTATGCCTCTAACAACAGGTCTCTGCATGAGGATGAGAGAAAACTGAGGGCCTGTTGCAGTTCATAAGAAACCACAGAGACTTAAGATTCCTCAAGAGGACTGTAAGAAGGAGGGTTCGTGAAGATCGATGCAAGAAAACCTTAAAAAAAAAACCTAGGGATAATTTTGGATATGCAGTTGAACTTTTGGTTAATTATCTGAACTGATCCTCTGAACTCTCTGAGGTTTGCCCCTTGCTAATTAGCACTGCAGTGACTTGTTCTTTATGGATTATGCTAAGGAAGTTTAATTTAAAACTTAATTATACTAGTTTTTTAAGTGGCTTACAGGGAAAAAATACTTTAATCAGGAGTGGTAAGGAATTTTTCCTGTGTTCAGACATCAGTAATCTTAGTGAGGCATGTGTAACGTGCTTGAGGAGTTTCACATTTGTTTTATTTGCTTAGAAAAAAGTAGAGTAAGAGGTTAATGAAAAGTATTTTGTGCTTATGATTGATAGTCATACAATTATATATGATATTCTAATACATAATAAAATATTATTATAGAATAAATATGTAGGCTGCACATTGAATTGTTATTGTTACAGTGACAATGATTGTATAGATTGTCTTGTAATCCACAGGGTTCTGTTTTTTTCTACAGGCTTGGAATTTCTTGTGCCGTTTGCCAATTCTAAACGTCAGCCTGAGCATTAAGGGCTGTTGGGATGACCCAGTTCAGCCACAGAACGAAGTGCCTGTTCCTTCTTTGACAACAGACATACGAGATGACAAAAGATGGATCAAATTACATGCTGATCAAGAGTATGTGCTCCAGATAAATCTGCAGAGAACCCAGATGGGGTATCAGGTAGATTAATTTATCATTTCCTTCCCAGGTGCACAAGTTTCCAATAATCCATTTACGTTATCAATAATGCATGTTATACAGCGTAACAGGGGGGTTTATGGTTTAAGTATTATGTAAATTATAAACCCTTCCAAAGCCTTTTCTCTGTTAGTAATGAAGCAAATGGTTTTTCAGGTTGCAGTAGGATAGTAAATAGACTCTTAAGGTCAAATTCTAAACCAGTTCAAGTCAGTGAAAAATTTCTCTCATTCTTTTTTACAAACTAGAAACTCATAAAGTTCATTTGTTTGGGTACTATAAGCAGTGACAGTAGAGATGATAACTTCCCAGGCAATATTTACGTACTTGCCCACCCCAAACTCATACCACTCTTACTTGCGTATTGTGCTTCCCCAAACCAGTTTATAAACTTCCCTATTGTATTCCTGTGTACCTCCAAAGTGCATACGAGACCCATGCCCATAAATATGTTTCTACTTGTAACACATCCTCAGGCCTTCACTGAGGATACCCTCCTAGTATTTTACATGTGATGCTTTTTTAAACAGCTCCTAGAACAATTTCTACATACAAGTCCTTTCCCCACCTAAATTTCAGCTCCACCCCTTTGCCCAGCTAAAACCCATCCCATTTCTTCTTGGGCTGGTCACCTCACTGGGCCCTCAGCAAGTCTTCATGTGCCAAGCCAGAAACAGCAGGAGCTGCACAGGTTTCCAGCTGCTCTGCCCTTAGCAGCAGTAACTCACTGTACCTGCTTGTAGGTTCTTGGAAGAGTTAAGACCCTGCCTCCTTCATTCCAGTCAGGCACTGCTGACACTAGCTATCACTTACTTTTAGAGGCATTTTTGGTCATCTGCATACCATGAATGGCATTTGGACCACCATGATTATAATTTTGGTAATTAATTTCTCTAACATTTCAAACAACTAAGAATTATAATAACCAGCATTTTTGTTAAGATATGAAGAAGAGTTCAAGATATGAGCAGAGAACAGGTTTAGACATTAGTTCTGAGACTCTTAAGACAACTTCATTTTGATAAAAATAACAGTGGAGATACATGCATTCTGTTGTAAATCCTGAAGTAAACTTAGATTAGTTAAAGAATTCTATTTGAAAAGTATTTTTTCCCAACAGACTTCTTGTCCTGACTACAGCAGCAGGTTCACTGTAGCTTCAAGGGGAGACTGTCTCATTTGTAGGAAGGAAAAAGGGTCAAAGCTCCTCCATAAGTCATTTGCTGTGCCAGTTACTGACAGGCTGTTCCTAACCAGAAGCCATGGAAAAGGGGGGAGCAGGAGCATTTCAAGCACAACAATCACTGTTTTATAAACCTCTCCTAGAATTTGATCCCTCCTTTGTAAGAAACAGCTGGATCAAACTGTTTCTGAAGCTTCATGGCTGTGGTAGTGCTTTTTTCTTCTGTATAAATCTTCAGTAAAACCTTTCCATCTACAGAACACGAAATGAATGCTGATGGAGTGTGCATCATTATATCTTCAGCTTTCAGCAGTAAAGTCACTGTCTTAAAGAATCACTGAAATAATCTTTCCTTTTGCTATATCAACCTCAAATAAAGACTTCAAGTGCTGTTTTGTCTTTATATTAATCTTGAACAATATTGTTTAGCTTTATTTAAAGACACTAGGTTTACAATTAACACTTCTGCAGAGAGTAGCATTTGGAATATATTAGATGAAATTACAAAAAGGGAACAGTATTTCCATTCAAGTTTTAATAGCTTACAAAGTAAGTGGAATAGTATCTCATATCCTAGGTTTTTCTCTGTGGACTGTGATTTTGTTTTTTTTAAAAAAACCTTCCTCTGGAAAGAAATAACAAAAATATTTTAGTCTGGCTAAATTATAGTCTTATGTAACAACTCACGACAATGTGGTTTTGAGGTGTTTTTCATTCAAGTAAGAATGGCATTTTGGAAAGGTAATTTCTAGTTTTACTAAGTTGTTTCTTTTCCCCAACAGGGAAAGCAAGACAGTAAAGCAGTGGCTCCTCGATTCCCCAAAGTCAAAGATGAAGGATGGTTTTTGATATTGGGAGAAGTCGATAAAAAAGAACTCATTGCCCTGAAAAGAACTGGATATGTCAGAAATCGAAATACTGTTTCTGTTGCTTTTTATACTCCAGAAACTCCTGGAAAGTAAGACAAATTTTAAAATTTGGTTCTCTTTATGATGAACATTTCCAAGTAGTCAAGACCTAATTTCCAAACTAATGATTCTGCTTTTTACATTTTAGGTGTATCTACACCTTGTATCTCATGAGTGACAGTTACCTTGGCATGGACCAACAGTATGATATTTACCTGAACATTATACCCGCTAGTACTTCAGCACAAGTCACAACAGAGGTCTCTGATGCTATGAGTCACCTGGCTCTGAAGTAAAGGTGATCTGAAAAGTCCACTCGAAAGAACTGGTCTTGCGGCTAAGACATCTGGTCATTCTGGACATCCAAAAATGCATTTGCCTTAGTGGAACCAACTTCAAACCTCAAGACAACCAGGAAATTGAAAGTGACTACTGTATTGACTCTGGTAACACAGAGTTAGCCACAGTGGCCTTACTCCTTTATGAAGATTTGTCTTTTCTTGTTACATCTTTCTTCTTTCAGAAGTCATATTGTTAATTGAATTTTGACACATCAAAATAAAAGACTAAAAGATTTGCGCAAATTTAGGGCTATAGTCCTCATTTTGAAAAGTGTTCTGTAGCCTATGTATTGATGTAGTTTAAATAGTCAACTTTTTTAATTTATAGGGAAAAATACAAAATTTGATCTTGAAAACTGCTGCAAACATTGATGGATGTGTTATATTTCATGTTTAATAAAAATATGTCCGTAAGAATGTTTTCCATTAAATTTTTCAGTGTAAAATATGAGATATATAGTAACAAAATCCACCTCTTATGCATACTACATTTTGAAGGTGATAATCTAAAGAGAAAATTTCACAAACTTATATTAACTATATATGCAGTAAATCTGGTTATAAAGGCATACTAAATAGTATCATATATTTCCAGTATAGCAATGATGCAATTTATATAGATCATAATTAGTTTACCCTTTACATGTATGTACATACATGTACACACACACACCATACATATAGATAACATATTTACACTTTCCTTACTGTTTTTTCCTGAATTTTGAAGGACTAAAGCAAATAAAATCAGGTGTCTTGTTCTAGGGTTCAGTGTTGAAATGGGCAACTACATTCCGTAAATAAGGGAGAGTTTGGCTCCAAAAATGGGGTTTACAGCAGACGGCTTGGTGAGCGAGGAAGAGTTCTGCCAGGTGACAGGGCGTGTCTAAGAGACGCCCAGCTCGGTGACGGTGCCATGGAGGCATTTCCACCTGCAGGACATAAATCTGCAGCAGAATCTTTCTGTGTGATACAGTGATGAGAGTGCTTACCTAGAGCTACACGTCCTGAGGTCAGTCCTCAGCCTTAAGGGGATTCAAGATGCTGAGTGAGTACTCGGAGGCAACATACTGCAAAAACATCACACGCCTTAAGCTGAATATTAATATTTGAACTTGTTCAGCTTTGTGTTTAGCTGATAAGCATTACTGCTCCGAGGGCTCCTTTTGTTGTCATTTCCATCGTATTTCACCAGGTGAAAGAATACAGCAGAGTTGTTGCGTGGAAGCTTCCCATTTAAAAAATGACACTGGTGGTGCTGCACCCACATAGAATCACAGAATGGTTGAGGTTGAAGGGGGCCTCTGGAGCTCCTCTGGTCTAACCCCCCTCCTCAAACAGGGCCACCTAGAGCCAGCTGCCCAGGGCCATGTCCAGATGGCTTTTGAGTATCTCCAAGGACAGACACTCCACACCCTCCCTGGGCAGCCTGTGCCAGCATTTAGTCACCCTCACAGCAAAAAAGTGTTTCCTCATGTAAGAGATGCTCCAGTCCCTTCATCTTCTTTGTGGCCCTTCACTGGACTCTCCCCAGTTCTCTTGTTCTGGGGAGCCCCAAACTGGACACAGTACTCCAGGTGTGGCCTCACCAGTGCTGATCACGTCCATCGACCTGCTGGCAACACTCCATTGCAGCAAAGAGAAGGCTGGCTGACTTCAAAGGGTCAATAGTTCAACATTAATTTATTTCATATATATCTGGCACCTCTAAATTGTGAGAAAAGTTTTTTAAATAATCCATTCTGTAGCTGAGAGTTTTCAGAGATCTTCACATCCCCTGATGTTAAAAATTTTATATTTCATTATTATATTTTGACTTTATTGCCCAAGAAAATGGAATAATAATAGAAAAGGTTGTCACTATATTTACAGCCTGTTAGATAATACAACTGCCACCTTTGCCATTTAGACTACATCAATACAGTATGGTGTGTCACACAGGAAACTATTTTTTCAAATTGGTAGGCAAAAGTTTGGTTATACACGTTTACTTAGTCCTACATCCATTTTAAAGAGAATCATTTTCTTTAATCTGTGAGTAAATTTTCACAGAAATTAAGTCCTTTCTTTGGGAAAATTCTTGGCTAAAGCAATATATTGTCCCTCAACAATTTTAACTAATTAGGAAAAAGAGCTATGCCACAAACAACATACCAACATAGTGACACTAGCTCTTGTTGCTTTGTAAATACACATCACCAAATAGTCTAACTGCAGAGTAGCAGACAATAGCTTCAGTATTCTGTATTAATCAATTAAAGAGTTTCTGTAATGTCATTTGTACCATCTGTATTTTGGTTTGGAAAGATTTTATTTCATTTCCTAGCGTGTTAATTGTTTTTAGAAATAGGTGAAATTTCTAAATAACATATTTGAAACATTTTGGTTTTACAAAAAATACTGGATTCATTAAGACAAAGTCTGAAGTAGTATAGAAGGAATTTAAGCAGATTGGTTAGAATCAGTATCTGAAAAATCCAAGAGAAGGAATTCTGATTCATTTGAAACAGTGCTTAGAAGGAACAATCAATATGTTCAATCCAGTGATATCTAATGGTGGAAACTGAGAACAGCTGTCTAATGAAAGTATGAAAATCAGATCACAGAATTTTATTTTTAAAAAAATAATAAATACTTTGGCATTGAAATTGTCACCATTATGCATAAATAAGCAAGTTAACAACACATACAGAAATTTTTAATGTTAAGTTTCTCATTCCAGTTTGCAAGCAGGTTTTTATTTTTCTTCCCCCTGCCCCTTCTGGGAGCAGCTGCAGTTCGTGCCTGCCTGCCCAGGTATGATATTTATTCCAAAACTTGGAATAATTAGCAATAGAGTACACACATACCTAAGTCTGCCTATGTGACTTTGCCCTGTCCTAATCTGATACTGGCATCACCGCAGTACTTAGCGGGAGCTAGAGGAGTTTGGCATATGTACAACCATCCCCCATCTCTTCTTAAGAGGGTCTTACAATGCAATCTGTTATTTAGAACTTAAGAGTTCAGTTCTAGTCCAAGTACTGAATGTGTAACAGTGGCACCATGAAGGAATCTTCACTACCGCAGGTCTTTCTTTTGTTGCAAATTGAACCTTTGGAGGCTGTTATTTCACCTGGATGAATTCAGGGGCTTATTCTCCTGACCCAGATTTTCTCTTCCTCATCGTTACTTTGCTTCTAGAGACCACCTCTAGATGGTCATCCTGAAGGAAGCTTCAGGAAGTCCCTCATCAACCTCCATCCTAAAGCCTAGTGTAAGACTTGAACATTCACTAAATAGGCTGCATTTAAAGGAAGGTAAATTCTGTAATTCCAATTTTCAGGTTCTGGGGGGTACTTAAAAAGGGAAGATACCCCCTCTGCATCTGCTTTTGCACATCACAGGCTGAATCCATATTCCTATGTTCCTGCCCCACTCAAGAAAAAGAGGCTGTGATATCTTTAACACAGCTTGATGAGCTGGTCTAACGGGCATTGCTTCTCTGCTTATTTACTGCAGTTCTTAAATCTTCACCCTATTGTCTTGCCTCCATCCCTCCCATTTAAGGTAGACTTCCCTTTAGCTCCTTCCGCTACCTGTAAACCCTACAGTCACCCTTGTTCAGTTATCCGTATTAGTGGCAGTGAATTAACACAGAAGGAATTTTTTAAGCTTATCTCTCTGTGATGTGGACACTATCCTAAGCCTAAGTAGTATGTACTGAAGCAGCCTTATATATTTTTTCCACATCCTAAAGGTCTCCATAAAAAAGTCTGAACTAATGCTGAGAGTAGAAAAAAAAACTGTAACCAGCAAGCCAAGCCACAGATGTAAGAATAAGCCATCCATCCAAGTATGCTTTACACCTCATATGAAATGGTAAGCTTGTGTAATCACTATATAAACTTTTTTTTTTTTTTAGTTTTAGGTATCCTTTCTTCCAACTTAAATGCACACCTTTAGCCTTGATGTAGTTGCTTATATGCAAGTATCTAGTGGCATTTAATATGCAATATCTCACCTGGCCTCTACATTCAGCTCCAGAAGAACGTGTGCCATCTGCAGAGGGCTACCAGATGAGAAACAGGTTGCTTTTGCATCTGACACTCTCTGCAGATGCCTCAAGTAACCTGAGGCATCTAAAATAGCACTAGGTATCTACATTCAGGTAACCAAATTGAGCCCTTATTACTTGTTTAGCCATAGGTAATCAATTCAGTTGCTTAACTGCATCTAATGCACTTTAAAATCACCAAAGATATTTCAGTTGCCACTCCAGAAGACAGCAAGCCTTCCATAGGTCCTGTGTCACTTCTGCTATCCCCACTCAGGTATGCCTGTACCATGGTGTGAATACTTACATACTCAAGCTTAATTAGCTAATCAAGCCCATGCTATTATAAGTCAGAAAAAAACATAAGTGTTCCAAATTCTCTCTCCCAAGATTTTTAAGAGAAGGGAGAATTCTCCTGCTTCACGAGAATATATATTTTCTGACAAAAGGTTTGGATGCCACAGGATGCCCAGACAGCTACGAAAAGGTGAGCAGGGCTGCTGCTGAGAATGGTCACTCCATTTCTACTTACACACCCTGCCTATTCTATCTGCTGTGTTTGATTCCCACCTGTCTTTTTAAAGACATATCTTGTTAAATGACATACTCGCAGAGCACACTGCTCTTCAGGCAGATATGCCAAGACTTAAATCTGCAGAAATTATGACGCACATTTTTCTAAAGTGATTTGCAAAAGCTCGGGAATTAACACTTCTATATTAAAGGAACTTCACTGGAAAGCAATTGTACTGCTTTTACTAAATAAGTCTCTGTGTAAATAATTCCTACACAGGGTTCAATCTAGACAGAAGAAACAAGCTCTGTAGAAAAGGATTCTCCACAGTGATTACGCCATCCTGCAATTAAATATGTTTACAATATGTCCTGTACTCAGATCTAATGAGCTCCATACTGCATAATGTCATTTGAATCTGGGACTCTCCAAGCCAATAGTAAGCCTTTCTTCTGCATCTCTGTTCTTAGAAAATCACAACCACCTTCTCTGCTCAAATCTCTCCTCAGAAATAAAGAACGTAAAAGCTTCACTAAGCCTACGCATTAGGCTTCGCTGCTGCTTTTTTCCTCTCACTTAGTCTTGTCTTACCAAGGCTCTCAATAAAAACATGCACCCAAGATAGAATGCTTCTATCTCTCCTTGCAGAAGATCCGTACACAGCAAAATTGCTGACATCTCATTGCACAATGACAAAGATCACATGGGAGAGAGGACAAGATGGAGATCTCATTGAAAATATCGTACGTGACCACTGGGGGGGCTGGGGGGGCACGGAGGGCAGGAGTGATGTCTACATCTAGGTTTTAGACTAGAAATGAGAACATCGTGTGGGGAAAAGAAAGTAAATAAAGACATTGGCTATTGCTCATGTGCTAGAAAACCAATGGAATAAAGAATGAAAAATGATATCTGCTGAATATTATCACTCCCATTAAGATTCCCACTAACGGTAACAGCAGAGGTGAACTGGACATTTCTGAAAAGTCTTGCTCTCGATAACGTGATACGTATACAAATAGTTATAGGGCTATGCTATTAATTACTGGCAAGAACAGTAGAAAAGGGAGTCTAGAAATATCACCATCTTTTTCTAACCACATTCTAAATCTCTACATAAATGTGATAAACATCATTCTTCACACAGTAGAAAATTTGTACCTTGGAATGGAAATAACTCCGTTTCTACTGTGTAGTGCTAATGTGGGAAAATTAGGCTTACATACTTGACAGCAGTAGTTTCTTCTAGCTAACAGGATAAAATTGTTTCAGGTGCCAATAATACATGGTGAGTTCCCATCACGTATTTGTCAGCAAATCCAACTAATTAGGCACTAATTACTCATGGTAGTAGCACAGTAATATCAGGATATGATAAACTGTCATCTTTGTAGCTGTGAAGATTCTGCAGTTAAGACTTTATTTTCTCAAACAATTGCAATGACTAAAGGGAGAAACTGGAAAAAACACCAAGAGGATTCTGGCATCTCCATAAAAAGGTCCCTTCATTCACGCACACCAATGCAAGATTTATCCTTTTTTTTTTTTTTTTTTTTTTTTTTTCCTATTTTGCCCTATCTAAAATACAACATAAAATAGTTCGACTCTGTACCAAGAGAGGTTACATGACTATTTAGCAGTTTATCCCAGTCACAAAATCTTGCTGTTTCTTTGGCACAGTTCTGTCCTGTCCCATCCCATGCCACTCCCAAATCCCTGCCAACTGAGTCTCATGTTATACTTGGACTAAACTTTCTTGGATAGAGCCTTTAGGGGCATTTCATTCTCTGCTTATAGGACATGTAGCACAGAGGAAGTCCTGGTCCATGATTAGGTTCCTGCAAGCTGAGATCTACAAATAATCACATAAGGCCCTACTGTGCTAAACTCTAAATATGATGCAATGTTACAAAGAATATATTAAGCAAATATGACAGGTGCAAAATATGCAGCACAGTTACCTGTATGATTAAGGCAAATGCCAGTTTAATTTTAGATTTTAATTCTAAGTGACTTGATTCAAAGAGGGAATGAGAGAGAAAAGAGGGATGTGGAGATTTCTTGGTTCTCCTTGGTAATGAACCAACCAAAGTGAACTAGTTACAGGCCATATCCACACATGACACTCATCCAGTCAAGTACAAGTTCTGCCTTTGTGCATCTCACACATTTTTACTTGACTCCTACATGCAAACACTGACAGCATCTTTCAGTCTCATCCTTGCAGGTATTAGGAAAATACATGCTCTGCTCTTCTCAAGAGCAGAGCCTCCACAATTTATATACAGTAGCTTGTGCATCAGAAGGCAAATGCTTTCTGGAACTTCACAAAGACCCCTTAGCAAGAGGGTTAGAAATTGCAAAACACATTCATAAAGGATTAAGACTTTGCTTTCATCCAGTTATACATGTTACAGTGCCATCTTCTGCAATGCTGCCCACTAACAGCTTGGTAAAGTTTCTGAAACTTTTGCTAACAATTTTTGCCTCCTGTTGATAAACTAAACACAGACATGGTCACCTACAAATAATTATCTTTCATTAAAAAATGTTATGTTTGTTTCATGTCAGTATCTTATAGCGAGACTGCAACAGTAGAGGACTTTTGCCCTAACACAGCTGATGGTCCACAGGTTTTGGCTTCACAGCATGTGACATACATGGAGTTGACTATTTAATCATGCCCAAGGAGTGCTGCAATAGCTTTTTCATCCTGTTCAGTCTTACCAACAGTCTGGCCACGAACTTAAAATGTGGAGAAAACAGAAACAAACTTGCTCAACAGGTGTTTTTTTTTCCTTGCAGCTATATTCATCATCTGATTACTGCATTCTCATCCCATAAACCTACAAGACCTACGAGAACTGGTAACAGCTGACTCAGCAATACTTTTTTTGGTCCTAAAACTGTTTGACACTTCAAACTGGAAGCACAAAAAAAAAGAGGAAATATCACTGTAACCCTGAAGACTTGACTTAGACATCAAATTTGCAGAACACTTTTTTTTTTTTTTTTTCAGTGAGTTTCACTGGATAATGGCTGCCAACAGAGGGAATTGGTAAAGTTGGGGGAAAAAAAAAAAAAAAAGATAATGAAAGGGAAAAAAAATGAGAATGAAATATTCTGGCTTGTACTCCAAGATAAGAGTTTAAGTTGAAACAAAGTCTTTCTAAGGATAAGGACTGTGTATTCTTTGTGAGAAAGCAGCTCAGAGTAAAATCATCGTCCTGTCTAGATGAAATTATTTGATTTTATCTGTTCTAAGCATATCTAGATTTAATTAATGAATTATCCAGATCACATAATTCTAAATTAATACACAAATTTGTTGGGGTTTTTTTTTAAGTGATAGTTGGGTAAAAGACTGCTAAATCATTTTAAAAAAAAAATAATGAAGTTATGAATGAAAGTAGTCGTAATGGTAAAAGGAATTGGCTTAATCAATGAATTAATTTGGTCCAGGTCTATAGACCCAAGAAATGCTACCAGGCTCCTAGAATTATGTCCACTCATAAAGCCATGAGACATAAGCAATGACATTCAAACTCCTTAGGTGCTTAAGATTAGGAAAATGACATTTGGGTTATGTAAGCTGAATGAAGCATGATCATACTGTTGCAATATAAAAAACATTATCTCATTACTTTAATTTTGTCGATGTGTGGAAAGAGATTTTTTTTTTTTTTCTGTTTAGCTTTTTTGGAACAGAGAAGCAGGTTGTTGTGCATCATCTTTGGCACATAGATATGATCTGGACCTCCCTGGAAAACTGTCACAGAAAGTGCAATAACAGCTCTTCCTTTTTGTTGCTGAAACCAAAATACCTGTATCAGTGTTACTCTGTACTCTGAGGTCAGGAACACTCTAAGAAAGATTGACACTAGACATTTAGTTCATTTTCTGCCTGGTTTGTAGGAGGTGCTCAGTCAGGTGCCAGGTCTCAGTTACTATGCTGTGGCTCCTAAGTAGACAGAGGCACCCGTGCTCCACTAGAGGATGTGAAAGTTTACAACTACTCCTCTGCCCTACCCATCCTATAGTAGGGGATGAGCATGTCAGCCTTCCAGGTCATGCTTCACCTTCCTTCACTGGCAAGAGACTGTGCCCAGAGAGATGCTCTGATGCACTGTTTTGGCAACAGGAGACTAAATTTCTATTCCAAACTTAAATGCACCTCAACTAAACTGAACATTGTCCAAAATTTTCCCAGGACCAGGGTCCTCAGGGAATACTGACCTTAAAGGACCAAAATCTTTAAGAAATAGGGGTTATTTTAGAAATAAATGGTCCAGATGGATTTCTAGTATATTCTATTCTTTGTAAACATGAAATAAAAAAGGAAAAAAAAAATCTCACCAAAAGGATACTGACAGGAAGGCGAAACACTTTGTTTCCTCATTTTAAAAACATCTAGTAGCTACCTATTTGTCAGAAAGTCTTGGGGAACAGCTGGATTATTTTAATAGAATCAGTGAAAATCTTTTGGGAAATATGGATGCTGCTAAGGAAATGAACAGAACCTAGAAAGAAATCCCAACATTAAGTGACCAAAAAATACACTGAAGTTTTCTCTTCTGCAGATGCATTGCCCTTTTGCTTCAGAGAGCAGAGGATGAAATGCATTCCCAACATATATCAGCAGATCAAATTTAGTTTCTGCTATTACTTTCAAAGGATTTGGTGAATAGACAGTAGCATTAGTATTATCTAATCCTTCACTCAGACCTAGGACTCAAAGATTAACAGGTGCAGATTTTGTAACATTTCTAGTTCAGGGACAAATTGTATTTTCTTGAATTGGATGGGTAGGTAATGCCCTAATGTTATTTAATTCTTAGGAATCATTGACTTCACAGGAACAGACTAAGAACTCATGACCATGAAAAATTGCTAATTGGATGAAATTAGGTGAAAAAAAATATCCCTAATGAGAAAAACAGGCTAAGATTCCCATCTCCAAGGAGAGACAGAGCTTTGAGTCATGGAGACAGGGCTGCTGCAAGGCAACAGTCCTGTTTGTTTTTATTATACAATCTCATCTGCTTTCATTACATCAAATTATTTTGGCATAATGGCACGGCTTCCACAAAAGCATACCTCTACCATCTACCTGGTAATTAGGACACATTAAGGGAAGACATGGTCAGAAAAGGGAAGAAAGAACTGAAGGAGGGAATTTTGTATGGCAACAGATGGAGTAGTGGAATGCAGCTAATTTTTAAGTAAGAAAGCACAAGTCCTATCCCTCATTCTGAAAGCCTCTATTTTCAGGGGAAGGTTCCAAGTAATGTATCCTAAACAAACAAGCACTTCTCCTGTAGTCTTAGGCAAGGTACCAAATGTAAGTTACATTTCTATGTTCCATCTTTGTGCCAGGCTTCCCTCTTCATATGCAATTATCCAGACTCATTTGAGATACCTAATTTTCCATATTCACCAGATAGAGGAATTTCAGCACTTCACATCATGAATTACACTCTGGGTGGAATCTCTTCTTAGCTATATCCCTAAAGAAGTGCATACTCTCCCTTTTATAAACTTCATATGCTCTTCTTTCCATTTTACAGACCTATGCTTGTAGCTCTCCCGTTACATGAGATGTAACTTGATGTTAAGAATAAGTAGTCTGCATTTAAACTTGGTCCATGTCCTTACATTTGGAAGTATGACATTAATAAAATATAGTCCATGTCAGCATTTATCAGGGAAAGAAGGATAAGTAGATTCATGTTAGAATATTATATGTGTGTATATATATATATATATAAATATATAATATCACATAATATACATAAATATTATAGTAACATGAACATGTTACTTATTAACATGAACATAACAAGGCATTGAAGTTAGCAGTTACTGTTGCCACTACTACTGAAGGAAGGCAAGAACCCACCAAAACTAACATTCAGAAGAGAAATGTCACTTTGATCTTTTGGAATAGGGAAGAGATTAGTGACTGGAATCAGATCCTTGTCTATGTGTTAGGTTTATGCGTAACTGGAGAAGACAACCTCCTTTAAAATTAACTTCCACTGCTCCATTTCTTTACTTACACCCCTTGATTCTCCTGCAATTACAAAAGAGGATTTAAAAAAAAAAAAAAAAATTTGTCCACAACCATAATTTCATTATTTTATCTGCCACTTATCTTTCCATGTAAGAATCCCAGTTCAGATCACCACTGCAACACTGTTCTGCCATCTCTTCTCTAAACCACAAAACTTCAGGCTATGAGAAATAGCAACGTGATAAGATGCAGGAATAAGGATAAATCAAGCAATTCCCTGTTTGAAATTTCTGGTTTTCCTAATTCTTCTTACTTTTCCATAATTTTGCTCACTCTTCCGTTTCAGCCCATTTCCATTTCAATTTCCCAATCTGTCTAGCATTGCTTTTATTTTATTTATACCCTTCTTTCTCTTTTCTGTGGTGTACCTTCTTTTCTCTTATAGATAAAAATAAACACATTCACCTAAACAAGTTAAAAAAATATTTTCTTACTGCTGCTGTTACCCAGAGTACCTTTCTCTGGGCTTTCTGTATTTTCCACTGCCTTTTCCATTTCTATGCCTCTATGTTCAAACTGTCTCCGATGTCTGATTGCGACCTTGCCTGCCTTTTTTTTTTTTTTTTCCCCCATCACCTTTGTTACATGATCTGTTATAACCCTTCTTGGAGTAGTTTGGTTTTGATCCCAAGCACTAGTCACAAATATCTTTGTGGCAGATCAGGCTCTCCACCGAAGGAACTCCATGACAGAACCTAACTGTGAGCTACAGTAAAAGATGAGCTAAACCAAGACTCATTTTCACATTTTCCACCACTCATTCCACATATTCCATGGTTTGAGCAATAGGTAATAAACAAGGCCTATCTTGTCTGTACAGACAGGAAGAGGAAAAAAAGCACTTCTTCCCATGAGTGAAAAGTTAAATGGTGTTAAACATCTTCAAAAGGTATCAGCATGTAAATACAGATGCTATCAGTAATACCTGGCAGTAAGATTAGACTGCCCAAGAGTCTTCCATCTTTCCCATTTCGGCCACCCTTCACTTGTACCTTAGAACAGTGTCTAAGGTACACTTGTCCCCGGCCTAACCATCACAAAAGCAGGAGGTTTTTTTCAGCCACACTCTCTTCATTCTTTCACTCATACTCAGGAAGGATAAGCAACACAAACCTCAATCAGCTGTCATTTGACCACTGGAGATATATATTTTTTTCCAAGCCTAGACTATGCTCTCTTACCATCTGAGGCCCTCAAGCACCCAGTTGAACAACAGTTGACTGAGAAACCAGTAAGGCCACAAAGTGCCTACAGAAAACTTCATCTCCAAGGTTAATTTCAGCTAATGCTCTCTTTGACACAAAGTACTACCAAAACTGTCATAGGCAAAAGTTATTTATCACAGAACAGCTGAAGAAGATTCCTTTCAATTTAGGTATAAAATATCAAGTTCAAATATTCCATACTCAAACAGCAACAGTTGTCAGGCCTCACACATGCACTAGATTGGATCCACACAGAAGGATCCACATTCTTCAGATCACAAATCAGTCAAACTTCCTGATTGGCTGCAGAGAAGATGCCCATAGGACTGGGTTATTCTCCAGCTGCCCATGACAAGATTCCCCTGGTGCATTCAGCACTGTGAGAATGAAGATACTGGTCTGATTGGGTTGGATTTTCTTGAGTTATGTTTCAAACTGTTGAATATGGATACTTCATGATGTTAAAAAAACATGCAGTTCCAGTGTTCTGATCCTATACAACTCTCCCCTTGACAGACCAATACATTTCTCAGCAAATTTTATTTCTGAAATAATTTTTTTTTTAATAATTACATTCACTTGAAAACAGCTTGCCTAAACATATGTTTGAGACAGACAAACTTAATTCACTTCATGCTAATTCTTGGATCTATATTAAAAAAAATAAATAAATAAAAATCCACCCTATGGTTTTGTGCTTTAAAATGAGGGGAAAACCCTAGAAGAAGATCAGATCTGGGGTACAAGATAAAACAGACAATTTCCAACATAAATGCTAGTTATTAGGTGTCATGTAGAGTCAGGAGTTGCCATGGAATCCATTTGCTTCTAAACCAGCTCCTCCTGCTGGAATACTTTCTCATTATTATTTCTTTCAGTAGCACAAAAGGAGCTGGGTATAGAAGAAATGTTATTTTAGGGTAAAGTTTCTACTATGTCTGCAATCAGACATGAAATTAAAATCTAAATTTAAAGCTATATTTCTGTTCAAATGTAAAGCTACATTACTGTGGTCAGAGAATGAAATCATTGTAGACTTTTTTTAGATTCAGTAAAGCAGAGAAAACAAATTACAGCTAAAGCCTTCCTTTCAGCTGTCTTCCAATGAGTGAAAATAAATGTCATATCTGATGTCTACTGTTTACATTTCGCTACATTATTCTCCCATTATGCTTAACTTTTAACATTTTCATACTAGTTATTCTATGCAGCATCAGACTCGTTACCAGCCTAATTACTAACGTTCTGGTATACAGAACAGTGTGTGCATGCTAGACACTGGCTTTATTAGGCCAATGAACTCACTTGTTGTGATGTCAGTTTCAACAGATGGATTTTAGAAGAAAAAATGCGATCATGCCTTCAAACTCTTGACACGCCAATTATTGGGTTTCAATTCTTTTGTATACAATGTACTGCAGTAAGACTGGAGGACAATACTGGAAAGTAACCAGCAATATTAGAAAACTATGTCAGTGATTTGCAGCTTGGCATGTTAATACTTATTATTAATATTATTGTTTATTATAGACATTGACTAGCATTGCATCTGGAAGCCCTAAACAAAAATAGGATCCTATTGTGATCGACACTGTATGGAGATAAACACAGCCCTTGCCTCCAAGAGCTTGTATTGTATGGTCCTAGCCTTGTAAACTGATCTGGGTAGAGAGATTCTTGGGCCCCTGCGGAGTCCCCCAGCCCTCCAAGGCGCTCAAAGCTTCCTGCGTAACCCTCCTATGTGGAGAAGTGGCAAGCAAGCTTTGGGTGCAAGGATCCTGAGCCTAACCCATTCCTCTCTCACCCTCTAGCAGTTGAACCATGCCCTATTTTAGCTGAGCCCACCATCTTACCCAACTTCTGACCTTGTTTACATCTCTCCAACTCAAAAATTTTACTCCTGCCAGGAAATCAGAGGAAGCTCTGTGCCATGTAACACCCTTCCCTCTCCAGCCCTATGTTTCCTAAAGTCCTGTAACTGCAGGTAGACTCCTGCACCCATGGAGAGGTCTGTGGTGCCTTTCAGGAAGCTCCAAAAAGCGCGACAGCTTCTGGGACAGGCACTACTCTTGAAAAAGCAAAAGAGCATAGACAAGCAGGCTAGAAGCAGACAATCCTTTGCCCTGGAGGGAAAGCAGAATGGTCACGAGAGTCCTACAATGAATAGAAGCAGCCCAGAGTCAGTAAAGAATGAAGGCTGGGCTGTGGGGACAGGACAGGGAGCCACAAGCCAAGCGTGATGGCCAGGACGTTAAGGCAGGAGCCTCACTAGCCAGGGACAGCAACTAGGTCATCAGGCAATTCCATAGTGGCAAGGCAAGTCCAAGGTCAGGCTAGGAAGTCCATGGGTCAGGGTCCAGATCAGTAGGACCCCTAGCGAGGTACAGGCACAGCAATAGCACCACTGGTGGCTCTGGTTCAGGCAAGCACCAAGGGCAGAGGGTGTGGCTGGAGCTGCCAGGTGAGGCTGCTCAGGGCAACTAAGGCTTATTAGGACACTCAGGGACCCCACACCCACAGTTTTCTCTCTCTCCCCGGTATGACTGCCCTGACAAGTGGTTGCATTGAGCCATACACCAGAAGCATTTTGTGCTGAAGCCAAAATTAAAACCAGATGCCAATACATCCTAAGGTATTTGGCACATTTCAAAAATGTGGCATTAACATCACCAAGCTATTGCCAGACCAAAGAAATTACAATTCCTTGTTCATTTACCAGCTAAATCTGACAAGAATTACATAGAGCAAGCAAGCCCCGGAGCTTCCTCCCTCCAGCTGCAAGTAGTGGACACTCCTCAGGAGAGGCACTGTGGGGAAACTGTCCTCTTAATAGGCTCCAGCTTCAGCTAGTTGCATCCAGCCATCGGTATTATGTAAATAGCATCCCACCATCAATGAATAATAGTCAGAATTCTGGGTTTAGACAACATAGTTCAACAGTGAGGCAAAACCTAAATAAAAAAATATTAATTGCGGGCATATGTCAAACTTTGGAAAACACCCTCACACCTCAGCAACAGATTTAGCATAATCTGAAATAGGTTAAAACTGGATTCAGGTTTACAAATCTGGTGCTGTTTTCCTGTGTTCCCTTCCAGTGTAAGCAATTGATACCACAGTGTTTTCCTCGGAGACATTATCTCCTCCACATCACTTCTGAAGCAGAAGTTACAAACTCAGTTTGTACTGCAGTTGCAATAAAGCATCTATTCACCACACTGGGAATACAGAGGAGAGTAACGAGGGGCTTGCAGAGCACCCAAATAAATCAGAAGCTGTTAAGCAACAGAGGGGTTGCTCCTAGCTTAGTGCACAATGCTCATAAACGTAATTAGACTTGTAACCACAAACAGGTATGTGACTAAAGCAAGTAAAGCTCCTATTAAAATCCATGCAGGGAACACTTCCCACCTTGCCTTGCAACAAAACTATAAGCATCCTGCTGATTATACACCAAGTGCAATGGGCACCAGCTCCAGAGCTGTCAGGCAGCCTCACACCTTACGTCCCTCCTCCTTAGTCGGATCAAGCCTGTTCTATGAGGTGACAGGAGGCCGAAGGCAGAGTTTCAGAGCAACAGAGGGGACGGTTCCTCTTGCTATTGATCACATCTGAAACGACATGTGTTATTTTGAAAGGAAATATGTCCTCAAAGCAGGTTAAGCTGCTTTCCCGCACTGAAACAAAGCAGTGATACAAGTCTATTTATGACCGCTTAATTATCAGGTTGATAGTAAGAACAGACTGTGGAACAGATCCCACTATTTTAAGCATTATTCTTTGGGGTGCTGAAATTTAAACAGGCTTCTGCTGACAGATTTTCTCCCGACTAATGAAATAACTTCTTTGCTAATCAAAGCCAGGCCTTGGGAAAGGAGATTTCAGTGATAGCAAGGGGCTGGGGATGCCTGACGCAGCTCCAGCTCCACTGGCACCCGTGAGCGAGCGCAGAGCTCAGGCCATACCTGAGGCCTGGCGCAGACCCCCGTTGCGAGGAGGCTGCCCCTCGGCCTGCAGCCGGCCTGGACCAGGGCACAGCCCCCGCAAGGCCGCTCTCGGCTTGAGACAGGGAGAGCAAAATCCAACCTAGCAAGCCGAGGCGAATACAATAACCTGAAGGAGACGTTTCCTCGCCATCGGCCCTCGCACTGCTCCGACCCTTCAGGGCTGAGGAGAGCAGGTCCGGCCCCAGGCAGACGACCGCACAGGAGGGAGGGAGGAGGGGGGAGGCGAGGAGGGCCCCCTCCCTGCCCAGTCAGCGCCC